>NC_140181.1:42364887-42675633 GCF_963971535.1 Notolepis coatsorum | reverse complement strand
TGCCTGTCATTATCATTGCTGACGGTGAGGCATAGAGCACTTTAATCATATGTATAAATCCCTTTCCAAGTCCCATAGCCTCCAGTACCGTCTAAAGATATGACCACTCTAGTCTATCGAATGCCTTCATGGCATCTAAAGACAGAACCGTGGCCGGAGTTATATTGTCCTTACTGTTGTCAATTACATGTAATAATCTCCTGAGATTGTCTGCGGCATCCCCGAATAAATCCGGTTTGATCACAGTGTACCAGCACCATCATATACTTCTGCAGACGACAGGCTAGTACTTTGGCAAACATTTTATGATCGGCCCGAGAAGACTCAGGGGCCTATAGCTGCCACAGTCATTGGGGTCCTTGTCCTTTTTGAGCAGTAAAGAAATTAAAGCCATATTCACATCTCTCGAGAATCCCCCCTGTTCAATGGCATGTTTAATCATCTCAAGCAATAATTGGCCCAACTGGTCTCAGAATGCTAAGTATAATTCAGGTGGAATCCCATCCCAGCCTGGTGCATTTCAACAATTGTCTCTCTGAGTTCTGTAAGAGTGATTGGTCTCCCCAATTCCTCTGCCTCCTCCTTGGATAATTTTGGTATTTTAAGCCCGTCCATAAACGTTTCAAATTTGGAATGATCGAAGTTTACCTCTGTGCTATACAGTTGTGAATACAATTCTATAAAAGTCCTTTTAAAGTTGAATTCATATACTAGACCTTTCCTGTCTGTTCATTCCCTATTCTTAAAATAGTGTTGTTCCTCGTTCCCAACACTTTCTTAAAACATACGTCCAACGTTTTCTAAACTAAACCGCACACACCGTGTCCCCCCTCAAATTCATTGTTTCTTGGTTGCCAATGATTAATGCGGACCCCGACACGTGCTGACACTCTACACTTACAGTTTCTCGGTTTCCTGTACTTCTAAACAACAGACGCTGTGGCTCCTCAGCTCCTTCCTAAATCAAAACCCTCCAAGACGCTTTCTGTCTCTTGCACCTGTAATCTCATTATCAACAATGGCCCTTTAGCAATGGCCGCCCCCAGCTGCCCCCTCGCTTACACAATCTCACTCCCACTGCCATTTAAATTGTATTTATTTTTTAATGGCAGCCTATTTATTCCCTGGTTGCTTGCCTAGTATAACCCTGTCTCTGTTATCAACACTGACATCCTCTGCCTATCTCCTTTCATCCCTCCGGAGACGCAATCTTGGACCAAACATTCACTTAATAACGACCCCTGTAAAGTTCTCACCGCTGTCCCACACACGGTCTTCCCACTCTCTGTGTTTGAACAGTAATGAACTAATACAATGTCATCCTTTAATTAAGAATAAACATCTATAAACATGCCGTCGCCTCTCTCCCCCTCGCTCATATAATCACTGTGCAGTCTGGATTTTGTTGACATTCCTTTGTGTGATAATAAAGAAACTTTCTTTCAACAACCTGGGCAGCGCTCTGCCTTCTCCACTTTTGCTCTGAAATACACCCCCCCCCCCCCCCGTATTTGAACTCATCAAAACATTCATCATGATCAAATCTGACTTTCTGTGTCGTTAATTATTTTACGGATGCATTATTATCTTTTATTTTGGCTATAAAGACTAGAAGGCCCGTGAGAGTTAAACTCACATTTTCTTCTATGGTGCTGGTTGGCTGGCGTCCATGACTGCTCGGCTCGCGCCCCATGGCTGTCACCATGGCCTTGGCATTGTTCACTGCACCGTCATTGGCCCAATTGTCTTTAAGCAAATCCGGGTCCATTCGGCATCAAGTTGTTGGATTCTCGTGTTATCAGCCAGTAATCTCTCTGTGGTTCTGTGAAGTCTGCGTTGTGTTTGTTATCTCTTACTCATCTTACTGGCTGTCACACGCTATCTCCCCGTTAGCTTAATCCGCGAGATGGCGCTAGAACGGCACCACTTTAATCAATGGGAGGACTGCGAGATTCGCGAGTGCTTAAAATATATCTTAAATTATAGCTATGGGTCTAATACACCCGTCTATTATCAGTGAGTTGCTTCCAGTCAACATGTACAAAACTGATTGTTTTTTCATCGGTACATTTCCGTTTTATACCATTTTGAATACGAGTATAGTTTTGGTGATTTCTAGTAATTCCAGAGAAAGACGCGATAATAGCCCTTTAGTGGAATACGCAAAACATGTTGACTTTTTTTGCCTGATTATCGAATCTTCCTGAAATCAACGCTAGATCATCATTATTATCCTTCCTCGTGCAGGAATGAAAAGAGCCCTGGACCGCGGTGCTCCCCCCCCCCTCCTGCCACCAACGGCACACAGCCACACATACACACAGAGACAGCGTCAATCGGGGTAGAAATAAATATCAGATCAACGATCAAATTTATATATAGTGTTCTTACCTTGTATCTGATGTAATGCAAAAGAAAGAATCCAATTATCTGATCGCCATTTGAAGTACTGGGCACGGAGGTCCGTGCCACGTTCAACAGCATTGCATATTGAGGGGGGGGGGGGGGGGGGCAGCCTCGCAGATGTATAGTTGAAACAGGTTACCTCGCCTGAGTATTTAAACCACGCCTGCACGGCTTGGATCGTCCCAGAAAAGAAACTACACCATTCCCAGTGGAGTGCAATACCAGCTGGAAGGCGTAGGCGGCGGTATTTGCCCTTTTGCCAGCTCAGACCCATTCCCAACGATAACATCAGGCTGGATGGATGAAAATGAATGGATATCGCTCGCTAATAAAAGAAATAACGATTAAAACCCGACTATACTCGTGATTGGCGCTCAAGCGATGGCGAGTTAACACGACTATCATCGTGACTGGTGCTGAATGAGTTAATACATCCGTGATTAGAATAATCGACACTGGAAACGTGATCTCTTTCCTTAGATTGTGATGTTTATTCCATAAACAGACTCATAACAAGATGGAAATGGTTTGAATTGTCTTTGAAAGTCTTTCCTCATATCAGCCCGGTGATGGTTGCGGCCTAGTCTCGTGGCCTCCCCTCCCTCTCCCAACCGACCTCAGCTCCTGACTTACTGTTAACGTGACTGTGTGTCTGGTTAGTCTGCTAGTCTGACTCAACCCGGAAGAACCCCCCAGCTATAAAGTGTATTTCCCTACCAACGGCCGTTAGCCATGGCAACGACGCAACGCGTCTACTGTATGTCTCTTGTCACCTCTGACCCACTCTAACGCCATTTCTCTATCGCCCTTTCTCTATCTCTTTCTCTCTCAGCGGCCTGCTCTCGATGTTGACCTTGGCTCACAAGGCCTGCCTGTGGCTCTCCCACAGTCTAACTTGAAAACACACACATACATGGCAGCACACACATTTCATGGCATACATATGAAAAACAAGTACTTTCTCTCACTAGAATGGCTTAGAGTAGACGACAGCAACTTGCAATGGGCCGGGTCTACAAGATACACTACACCACTAAGTAGGGTGACCATATTTTGATTTCCAAAAAAGAGGACATGCTGGCCCCAGCCTCGAGATACTTAATGATACTTTGCACAATCGAAGCGGGCATGGCCACCTTCATTTCACTATGTCTTGTGTACTGTACTGTATGTGATGAATAAACCTCTTGAATCTTGAATCTCTACTCAAAGTTTACTCAAAGATGCCTTTATTGTTTTAGCATATGCTTGGAAACATGCATTATGCGTTAATTTATTCCCTCGAGTCTGGCCCCGCGCGGATCTCGCAGCTGTGCCCGCACAGTGCAAAACTCCAATTCAGCCATTGGGTGGGTGGCGCTGCGGCCCTGAGAGCGCCGCTGGCTCTGCGACTCTGCAGCTGCATGCTTCTCCGGGAGTAATCTGGCGCGCCATGTAAAAAGTCGCACGCCTGACATATCGGCATGTAACTCGAGAACCGAGGCACGGATTTTGGCGAAAAATGCAGTCCCGAGCCTTCAGATGCTCGCAAAGGGCTGTGAAACTGAAACTGAAACTGAAAAACAATGAAACCCCGGACATTGCCATGAATTTATAAACCCCCCCCCGGACGCCCCGGACAGGGCGTGAAAAGAGGACATGTCCGGGCAAAAGAGGACGTTTGGTCACCCTACCACTAAGGTACCCATGTACATGTCGAAATACTTCCCAAAGGTCAGTGAATACCACGACCACAACACCAGAGGGAGTTCCACAAATCATGTTCAACCCAGATTCGGCACAAACAAGGGACTAAACACATTTCGCAATTATGCCACAACAATGTGGAATGCAGGGGCGGGGCTAGGGGGTGGCTACTTGGGCTCAAGCCCTGAATGTTTTCTGAAAAGCCCCGAATCTACTTTCCAAAAAAAAAAAAAAATTATATATTTAAAAAAAAAAAAAAATTTGGCAATTAATCATTGTTACATGAAAATATGTTTGCACCAGATTTTGCAGAAGCTAATTTCCATCTGTAGTCTATCCAGCTTCTAACTGTATTTGAGTGAGTTAAGTCTTGGTGTTATGGTAGACTCAGACCTAAGCTTTAAATCACAATCAACAAGTTGACAAAAACATAATTCTTCCACCTTAGAAACATAGCTAAAGTACGGCCATTTATAAATCAAAAGGACACTGAAAACCAGATCCATGCCTTTATCTCAAGCCGACTCGACTACTGTAATGCACTCCTTACCGGCCTCCCGAAAAAATACGATGATACCGTAACAATTTTATTGCAATGCACTATTGCATTATTTTATTCTATTTTACTAACTATTTTATTGCACTGCACTATTTTACTTTGTATCAGTGATAATCAAACTGTAAACAAAGACGCCTATTAACACTTTCTATGCCACTCACGAGTTTTCTCGGATTGATTAATATTACGTTGAAAGCCACATTTTTTCTTTTTCTTTTTTAGCGATCTGAAATCATATTGCATCACGCGAGCCTACCCTAGTCTACCCGAGAGCCGCCGGCGATCAGATGTGGAAAAAAGCGCC
The DNA here is from genome assembly GCF_963971535.1 of Notolepis coatsorum. Classification (NCBI taxonomy): domain Eukaryota; kingdom Metazoa; phylum Chordata; class Actinopteri; order Aulopiformes; family Paralepididae; genus Notolepis; species Notolepis coatsorum. The sequence continues at coordinate 42,670,678 of NC_140181.1, read as the reverse complement.
CCCTATCGTCTCCCAGATGACATAAGGGATTTTGGAATGGACTCAATGAAAATGGATGGGGAAAAAAATCCTGTACTCCACATTTTCCAGTCCACTGATGCAGCCGGGGTTACCACAGTTCATTATGGATCCTCTGAGCGCCACGGATCATGAATTCTACTGTATCACGTTAGATCTATACACTTATCGATTTTTTCGAATGGTGATCAGGAATTGGAATATACCAGTTGGATACCATCTGATGTCAGGTAAGGAATCTATGTTATCAGTGTTAGGATAATCAGACTCATTTTGATGAAGATATAAGCTGTTTTGTGAAATGTCCTCTATCGGTTTCACTGTAAGAATCCATGAGGAAATGACCACGGCTATTATCAGCGCCCGGCTCGAATGGGTGTGCGTGTATGTATAATATTGATCATCTAGCGTTTATTTGAAAACGATTCATAAATAGTCCGACAAATATCAACGTTCTGGAATATTCCAGTAAAAGACGATTATCACAGAATGGCCCAGAATGGGCTGTTTTTTACCTCAAAACGGGTGCTTTTCAAAATGCTCTCAAACGGAAATGAAGCGATAAAAACCAATCTGCCTTGACAGCACTGACTGGAAAAGGATTCTTTGATAAGCGACGGGCAGATTAGACACATAATTTAAAACATAGATTAGGCGATATTAACGTTAACATTGGCGCCGATGGTGGCATTCAAGCGCTAACTCTGGCGCCACCTGGTGGCACTGCAGTGCCAGATGGCGCTGTTTACTGTTACTGTTGAAAGGCCAGCACCTTTTAACATGGGGATACGTGGCTGTATTTGCAGGCCTAAAGCTATATTATATATTATAGCTATGGATCTAATAATATAGTCGATTGTCATTGAGTTTTACAAAGTTAGTGGAGAGATTCAAGAGACAGCGAGAGAGAGGCTCTGTTCGTTGCTTAATGTTAAAGGTGACATGTACTGCTATTCCTAGCACTATTTGGGCAACTTTACACAATTCCTGTTAGTCTATTGAAGACATCTGTAAGGTTTTTTTCAAAAAAATGCATTGTTTTATATTTCTAATCAAGTACTCAAAACCATCATTTTCCAGCTTCAAGATTTCAGGCTGTTATGGCCTGGCTCCGCCCATAAGCACTTTGAGTGACAGTCTGCCCACACAGCGACTGGTAGACAGAGAGAGATAGGCGTCTCTACATTTCGTAGCTCCATTTCTGCAGACCCCTCTGATTGGTGGTTGAGCGAAGCCCCTCTCTAAGGTACACGAGGGAGGTGCGCGTAGGTTATCGAGGTGCTCGCGCGCGCGTAAGGTTATCGAGGTCCTCGCGCCAAGAAAAGAAAAAGATGGCGAAAAAGATCTCTTAGATGGCGGAGTAACGACGCGCATGCGAGTAGCTCCGTGAGAATTTAAGTTTTACTACAGCCCATTTGACTTGGCTCGAACTGAAAGCAATACTTTATGTTCTCTGACTAAACAGACGACATCAGACATTTTGTAAGGTTTTGTCCGTTGCTCACCTACTCGCTCTGTTCCTTTAAGCCTACTCGCTCTGTTCCTTTAGTTTTCTGTTAATCAATTGCATTCTCCTCACCTCACTAGCCCCCACCCTCGCGTTCGTTTGCTCTTCAGCAACCACACCCTTGGACTACCTGTCATTATGTGTTTGATTGGTCTGGTGCCGAACACACACTTCTAGTTTCAAGTATCAATTACCTTCACGCACCTGATGTGCATTCTAATTAGTTCCCCTGTGGGCTTTAAGTACCTCGCTCTCCCCTCAGTTCCTGTCGGGTCGTTCCGTATCATATCTCCATCACCAAGACTCCTTCGGGAGGTTCTCTGTCTGTTATGCTGTTTTCATCTCCGGCGTGAGATGCGCTCTAGCCTTCGCCTCCTGTCGTCGTTTGCCTGGAAGGAGACACTGGACTGCGCTCTCTAAACTTCCACGGGAGGTATTCCAGTGTTCCACTTCAGACCTCCGCGCAGCCGACGTCCAGACGCGCATCCAGACCTCTGCGCCAGATGCGCTCTAGCCTTCGCCTCCTGTCGCCGTTTGCCTGGAAGGAGACACTGGACTGCGCTCTCTAAACTTCCACGGGAGGTATTCCAGTGTTCCACTTCAGACCTCCGCGCAGCAGACGTCCAGACGCGCATCCAGACCTCTGCGCCAGATGCACTCAAGCCTTCGCCACCTGTCGCCGTTTGCCTGGAAGGAGACACCGCACTGCGCTCTCTAAACCTCTACGGGAGGTATTCCGGTGTTCCACTCCAGACCTCCGCGCAGCAGATGCGCTCTCCGTACCGGCGCGTACTCAAAGCAGACGCGCACCATCCAGACCTCCGAGCCTGGCGCGCTCTTCCGCGCAGACGCGCTCTTCACTCCAGACGCGCATTCAGACGCACTCCAGATGCGTCCTCCGTACCGGCGCGTACTCCTAGCAGTCGCGCACCACTCAGACCTCCGTGCCAGATGCGCCCTCCTTACCGGCGCGTACTCCAAGCAGTCGCGCACCACTCAGACCTCCGCTTGGACAACCCGTTCCCCGTGGCGACGCGCTCGCCCTGTTGATCCTGCTCTCTTTACGCACTGCGCCTGGGTGAGTTTTGCAAGACTGTCTTTGACCCTATTCGTTTTTTGTGTGTTTAAGACACTGAAGATATCCTGCTTTTTGTCAGACTGTCACTCACCCAGTGTCAGCTTTTTGGATTGTTCTTTGGGATAATATTTGCTTTAACATCGCTCACTGTGTGTTTACACACCGAAGATATTATCACTTGGATTATTGTTTGGACTTCGCTGACTGTGTGTATTCACACCGAAGATACTGTCACTTGGATTATTTATTGGGACTTCGCTCACAGTGTTTATTTGCACCGAAGATTCTATCACGTGGATTTGTGTTTGGGACGTTACTCACAGTGTGTATTTACACCGAAGATTCAGTCACTTGGATTACTCTGTTTTGGGACAAGTCACTTCTCCTGTCACCTGCTCTGTTCCCAACTGTACTCTGAGCTAACCCGCTCCCTCTCGGTCCCGTTTACCACCTCGGAGAGCTGCCGAGAGGAATCTGCAGAGCGGCTCTGACGTCACCGTCTGCTTCCCCAGACGAACCATCCCGGGAGAAGCTGCAGAGCAGCAACTTTCATCTATGCTTGAATCCCAGTCTTTGTCTGTTTCCCTGTCCCCAGCCCGCCTCCGCGGGCCTCTGTCCCTGTTTCCCCACTCTAGTCCTCCTAGTCCTCCCTGTCTAGTCCTTCCAGTCCTCCCTCTCCCCAGCCCGCCTCCGCGAGCCTCTGTCCCTGTTTCCCCACTCTAGTCCTCCTAGCCCTCCCTGTCCAGTCCTCCTAGTCCTAGTCATCCCGTCCGGTCCTCCTAGTCCTCCCTGTTTCCTGCCCTTGTCCCTTGCCCTGGTCCTGTTCCCTTAGCCTTCCCCTTAGCCAGCTCGCCTCCTAAAGGCACTGTGCCCTTTTCCCATTTCCTGTTTTCCAGTAATTTGTGTTCTCCCTTAAAGGGACAGTGCCGTTTTCTGTGTGTTTTCAATAAATGCCCAGTTCTTGGCTTACTCTCATACCTGTCTTGTGTTGTGCGATTGGGGTCGGTTACAAACCATAACACATTTGGTATGTCTAAAAAACCAGCAACAAGATACATGCGAAAGACAGAGCTTGAAGAGTTAGAGGAAACGGGCTCTAGTACAGGCAACAAGATGGCGGAACAAACAGAGTTGACGCCAGCTATATTGAAGGAGCTGATTACCTCTACAATTCGTGCCGAGGTAGCTTCCCACCGTACAGAATTCCTGGCCGAGCTCCGTACCTCCCTCTCGGTCCTCCAGGCCTCGATATCCACACAGACGCAGAAAATACAGCATGTGGAGACTTCATTGGCGGATGTAGACGAGAGGTTGACCACAGTAGAGACACTGTGTGCATCCACAGTAGAGACATTGTGTGCATCTTTAAGTGAAAACATCAACCTACGACTCAAACTGGATGACCTCGAAAACCGTTCACGCAGGCAGAATGTAAAAATAATTGGAATCCCTGAAGGAATCGAGGGGCAGAACTCCATTACATTCATGTCCGCCTTTTTCGTGGAGCTGTTCGGTGAAGAGGCCTTCGACAAGCCGGTAGTCCTAGACCGCGCACATCGCCTGATGGCACCCAAACCGCACCAGAAGGCCCCTCCTAGAGGCATGCTACGGTTCCATTATTCCCAGTCGAAGGAGCTGGCCATGCGGCTCTCGCGTGAGCGGGGACGGCTAACTAGGGCTGGGCGATATGGCCTAAATATGATATCACGATATTTTCTGACCTTTCGGCGATACACGATACACATCACGATGTTTTTCTTTTTTACCCCAAACAATTCATTATGAGGCTTACCAAGACAGTATTTGAGTTTGCAAGCTAACATTAAAGACAAAATAAAATACCCATGCATTTAGCATTTTTATATTATATATTAGATTTAGATTCTTATATTATATATTGCATATATTTAGCAATGAGATATTATATGATTTAGATATGAAATATGATGAATTGAAAATGGGGGACCCTGATGTAAACAAGACTAAAGTCTTTCTCTGGTCTGCATCCCCTTAACAATTGTATGTATTGAGCTGTACTGTACCCATTCTGCAATATGTTAATAAAGTTTTAAATCAATCAATCAATAGCATTTTAGCATTTTTATGAAACTACTGTATATATGTATGTCTCTAAATGTTTTGATGAATTGAAAATGGAGGACCCTTATGTAAAAAAGCTGAAAGTCTTTTTCTGGTCTTCATCCTCCTGTACTGTATTGTACCCATTCTGCAACCTTTTACGGAAACATAATAATTTTGATTGACAGTCGAGTCTGCCAATTACGTCACAGCGCTTGCACCCGCCCTGCTGTTCTTAGCACCAATCGGCAAGCGCTATTAGTTTTTGACTTCCTGAATGTCCTGTGTGCTGAACATCAACAAAGCTACTAACGTTAGCTCCCCGCGGATAGCCTGACTTAAGCCGGACCTTTCTGTTCCCGACGCTCGATTGTCTAAATCACCATGACAACAGATCCAAAAGTTTGAGCCTGGTCGAGAGCAGGGTTAACTTCAGTTAGCCGGATGAACCATGGCCACGCCCCCGCAAATAAATGACAGCTCGCTTCCTGAAATGATTCCAGAGATCCCATTTATACCATTCTGAATTATGTTTCTGTGCTTCGTTTTCCTAGAGGGGGCTTTTGAAATGTATAATAATAGAACTAAATGCTGATAATAAATCATATTCAGCCTATAGATTTACTTTGTCCTAAATAAAATAATGCACATCATATACGGCGCTCGGAGTGCGATACACGCTGCAGGCGCATTGCAAATGTGAATCCCGCGGGGATATTTTTAATGAATGAAACCTATCGGCCGTTTGGCTCTGATTAGTTTCATATATTCTCCGCTGTAGATTTGCTTAACGAAGCGCCCGGATTGTGTTTCATTCAAGCATAAAATTGAAGTGTCTATGCGTGGATTGTGGTTTTTGTGTGATATTGTAACTGGGATTAAAATGTCTGATGAGATGCGCTGTTTGACGGATTTGAGAAATTGAATGAGCCGTTGACGTCACATTAATGCATTTGAGAATAAAGAGATAAAACTTCATTCAAAAGAAAAATATTCGAAACACGGGTCTTTGTCCATTGATGGATAAACAATGGATATATTACGTCTCGCACAGTGGTCCAACGGCTAGTGCTCAAACCTGTCAACCCGACGGCCCGAGTTCGAAACCCCGCGTTTCCAATATAATTTTTTTGGGATATAATATTAATGATTAGACGCAAAAGTAGCCTAGTTTTAAGTTAAAATATTATAAATCTACATGCATTGAGGATGTCATTCTTTATTTAGCTCTAAACGTGCACCAAAGTATTTACATTGCAAAAAGAAGAAAAATACTAGAAGGAGGGGGATTCGAACACGGGCTGTCTGCGTGAAAGTCAAAAGCACAAACCGTCACACCACAGTGCAGATAAGTAAAACATCCACCAGGAAGTTCCAAGTCAGTCAGAAGATCCTTAAGAACTTCTACTCATGTACAATAGAGAGCATCTTGACCGGCAACATCACCTCCTGGTTTGGGAATAGCACTGCACAAGACCGAAGCAGACTACAAAGAGTGACACGTTCAGCCGAACGCACAATTGGAGGGGGGCTCCCCACCCTCCAGAACATTTACAACAAGCGTTGCAAGGGCAAGGCTAAGAGAATCATTAAAGACTCCAGTCACCCGAACAACTGCCTCTTTGAACTGCTGCGGTCAGGCAAGCGATACCGGAGTCTCAAGGCGAGCACAGAAAGACTCAGAAGAAGCTTCTATCCCCAGGCCATCAGGCTGCTAAACGAACAATGAACACTACACAACAACAACCACCAAACGCACATAGCACACACATCCACACGCACACAACACTCACTTTAAACAAACACACTGTAGCACCCACTCCACACACTTTATAGCACACACCCACTTTAAACAAACACACTGTAGCACCCACTCCCCACACTTTATATTTATTGATGAAGGATTGCACTACAACTCGTACACCTTACTGTAAATTGTACCTAAATTGTACCTCATCCCATTTCTGCTTTGCAGTATATAGTACTGTACATTAGTACACTGCATAGTATTGTATATTATATGGTAACTCAGAACATTGTACATATGTCTATACCGAACACTGTGACCTCATTTTCTTCTTCTAAACTACATGCTATACTATGTTATTTGATACTATCTTGTCTAGCACAGTCTCTGGAGCGTAACAGTAAGAAGCATTTTGTATGAAAGTATTCTGTACTTCTGTATGACAACTATTAAAGAAACTTGAACTTGAAACACCATACATCAATCAATGGATAAGAGAGCCGTATCCTTATTCTGAAACAGTTGAACTAATTATTTTCGCTAGCAAGATCTCATTTGATTATCCAATGCATAAACCTACTGCCAGCAGGCAAGTTTAAAGAAATATAATCTGATTGATTGGGGTAATGAGGGACTTAAAATTAGCCTATAGATTATGCATTTAACTTGTCGGCGAGGCTATTGAGCCGTACTGCAATCTGTTAATAAAGTTTTAAATCAATTAATCAATCAATGCTGTTAGAAAATCAGGATTTCTGCTATCGATACGTGCTGGCTTTTCAACTGAAGCGGCCGCGCGCACTTATCCTGGGTCTCAAGTCTGGTTCGAGTTAACGAGACTGAATCCACCTTCGAGGAACAGGAAAATCCCGGCTTCAAACATCGGGTTAATTGAATCTGGATAATGGGACTCTTGATCGACTTAGTTGAACCAGGTACGGGGAATAGGGCCCAGTGCTCCACAGGATGACTAAATGAGGCATAATGATTTTACTACAACGAATGTTATAATAAAAGCCTTTCCATAAAACTTTATTAACAGACCGCGGAATGGGCATATCTCAGCACGGGCTAGTAACGTGTGGACAGATTGACGCGACACAATCCTCTTGGTCAAAACATCACGATATCCACGATACGTTGAAAAAGTGTATCGTTAATGAACTGTACCCGATATTTATATAATATCGTCATATCGCCCAGCCCTACGGCTAACATTCAGGGGCTCCACGGTACACATTTTCCCGGATCTTTCTGCGGACCTATCCAGACGCCGAGGGGCATACAAAGACAGACGCCGAGGGGCATACAAAGACATCAAGAATCTGCTCCGCGAGGCCAACATCAGATACGGCTTGCTTTACCCGGCTAAGCTGCGCCTGACATTCGGCGGGGACGGCTACACATTTGACTCTCCAGAGCTGGCAGCCGATTTCTACAAGGAAAAAATCCTGCCTACACTAAAGGACTAACAATGCTTGGATATGATGTACATCAGTGGACTCTGGTGTTTTTTCCCTCACACCCCCGGCTGAAGTGGATCTGAACATTCTGGCTGACCGGTAACGTTCTTCACGGTCCTAGCAACTAGCTAGACTGTTATTATTACTATTATTATTATGATTTATTTTACTTGCATTTGTCTACTATCAGGGGAGCCACTACTTTTTCGTAATTTTTTCGCATTGGGATTAACTAGGAGGTAATGGAACACTATGTAAAAAACAATCCGTTATTGTTCCTATTATATACCATACTGTTGACGATAAATCCTGCCTACACTAAAGGACAAACAACGCTGGGATATGATATACATCAGTGGACTCAGGTTTTTTTCCCCCTCACATCCCCGGCTGAAGTGGATCTGAACATTTTTGGCTGACCGGTAACAGTCCTCACAGTCCTAGCAACTAGCTAAACCGTTTTAATTATTATTATTACTACTATTATTATTATTATAATTTATCTTATTCGCATTCATCTACTACCAGGGGAGCCACCACTTTTCGTAATTTTTCCCATTGGGATTACCTGGGAGGTAATGGAAGACTATGTAAAAAACAATCTGCTATTGCTCCTATTATATACCATACTGTTGACGATACTGATGTGGGTAACAACACGGTATGATTGTTGCTATGCAATTGCTGTGTACAGCGGCCAACTTGCTCGTTATAACCGGCCGGCTAGTCTTAACCTACTAAAGCTAATTTGTTATTACTATTTTTATTACGTAGAATACAAGCTGAATGTGAACCCGCCGGTGAATGCCACTTTTTTTTTTTTTTTTATATTATTTTTGTATTTCTTTTTCTTCCGGGTTACTGCCAGGTTGGTTCGATTACGTCACTTACTATAGCCGGTTGGCTAACTTAGTTCACGTTGAATTCATTATTACTATTACTACTATTATTATTACTTGCTAAAGCTAACTTGTTACTATTATTATTATTTTTTTCGATAAATACAAGCTGACTGTCATCCCGCTGGCGATTAACAAGTATATTAATTTTCATCCGGGTCACTGGTGGCTGACTTGATTACGTCACTTACCACAGCCAGCCGCCTGGCTATTGCTAAACTTTTAGTCTCAGTTTACGTTGGGTGCAAGCTGATGGGTTTACTCGCCCATATCCCACTCCTGGGGATATCGTATTATTTATTATCACTACATTATATGCGCCGAATTGGCTGCAGGCTTGCGATTTATCTTTGTCATACTTATTCAAGTTAACCATAGCTATATACGTGGTGTGTGTATGGGTGTGTGTATGGGTGTGTGTGCGTGCGTGTAAGTGTGTGCCAGGGCGGTGATCAATTGGCCCCCGCCTCTGTGTGTGTGTGTGTGTGTGTATGTTTGTGTGTTAGTTATATGGAAAAGACAGGTTTGGTACCACTATGCACCCTTATAAAATAACATACCCCATGGCCCAAATACTTGGCGTAGAACTTGTAGTAGTTTTTGATAGAACATAAATCCTAAACTGTAGTGAATCGTTTATTCCCAATAGAAAAGGTCATAAGATTAAGCTTTGATCAGAAAACAGCTGCCTTAGTTAGTCAACGCAAGAACCCTCACAACAGGTTGTGTGCCGGCTGTAAAAGATAAAGAAACTGTTTGAACAAGCTTCCTTCTTCCCCTTCGGGAGTGCTAGAAAGGCTCCTTTAGGGTGGGACAGGAAGGATTTCAGATAAGCCCTAGCTAACACAATGAGATGATGAGGTCACATGAAGTTGTTATCAGCTGCTTCGCGGCCTAGGGACACAAGGACAGTCAACTGTTCTGACTAGTATGAAAAGTCTCAAATAGGAATTATAGTTAAATAACTTATGTGTGTTTACTGAGGTAGAATGTTTACCATCAATGTGAGACTGTTAGGCTAGAGCTTGGTAAATCATGGAGGAACATATTATTAATGAACGCTAAAGTATAAACTGTATAAAATGGATATTGATGTAAGTTAAAAGAATGATTAGGCCTGTTAGCTATTCACTGAAAGTCAGCCGACTGTGTTACAGACTTAAATCCCCTGCAAAGTAAAACTAGTTTCACCTAGGGTGAAATTAGGCTTTATGGTATCAGACTGTGTTCAAATATGATATCTCTGTGTTTATGTAATCAATTGCAATTCGAATATATATATTGTGAGATCAATAACCCAAGTATTAGGTTGTTAGACAGTGTTTGTTCTTTGACTGGAAAACAAAGGAAATATAGAGTTGGCTGTGAAGCCAACCTCCTATTTCACATTCAAACTTAGTAGGCCTGGGATTGGAGGAAAACATCTGATGATGTCACTTTGGTGACGTCACGCAGAGACTCCAGGCTTTTGATATAAGAGGGGGTGTGGTGACGATGTCAAAGGGACTCTGAAACGAAACCACCAAGGAACCACACCCACCTCTTCACACAGGAGACGATGACGCGGCAGAGAGGAGACTGGACACACAAAGAACATTTTGGAGGGAGAACAGACTTTGCTTTGTTCATCAGCCAGCGAACAAAGCTCATCAACAACTTATCAACTCTACTTCAATATTAGTCTGATATAAGGGATCTGTGGCTTAGTACTTGAATACCCTTATATCATTGCAGAATCCATTTTTCATTGTAATTACACTCTTAACTTTTAATTAAAACCGATGCTGTTTACCACCTTCTCCTCTCCATTTCTCCTGCTGCGCCGCTGGTCGTCAAACAAAGACCTCCCGGTCTTTGTTAAAAGTACTTTCCAGGGCTTTAAAGGTTTTAAACACAACGTAGAGCAGATTAGATATTAGGTTCTGATTAAATCAGAACAATTAGCCCAGAAAAGTACTACAATTTGGTGCTGTGACCGGAGGACCAGAAGCGACTCGGATGAGAATTTTTTTTCCCTCATTCTTCAAACTCAACAAACGACCAGAGCTGCCGGACGACAGCTTCGAACCTGGGAAATAGGTGAGTGATGGGTCGCTCAGTTCGAACAAAGGGGTTGACAAAGTTAAAGCCTCATATAGGACATATATATGAAGGATCGTTAGAAACCACTCATATTGAAATATATGAGAATGTTGAAAGCCTCGTATAGGAAATATATACGAAGGAGTGGGGGCATAACAACTGTTTTAACAGCATGATCAAAGCGTTGAACTGCAGTAGATGAAACGTTTATTGAATCGTGAACGCGGTATATCTGGAGTGGCAAGTTCGACTGGGCGCATTTTGGGTAGTGAAAAATAATTTCATTTTGACCTAGAACTGGGCGCGGATAAGGTGGCAATCTTTTTACATATCGAGGCGATGAGTGAATTATGTGTCTATGCTAGTTTGGTGGAGCAGGATCTGGGCCTGGAACCGTGACTCAAACGGCGAACCGGCGTGGAGACTGGTCCATCGACGAGGTATGGGGTCGTTAAATACACAAATTCAACATTATTTGGATCATGTAAATCAGAATGATTAAGAGTGAAATAGATCAGTGTGATAAATAGGGGACACGTTATGCGATTACAGGAATGAAAGTTAAACGAGTTAATTAATGTGAGCGAGGGCTAGCTGGTGAGACGAGGTTGTAACATATTTTTCAGGGATAAGCGCTGTGACGTCAATTCGACGAAGCGTGGTATCTGCATTAAAATATCGACCGAATTAAATGAAGATTATGCCCGCTTTTAGGGCATTTTCGAATAGGATTAAGATGGCGAGGGGGTTGTCGACAAATTGAGCTTGTGGATTACAAAAACCCGAAAGTCAAAGGCGATCCTTTTTTAGTACGTACACACTCCAGGACATATTATGAGGCGCGTCCGCTGTAATAAAGGGCGAACAAAGGTACTTGATAGCAATTCGGTTGAGAGACTGATATAGTACTTGGTAGCAATTCGGTTGAAAGACTGGTTGTAATCTTAAACATTCAGTATAGTTAAAGTGTACGATTGCACTTGATCTCGTTTTTAATAGTCGCGCGGAAGTTATTGAATAAAGTGAAACGAAATGTGAATTTTTTAAAATGGCCGCGCAGACGTTCTGGTAACAATAGTATGTAAATCTGAATGGATGTTTGTGTTTTTATTTGTGGTTAGGTGTGGCAATATTATGTATGTTTGAATGATGGCTATGGTTAGGAATGATTGACGAAATGTAAGAGCTTATTGTTGTATTATTATGAAATTTTAATGACCAAACAGCCGTAGGGAAATGTAATAGTAGAACGCCGGTTTTTTCGAGGGCCGTTGGAACACGGCAGCAGTTAGCTGCTACATTAGCCTGGGGGCGACCGGGGAATACTAGTGACGAAGCGGCGTAGTTTCGAGAGTATAAAGTCGATCGGTAGTATCATGGGACTACAGCGATGTGTAAAGCACTTTAAAGTTTTCAAATTCGACGCGGATAAAGTAGTTGTTTAATGTATTAAGGGATCGGGATGGAATGAAAGTTTGACCCGGAAGTCATCCTGGGCACTGCGGAAACGAAGGCGGCAGGGTCAAACTAGTGTTTTGAGAGAGCCTGTGTGATGTAAGGTTTTTATTTTTTGATTAAATCTGTACACTGGCGTTTTGAGAGGATTAGAGTTCTGTTGTGGGGAAAGTGGTGTTGTGTTAACATTGCGAGGTGTCGGCCCGCGCGGCGAAAGAGGACAATGGGCCGTTGGGGAACGTTATTATGGTGTCGTGGGTGAAGCTAATACTAACTAGCCGCGCTAACGGCTAAGCGGTCGCCGGTTGTGACGTCATAAGGGTGCGTGGAGCGGAGGACGGGCTGGCGGCCTGCGCTGGGCTAAAGCTAACGAAGCTAATATGCTAAGCTAACTGTGCTAACGACATAGCATGACGAGACTCGGGATATCTCGCGATGAGGCGGCCATCTTGAGTAGGGGCGCCGGGCGTCCATTGGTGAGGGGAAGGTGGTGTTTATTTAGGAATGCGGTAGGGGGCAGCAGAGGCCATGGTAAGTTTCCATTCTAAACTGTTTTTGGGTTCTACACACAGAACGATTTCATTTAGAGGTTAGTTTAATAATAGAGTTAGATTGTTATGCTGTGATAGTTTGGGGAAATAGTTTAATCTGGTGGTGGAATGTGGGGCCCAGGTCCCCCCCTCCCCCTCACTCTCCCTAACTCGCCCTTTCTCTCCCTATCTCTCTTTCTCTCCCTAACCCCCTCTACCATTCCCTCTTCCACCCTCAACCCCCCTCTCTCTCTCCCTCTCTTCCATTCCCTCTTCCCCCCTCGCCCCCTTCTCTCTCCCCCACCTCTCTCTCTCCCTCCCCCTCACTCTCTCTCTCTCTCTCCCTACCCCCCCCTCCTCCTCCCTATCCCCCCCCCCTCAACCCCCCTCTCTCTCCCCCTCAACCCCCCTCTCTCTCTCCCACCCTTCCATTCCCTTTTCCCCCCGCGCCCCTTTCTCTCTCTCCCTCTTTCCCTCTCTCTCCACACCCCCCCTCCTCTCCCCCCCTCTCTCTCTCTCCCTCCCTCTCTCTTCTCACTCCCTCTCTCTCCCTTTCCCCCCCCCCCTCTCTCTCTTTCTCCCTCTCTCTCCCTCCCCCTCACTCCCCACGTACCCCCCCCTCCTCAACCCCTCTCTCTCCCTCCCTACCATTCCCTCAACCCCCCTCTCTCTCTCCCGCCCTTCTATTTCCTCTTCCCCCCTCGCCCCCTTCTCTCTCTCCCTCCCCCTCACTCCCCGCATGGTTATGTGGCACAGGTTATATTGTAGGTAGTGTAGTTTCTGCCAATGAGGTGTTAAATGGATGAGGAATCTCTTAAAGTTATCCCTCCTCCACCTCTCTTCCATTTTCTCTCCCCCCCCTCGGCCCCCCCGAAACGCTCTCTCTTTCTCTCCTAGTTGGGACTTGTATATTGTTTATTGTTATTCTCTATAGGTTTCAAATGCAGTGTATTGTTATTTTTATTGTTTATTGTTATTCTCTGTAGGTTTCGAATGCAGTTTGTTAAGTTTTGGACTTGTATATTGTTTATTGTTATTCTCTGTAGGTTTCAAATGCAGTATATTGTTATTTTTGGGGGGTTTCTAGTGCTGGTAGTGGTATTGGCCGGCGTTAGGGCGATGATGTTGTAGCAACCAGCGGTGGCCCATACTCTCTGGCTCTCACCAGGTCTCCGTGCCAGTGGTTTGGGTGTTGCGTTCATGATGGTGGGCCGTAAGTCGGAGCATGCTTTGAGGACGGGTTAGGGACTCTCCACGCAGATGGACCTGCGTGTGAGGGGTCACTCTGCTCGGCTGCACCTGCGATGGCGGTGTTGGTAGACAGATCATCGTGGCTCGCTGTCTGCCTCCACGCATTGACGGGGATGCGCTATGTGTGCACTCGTCGGAGCTCGCTGCCACACTGCGCGCATTTTCATTTTAATGGGGGTACGGGGACTGCTAGATGTCGTGGCGTGGGTGGTAGACAGATCGTCGTGGCTCGCTGTCGGCCTCCGCGCATTAACGGGGATGCGCTATGCGTGCACTCGTCAAAGCTCGCTGCCACACTACGCGCATTGAGTTATATTATGTGTGGATATTTGGGTGGAGGTGGTTAAGGTGGTTAATTTGAGTCGGAGGTGCTGTGTGTGTGCAGCAGTGGTTGAGAGTGGTACGGAATTTGGATATCCTTGAGTAGGAAGCCCGGGGTTTCGCGTTCCAGGTTGCAAACTGGGGGGGGACGCCGTGGGCTACAAGTCGTCAGACCGGTGAGATGTCATTGGTCTGCAGGGATTTCAAAATGGGGGAGGTGTCTGCGCCTGTGGTTTAATAAACAGGTTGTGTGACACTGTTCCCAAGGCACGAGAATTCGGTGACATGAGTCACTGAAAATTAATTTCTTTTCTCGTGAGAAGTGGGTCTAACACCTAAGTGGTTAGGTGTTACGGGGGAATGTGTAGTAATTGTGTGCAGAATTATGTGTGAGATAGGTGTATTACTGGTATGTAAAATGTAATATGAGCGGAATACATTTTTAGGCTTTCTCAGATAGAAATAAATAAAGCTACACATAGAAGGAAATGTTAGAATTAAAGATACACATAGTCATTTGCAGAGCAATAAGAGTTAAAGTGATTTTATGCACCTAAATTACCATATCCAGTACAAATGTTTAGAAATGATAGGCTGTGAATAACAAATTTCTGATTGATCAACAGAAGGAAAAGATTGATGCGAAATAGGGTTCCCCAGAGTTGTGTGAAGGAGCATGACAACGGGATTGGGAGATCCAGTTTTCCGATGGAGACAACAGAAAACAATTAAGGCCGTGTCGTTAAAAATTCAAAAGAAAATTGCACAAATGCTCTCTAAAAGTGATATTAGTATAGAAGATGCCCGACATTCCATGCTTAAAGATAAATGATGGATTGTGAAAGGGAAATGCCACTGATAATTAAGTGTGTGCTTTTTCTTTCTCTCTTCACAGCTGCTCCAGGGCGGACAGGGCAGTGCTGACAATTCCAAACTCCAAACAGGGGAATCGAATTGACTGTTGAAAGTCGGGGTATAGTATCACGCAAAGCGTTTTGTCAATTCCTGTTTGCACCAATATATCAGTGTGAGTGATATTAACTCAAGTTTGTAAAGATAGTTTAAATACAGAGAAACTTGTTTTCCAAACGGTGGAATTTGAGTGTGTGAGGGCACGTGTGAATGATTAATATAGAGCGGATTCACTAACTTTGATAGGAGCAATTAGGAGCAAAAATAGGGTAACCAAAACTGGACAAATACGTCTAGTTCATTTGAGCCATATATAGATAGAAGCAATATAAAAATGGCCAACAGTCAGGCCAATGGTGGGGTAATGCCGATAACCTCTGCAGACATTTCATTGACCGAATTGAACAGTGACGTTAACCTGATTGACTTGAATGTGACCGACTCCCCTCCTGAGACCAGTGTGACGGAGGGACTGGAAATAATGTCTTTAACTCCACCACAGGGGGTCGTTGATGCGAGCGACCCAGAGACAACTGTATTACCTGAGCCGATCCACGCTGAAGTGTCCGTTGCAGGTTTCCCCCACCCCCACCATCAGTACCAAACTGAGAGACGTGGCCCAATGACTAGGAGCCAGTCAACAAGGGCCAGGGTGGAGGAAGAGCGGAGGACGTGCCTCCATCGAGAACAACAGCCAACCGAGGCAGGACAGGTAGTGGAATACCTCCAAGGCCTAATCCAGTCCGCACAGCCAAGAGGGGAGACGGGCTCCAACGGAGAACCAAATGGCCAGAGACAGGCCCAGTTGGGGCCACAGGGGTGTCCTGCCCCAGAACAACAACAAAAGCCAATGGGAAAACCTGGGCAGTCACGGGGACGAGGTGGAAACAAAAGAGGGAGTGCGAATGGATCCAGAGCACAGTCAATTGTGTGTTGGAGGTGTGGGAATCTTGGACACATTTCTCGAGAATGTGAGTGGGGCTATCTATCCACAACAGGAGGCCCTCAATGGGGGAACAGAAGAGGTGGGCGTGGGCAAAACCAAGGTCGGTATCAAGTACGGTGTCCACGGCCCGCAAGCTCCCCCTGTCCAGGACCCCCTCAGCACCAGAGCCAAGATGAGAGGCGGGGCCCAGCGATGGGAAGTCAAACCGCCAGTGCTGAGATGGGGGAAGAGCCGTCATCCTATAGACAACAGAGAGCGTTTATAGCAGCGTTCGAACGACACGAGGCAGTTCATTGAGACTTGATGAAGACACAACTGGAGATTGGTCAAGCCGCACACGAGACTCAGAGACTGGAACAAGAACTGGCGAGAAAGACTGCACTACTAGGTGGTACAGCTATTGAGATCATGCTTCGGGCGTCGGAGTTAGGCCGCCATGATCAAGCAATGCCGTGTGCCCCGTTGCCCGGACAGATAGCGGGCCCCTCCCAACAACAGGCTCAAAGAACTGTGACTGAACCAAATAGGTACGTGGCTTTCTCCCCAGAACAGGCTCAAGGGAACCATGGCGGTGATGGCAGACAGCAAGGACATGCTCTGGGCCCGATGACCCCAGGGCCGTCCGATCACAGGCGGGCGGCCCACCGGGTCCCACAACCGAGGGGACAAGGACAGGTTTGCTGGATCTGTGGACTGATGGGTCATTTTCAAAGGTCATGTCTGCAGAGGCCACCGGCAGAATAAAAATATATACAACTGGTTAGAATAAAAATGGAATAGATTGAATAAAAAATATATGCTCCTGATTAGAATAAAAATAGAATAAAAAATAAATAGAGGGGTTAGGTGATTAGGTTATGGAAGTTACTAAAATGGATGTGTGATTAACTGACGGATGCATGAACTAATCGGACTAACAAGAAAATCAAATCATGTTAAACAGTTAATATTAGGTATTCAATATTAGACAGTGAGATGATGTGACACTGCGGCAGCTAGTGGTCAGTAGATTATCCATGCTTGATCAACATTCAGATTGGTCAAAGGGTGGACTGCATGATTAAGAAATTAAGGAGACCCATAGTTGTTCCTAGGTTTTTATGATATTGATAGATGGACATCAACCATCATGAGTAATAGATATAGGTGTTTAATTTTATTTCTACATATTTTTTCTCTTTTCTAGTGTGTTACGAGCAATTCCTGACTTAGGCCGGGAGCGTTCATTTTGTTTATTCATTTGAGTTTATTCATTTTTGTTTCTTAGTTATACGGGGTGGATACGCCCCTAGATAATAGGTTAAGTTTATTTCTGAACGTGAGTTAAAAAAGAAATGCTCACAAGTTTTGTTTATTATTTTCAATTATTGTGCTGGGCATGTTTTTTTTTTGTTTTTGTTTCTTTTCTATATTTTTTCTTAGGGTACCTGACAGGCTGGGAGTGATCGCGACACATCAGGACTGGGTAGTATATGTCTATATAATGGACTGAGAGCAAAGTGAATGGACATGAGCTGGTTCATGGATTTTTGTTCTCCGCCCATTAAAAATCCGGATCTAGGATCTGGGTGTGTGTCGTGATTGGTGAAAGTGTTGGGAAGCATGATTCTCTGTACATTGATAAGCTCAGTAGGTTTTGGTCGCTATTGGCCAAATAGTCTTTGAGTAGGGTGTGGACGTGTGCAATTGATAATTGGCTTGTGGGGGACTCTGAAGGCTTAGTAGAGGCTGGCAGAGCATGTGGAAGATGTGTGTTTAAGGCGGACTGTGATTTGTTGCCATACATGTAGGACTACTGGGAGAGAGGGTGTGTCAGTACTGGCTGTCCGAGCCCGGAGGCAGCTGTCCAGGGACGAAGGTATGATGTTTGAATTTTATTCCACATCAAAGGGTGGTGTGGGTTATACTGTTTTGATAGCATAATATAAAGAGAGCCATGTGAATTTTTCTGAATTTTGAATATTAACGATCTAGAAGCCATAAAATATATAGAAAAATGATTTGGAAAAGAAAGTTGTCAGAACTCAGACCAGTAAAGAGTGTCTGAGGGAGGAAAAATATGGATTCTCAATCAATTGTTGTGGTAGAAGTAACCTGCACTGTCCACCAAAGCGATATATATTCACTGCAGGATACGAATGGGAGATTGGGGAACCAGCATGCATCCGAGGGTGGTACGAGGCAGACCAAGGACTCCATCAGTACTGGGGAACCAGACACTGGTTAGTGTCTACCCAGAGGTCCATGGGGAATCACAACACTGCGAGTACCAAGAGATCCAGGAGAAGCCTAACTCTCAAGCGTTGAGAGTTCCGGCCAACGCAGTGACCGGGTCTTGAGGCTTCGGAGGGGAACGAGAGAGGCCAAACGACAGGCAATCTATGAGGAGACAGGCTGCTAGGCCTCATCAACAACTCCGGCTGTCAACAGACAGGCTGCAAGGCCTTAGCAATTGACCAGGGTGTCAACAAGCGAAAGGGTGGAGCTGCTATCGCCCCTATCAACGACCAGGCGGAGGGGGGGGAGAAGTAAACCTCTTCCACTAATCCGAGGGTCAACGGGGGTTGAGCAGCCAGCGATGACCTCCTCACAGCCGTGACAGCGCCAGAGGGGAGATCTAATCACCCCACCTGAGAGCGACGCAACTGACACCCGAGGGAAGAGCTCCTGGTTCAACTGAACCGGCAATACAGCAGGGGGTCATACCCCTATAGAGTTCAGCACGAGGTCTCGACAGAAGACGGGGTGGGATGATGTCTAATTCTACCT
This sequence comes from Notolepis coatsorum, assembly GCF_963971535.1. Taxonomy (NCBI): domain Eukaryota; kingdom Metazoa; phylum Chordata; class Actinopteri; order Aulopiformes; family Paralepididae; genus Notolepis; species Notolepis coatsorum. The sequence goes on along the minus strand of NC_140181.1, from coordinate 42,651,621 downwards.
CCCAGAGTTGGTTGTAGCATTCAGCAGTCGTGAACTGCACCAGCTCTGAGAAATAAGGAGGGGGCCAGGTCAATCCAGAAAACATTGACCCCCCCCCTTCTCACTGCTCCAAGTCAGAATTTGACAAACCTCCACAGTGGAAACCAGTGGAAATTGATCCTGGTACGGAAAAGCGTGTCAAAGACTGCACACTGCACACAATAATTAAAATGGACTGCAAATAAAGATGTTTGAGTTTATAAGTATACATAAGAAAGAGATTTAGAAAAAGAATGTTGTGTTGATTTTTAGGATCCGAGTGTGGGAAACCGTATGTATTTTATCCAAGTATGATTTAAAATGTCTTAATTCTTATCCAGGTAGTAGTAAGCAGAAGTTAGGATCTATGTTTGACATAATTAAGGATAGTTAATCTATCCGAGTGTGGACTGTAGTAGTTTTTGATAGAACATAAATCCTAAACTGTAGTGAATCGTTTATTCCCAATAGAAAAGGTCATAAGATTAAGCTTTGATCAGAAAACAGCTGCCTTAGTTAGTCAACGCAAGAACCCTCACAACAGGTTGTGTGCCGGCTGTAAAAGATAAAGAAACTGTTTGAACAAGCTTCCTTCTTCCCCTTCGGGAGTGCTAGAACAAAGGAGCCACCTGGCTCCTTTAGGGTGGGACAGGAAGGATTTCAGATAAGCCCTAGCTAACACAATGAGATGATGAGGTCACATGAAGTTGTTATCAGCTGCTTCGCGGCCTAGGGACACAAGGACAGTCAACTGTTCTGAGTAGTATGAAAAGTCTCAAATAGGAATTATAGTTAAATAACTTATGTGTGTTTACTGAGGTAGAATGTTTACCATCAATGTGAGACTGTTAGGCTAGAGCTTGGTAAATCATGGAGGAACATATTAATGAACGCTAAAGTATAAACTGTATAAAAGGGATATTGATGTAAGTTAAAAGAATGATTAGGCCTGTTAGCTATTCACCCAAAGTCAGCCGACTGTGTTACAGACTTAAATCCCCTGCAAAGTAAAACTAGTTTCACCTAGGGTGAAATTAGGCTTTATGGTATCAGACTGTGTTCAAATATGATATCTCTGTGTTTATGTAATCAATTGCAATTCGAATATATATATTGTGAGATCAATAACCCAAGTATTAGGTTGTTAGACGGTGTTTGTTCTTTGACTGGAAAACAAAGGAAATATAGAGTTGGCTGTGAAGCCAACCTCCTATTTCACATTCAAACTTAGTAGGCCTGGGATTGGAGGAAAACATCTGATGATGTCACTTTGGTGACGTCACGCAGAGACTCCAGGCTTTTGATATAAGAGGGGGTGTGGTGACGATGTCGAAGGGACTCTGAAACGAAACCACCAAGGAACCACACCCACCTCTTCACACAGGAGACGACGACGCGGCAGAGAGGAGACTGGACACACAAAGAACATTTTGGAGGGAGAACAGACTTTGCTTTGTTCATCAGCCAGCGAACAAAGCTCATCAACAACTTATCAACTCTACTTCAATATTAGTCTGATATAAGGGATCTGTGGCTTAGTACTTGAATACCCTTATATCATTGCAGAATCCATTTTTCATTGTAATTACACTCTTAACTTTTAATTAAAACCGATGCTGTTTACCACCTTCTCCTCTCCATTTCTCCTGCTGCGCCGCTGGTCGTCAAACAAAGACCTCCCGGTCTTTGTTTAAAGTACTTTCCAGGGCTTTAAAGGTTTTAAACACAACGTAGAGCAGATTCGATATTAGGTTCTGATTAAATCAGAACAATTAGCCCAGAAAAGTACTACAAACTCTAACCAAAGAGAGAGATCTTACATTCTACTGGTCTAAATAGGTAGCACCTGTCTCTTGAGGGGGTGGACTACAATGAGATCCCAAACAGGGGTTTAGGTGTATACACTGTTAGAAACCTGTCTTGTCTAACCAAGCTAGTTACATATATATGGCCACGTGTCGAGCATTTATTTATTATTTATTCATTATTTTTCTTTCTTCTCTCCTTTTCTTTTCTTTTTTGGTTCTTGCCATGTGTAATTAAGAATTATAGTTCTCACGGGGTGCTCGTTTAGAGCACAGGGTGCACAAGGTTAGCTGTAATGCTAGGCACAGTCAGTGTTACTATGGCTGTGAGTAGTCACGTCCCACGGGGACGTGAGAGGGCATTCTATGTTTGTTTGTTTTTCATTGCTAATATTCACAGTGAATATTTTTGTCTATTTTTGTTTATTGTTTTTTGTTTCTATTCTTATGACTTTTTCTCATCTTTAATTGTAAGCACCCTGGACCACCACTCTGCCATCTCAAATGTCATGAATATTTTTTCACCTTCTTATGCCAGTGTTTAATCCTAATAAGGGGTCAGGGGGCAATACTAACAATTAGTTGGAACGTGAAGGGTGTAAATAACCCCTTGAAACATACTAGGATCCTTACTCACTTACAGCAGCTTGGGGTTGGCATCGCTTTTCTGCAAGAAACTCACCTTCGGTGAGTAGATCACCGTCGAATACACAGAGCTTGGGTAGGTCAAGTGTTCCACTCTGGTTTTCAGAGCAAAGCCAGAGGAACAGCCATTCTGATTAACAAAAACACACCATTTACTTCATCTGATGTGATCTCTGACCCTAATGGCAGATTCATTATAGTTTCAGGAACTCTATTCCACAAAGGTAGTCCTAGTCAACGTATATGCTCCCAATTTTGGTGACACGCATTTCATCAATAAACGTATCTCTTCACTCCCCGACCTGAACTCTAATCAACTGATTATGGGAGGTGACTTTAATTGTGCTCTTAACCCAGCAAGCATTAGATCGATCATCATCTAATCCAGCTCCACAATCTCAGACTGCTAGAGCCATAGTGTCCTTCCTGAAGCAATACGGCATTTCAGATGTCTGGCGCTTCCTTCACCCCACCACCAAACAGTACTCTTTCTTTTCATCATACATATTCTCTAATTGATTATTTGTTTATCGACAACATATTTCTATCTCAAGTGCGTTCCTGCTCTTACGATAGCATTGTTATTTCAGACCATGCAGCAATAATCTTAGAGCTAGCCTTCCCGGACAAATGTCCATCATTCAGGCCGTGGAGACTTAATCCACTATTGCTATCTGAGGACTCATTCTCGTCGTTCCTGTCCACTAAGATCAAATTTTTTATTGAGGTAAATTCTACCCCTGGCATGTCTATGTCCATCATTTGGGAAGCTCTTAAAGCTTTCCTCCGTGGAGAAATTATTTCTAACTGTGCTCGACGTAAAGACCCCTCTCTCATGAATAGTTTCTTCGCAGATTTGGATATACCAGTCATAGACAATGATTCAATGACTCTTTTGGAAGAGCCCATTAGTGCTGATGAAATTCAACAGGCTTTAACTATGATGCAGAGTGGGAAAAGCCCAGGCCCAGACGGGTTCCCAGTGGAATTCCTAAAAAAATATTCCACCCAGTTATGTCCCATTATGGCTTCTATGTTTGAGGAATCATTTCAAACATGCTCGCTTCCTTCGACTCTCTACCAAGCCTCAATATCCCTGCTCTTAAAAAAAGATAAGGACCCGAAAGACTGTGGCTCATATCGTCCTATTTCTCTCCTCAACAATGAAGCAAAGATCTTGGCAAAGGTACTCGCTCGACGTCTGGAATCCGTTATACCAAGTATTATCCATCCAGATCAGTCTGGTTTTGTGATGGATAGAATGGCTTTTTTCAACCTGCGGCGCCTTATGAATATAATTTACTCTTCCACCGAGTCTCCCGTTGCAGAGGTCGTTGTTGCGCTAGACGCAGAAAAGGCCTTTGACCGGGTTGAATGGGACTACTTATTCTATACTCTGCAGAAATTCGGTTTCGGTGAGAAATTTGTGTCCTGGGTCAAACTTTTATACTCCTCTCCAGTGGCATCAGTTCGAACAAATGATGTAACTTCGGAATATTTCCCCCTACAACGCGGTACAAGACAGGGTTGCCCTCTCTCCCCGCTACTATTTGCGCTAGCGATCGAGCCACTAGCTATTGCCTTTCGCATGGACCGCCATGTCCAAGGCATCATTAGAAATGGACAGGAACAAAGAATCTCGCTATATGCGGACGATGTCCTGCTGTATATCGCGGATCCAGCGGCCACACTTCCACGTGTCCTTCATATACTACACGAGTTTGGTGTTTTTTCTGGCTATAAATTAAACTTAAACAAGAGTGAACTCTTCCCCATAAACTCCTTAGCTAGAAATATCCCCCCTCAAGCTTTCCCCAAGCAGCTTCCGTTACCTGGGCATAACAATAACACATAAACATTCTAATCTCATAGCGTCCAACTTCACCCCTCTACTGGAGCGCACCAAGCAGGATTTCATCAGATGGTCATCACTTCCTTTATCACTTGTTGGCAGAGTGAACACTGTGAAAATGAACACATTACCGAAATGTCTGTACTTATTTCAAAATATTCCAACCTTCATTCCAAAGTCTTTTTTCAAAGCCCTCGACAAGGCAATATCAGATTTTATTTGGAATAAACGCCCAGTCCGAATAAATAAAATGGCCCTCCAGAAGCCTAAATCGCAGGGAGGCTTCGCACTACCCAATTTCTTGGTCTACTATTGGGCTGCAAATATTCACAGCATTCTCTATTGGAGTCATTCCCATTACGGACTCTGTCAGTGGGTACCGGCATGGGTGGAGATGGAAAGGGCATCTTGTTCTAGAACATCCTTACAATCCTTAGTTTGCTCTCCGCTCCCAGTCACAACCGCCCAGTACACCAACAACCTCTTAGTACAACACTCCCTCCGGATCTGGTCCCAGTTCAGAAAACACTTTGGTCTCCACGCTATGTCACCGTTGTCACCTGTCCACAAAAACTTCCTTTTCCCTCCCTCTATGGTGGATGAAACCTTCAGCAACTGGTTTAAGAATGGCATTCTGAACATTTATGATTTGTACCAAGACAGTTCATTTATGTCTTTCACACAACTGTCCCTAAAGTTTAACTTACCAAAAACAATTTTTTTCAGATATCTACAGATACGTGATTTTGTTAAGAGCAAATTTGACCAGTTCCCCCATACACCTCCAAAAACTTTGATCGATCGCATCTTGGAGGTGAAGGCTGTAATCAAAGGCTCAATATCTAAACTATATAACATCATATCCCTATCCCTACCCTCCTCAGTATTGGCTATAAGACAAAACTGGGAGTCCGATCTAAATCATCAATTTACAGACAAAGAATGGGAAAACACTCTTGCCCGAATACACTCTTCTTCTACAGTTCAAGCTCCTCCACCGTCTATATTGGTCAAAGACTAGACTGGCGAAGATAAATCCAGGCATGGATCCCACATGCGACCGGTGCCACCAAGCCCCTGGCTCACTTATTCATATGTTTTGGCATTGTCCAGTACTGGCCCCTTTCTGGACTTCCATTTTTAAATCTTACTCAGATATATTTTTTATGAATATTGACCCATGCCCTCTTATTGCACTATTTGGTTTAACACCGGAAAACGCTGCAATATCTATTGGGCAATCCAATGCCATGGCCTTTGCCTCACTCATTGCCAGATGCCTCATCCTATTCAACTGGAAGGCAGCCACTCCCCCTTCACACTTACACTGGATGAGGGATGTCATGTCTCTTATACATATAGAGAAAATCAGATTTACAACACAAGGCCACACAGATATCTTCCACAAAACATGGCAGCCCTTCCTATCTCATTTCAAAACCCAAATGACTCCACCCAAACTTGGGACCCCATGACCCCCCCTCCTCCCCCTATCTACCTTCATGACACTGCTAGCCCACGCATGGCTGGGGAGATGGCATTGTGGTGGTCTGCTAAGGGTGTTAAATTTACTTTCCATTTTATTTGTTTCACCATCTGGAAATCACGCTACCAAAATGGAGAGTATAATTTATATTATATATTATTATTATATATATATATTTTTTTTTTCCCTTTTGCTTTCTTTTACATTTTTTTTTGTTTTATTTTTTTTGTGTAGCTTTGTCTGCCACATCTGTACTTTTGTTTAATTATTTAAATTTCTATATATATATATATATATATATATATATATATATATATATATATTTTTTTTACATGTATGTTTGTCGTCGCCCTCACTGGGTGGGATGGGTGGGATTAGGCGATAGGAATGGGGAAGGAAATGGAAGTTGTATAATTTGGATAACTGAAATGTATAAATGTACTAATTCTTCCAATAAAAAAAGATAAACCTAAAAAAGAAAAGAAAAAGATGCCGCAAATGTAATGCCGCAAACATAATGTTATGTTATGTTCGATATATTGAAGTATATATTGAATGTATAATACATTAATATGGCAGCAAATCTTACAAGACGCATCAGCAATGATGAGCGTTTTCCCTGTACTCCGCCATGTGAATCTAATCTGGATGCGTACCCTGAACTTGTGGTAGGCCTAGACATTTTCAATTCATCGTCTTGTTTACATCAGGGTCCCCCATTTTCAATTCATGATAACATATATGACATACAGGTAGACAGATAGACAGTACTGCTACATTTAGACATTTATGACATACCAGATTTTGAACTTGTGGTAGGCCTAGACATTTTCAATTCATCGTCTTGTTTACATCAGGGTCCCCCATTTTCAATTCATGATAACATATATGACATACAGGTAGACAGATACAGTACTGCTACATCAAGACATTTATGACATACCAGATTTACAAATACAGTACTGTTTGTGATACAAAAAGAGTCCAGAAAAGAGAGGCTATACATTTGACGTAGAAACTGTACATTGGAGGAGGTTGGGTGGGTGGGGGGGACTGTACATTGCTTCTTCTAAGTGTCTATGCTTTTTTTTGTCAGTATTTACTGGCTTTCAAAAAAATAACATCTTGTTGCTTGTGTGTTGAAGGACTTTTTATGTTTCATGCCTTGTATTTTTGACACGGCACATTACAAATTGCTCAAATTGGCACAAATCAACATGAACTGATGTCATATTGTTAGATTTTCATTGTGTGTCATGTTCTATTTTAACAGACTGTACCACCAGATATTCAAGGCAGAGTATGGAAGCTCAGAGGGGAAGGGGATGCGAGAGGCTCTGGAGAGGCAGGTTGAAATGTACAATGCTCAGTGTGGGAGTGACTGTGCCAAAGTGAGCCAGACAGGGGATGGTAGGCAGTTCCTTGCCGTGATCTGCTCTCCTCTGATGAAGAGGGTTCATGCTAGCCTTAAGCAGAGTGGAGAGATGGCCTTTATGGATGCATCCGGTAACATGGACAGACAACACTGCCTTGTCTTCCTGATCCTGACGCACAGCTGTGCAGGCGGTCTACCCCTGGGGATCCTCATCACCCAGTCAGAAGCGAGTGAGGTCATCTACCAGGTAGCCCCCCATTACAATAGCATAATACTATACTATAACTTATCTGACGGTTATCCTGATATTGAAAAGGTACAGACGACAGCACAGCAGAGAGAGCAGCCATCCACAGGGCCTTCCCGGAAGCCACGCTCCTCCTGTGTAGTTTCCATGTGCTGCAGGCTGTGTGGAGATGGCTGCTGAACAAAGACCACAACATCCACATGGCTGACAGGCAGGCTCTGTTCACAGTAGTGAAGAACATCATGTATGCCAGGGAGGAGAGTGAGGCAGATGGCTTCTTCCAACAAGCCTTGCAGATTGATCTTGTGAACAGGTACATATCCCAGACAAATGGGAGACTCGGTACACTCGGAGATCACAAGTACATTTCCCTTTATAAACAAGCATTCAAGTGCATAAATCAATGCTTAAGCATCAATGCAGGGAAAAGCAATACAAATGCACTATATTAGCTCAAGGGGAAGGATCTGAGATGTGTAGGTTTACATGACTGTCGTCTGTTGTCCTCCTTGTCCTGTACATTTTGTTTTTTTGTAAAATGCCAGGTACCCCAACTTCAGGGCATACCTGGAGACGTTGTATGGCCGGAAGGAGTCTTGGGCCCTGTGCTTCAGAGCAGCGTTGCCGGTCCGTGGAAACAACACGAACAACTACGCAGAAGCCGCAAATAGGATCTAAATAACTTATGTACATATACCGATATGCCCTACTCTGTTTACTTGTTTTATTGCACAATGTCGTTCTATTGGATTCTATTATATGTTATTACTATTGTATTATGCACATCGTTGCGGGCAAGACCACCCGCATTTCATTGTAAACTTGTATGCAAATAAACAACTTGTGACAAATAAAACTCTTGACTTGACTTGACCACAAGCCTCTCTCTCTTAAGGCATTAACTGGGTTAATTAATCTAAATGTTATATTGTAACTGTCTAGTTAGGCATTAACTGTGTTAATCTAAATGTTGTATTGTAACTGTCTAGTTAGGCATTAACTGTGTCAACCTGTTCCACCCCAGGTGAAAATCCGCGTAAAATGTATACCTAGGTAAATGGAATATTGCTCCACTTCTACAAGGGCTATTTGCATATTCTTGGTATCTAGGAACATCTATGGACCTCAATGAATGTATTCTCAGTGTCAGAAATATTGTGTCTATTACTAGGCTTGCTTAAATTGTGATGAAACAAAGGAAAATATGAATTATGATTTTTCTTTTCATCTTTGACAGTGAATAAAACCATGATAATAATGACCAAACTTAAGAAACTGCCACTGAGCTCATTCAGTACCCTCTTGAGATCATGTGTACAAAAGATCTAAGGAAATTAATAAAGGGAAGATGATCAAACTGAAGGTTCTGTATATACAGTACTGAATTCTCCCATCCGGACCAATGCAATTTGAAATATTATTATAGAATATAGAATATGCTTATACATTACCTTATTATAGCCAATTCGCACATTTATATATATATACATATAGTATCTTTCAAATGGCCGAGTTCAATTTGGATATAGTATCACCAGGCGTGCATAATAACAGATACTGATATTTACTGTAATCGACTGTACTATTTTATTTCCCCCACAGTGTTAACCATTTTGAAACTAATTTCAGATCTAATTCTTCCTACATGGTAACAATAGTGTGGGGAAACTGACTGCGTCTCAATATTTGTCAAAAACGTTACCTTTTGTAGCTTATTATCGCGAATCATAACAATTATTGACATAATTCATTCAGAACACTGAACTTTGAACCCCCATAGAACTTGCCAGGAAGTGTAGATCGGAGAAATTTCAACGCTGGCAGATAGCTAGCGATCTCCTCTACAAAAAAGCTTCAATTCCCATGGTTCAACATTTCCATTTCCGATTCCGGGTCAAATTGGCGATCGCAAATAGAAAACTTAAAATGATATAAGTACACTTTTAACCTATTGCTAAACTATTGCCAACCTAACGTTTTACATTCTACATGTATTTGTGACATAGTAGTGATGTTAATACTTGAAAACGGTTGATTTTAAAATCACAAATTATTTTGCATCTTCATAAAAATATGCCTATAATTTAATAAGGTCAAAAGGGGTCGGTACCGACCCCGTCGAGTGGAACAGGTTAAATTAATCTAAATGTTACATTGTAACTGTCTAAAGCATTAACTGGGTTAATCTAAATGTTACATTGTAACTGTCTAGTTAAGGCATTAACTGGGTTAAGTGGGGAGTGCGTCATGGTACAGTTACAGTAAGTGGGGAGTGTAAACAAGTTGCACGCGTCGCGTGAAATAACGTTATGTGAATAAACCTATAACGTTACAATGTACAGTTTCTGACAGCTGGCTGTGTTGTGAAATCACGCGTCGCGTGAAATAACGTACGCGTCGCGTGAAATAACGTTATGTGAATAAACCTATAACGTTACAATGTACAGTTTCTGACAGCTGGCTGTGTTGTGAAATGTGCATAACGTTATGAATAAACCGCGAAGTCACGCGAAATAACGTTATACGCGAATCTGGTAGTACATTTCTTTTTATCTTCTTAACATTACATCCGCCTTTTACTGCGTGACGAGCTAAACCAATCAGAGAGGGGCTTCGCTCAACCAATCAGAGAGGGGTCTGCAGAAATGGAGTTCAACCAATCAGAGAGGGGTCTGCAGAAATGGAGCTACGAAATGTAGAGACGTGAGAGATAGAGAGAGAGAGAGGGGGTGGGAGAGAGAGAGAGAAAGAGAGAGAGAGAGAGAGAGAGAGAGGGGGGGGGTGGGAGAGAGAGACAGAGAGAGAGAGAGAGAGAGAGCTTCTTCCAGAGCGAAACCCGACACCTCTGCACACACTCCGGAGGGAGAGTTTCAAGTTTCTTTAATAGTTGTCATACAGAAGTACAGAATACTTTTATACAAAATGCTTCTTACTGTTACGCTCCAGAGACTGTGCTAGACAAGATAAGTATCAAATAACATAGTATAGCATGTAAATTAGAAGTAGAAAATGAGGTCACAGTGTTCAGTATAGACATATGTACAATGTTCGATGCAGAATAGACGTAACTGAGTTACCATATAATATACAATACTATGCAGTGTACTAATATACAATACTATATAGTGCAAAGCAGAAATGGGATGAGGTACAATTTAGGTACAATTTACAGTAAGGTGTACGAGTTGTAGTGCAATCCTTCATCAATAAATATAAAGTGTGGGGAGTGGGTGCTACAGTGTGTTTGTTTAAAGTGAGTGTGTGCTATAAAGTGTGGGAAAAGGTTTGCTACAGTGTGTTTGTTTAAAGTGAGTGTGTGCGTGTGGATGTGTGTGCTATGTGCGTTTGATGGTTGTTGTGTAGTGTTCATTGTTCGTTGAGCAGCCTGATGGCCTGGGGATAGAAGCTTCTTCTGAGTCTTTCTGTGCTCGCCTTGAGACTCCGGTATCGCTTGCCTGACCGCAGCAGGTCAAAGAGGCAGTTGTTCGGGTGACTGGAGTCCTTAATGATTCTCTTAGCCTTGCCCCTGCACCGCTTGTTGTAAATGTTCTGGAGGGTGGGGAGCCCCCCTCCAATTGTGCGTTCGGCTGAACGTGTCACTCTTTGTAGTCTGCTTCAGTCTTGTGCAGTGCTATTCCCAAACCAGGAGGTGATGTTGCCAGTCAGGATGCTCTCTATTGTACATGAGTAGAAGTTCTTAAGGATCTTCTGACTGACTTGGAACTTCCTTAGGCGCCTGAGGAAGTAGAGGCGTTGTCGTGCCTTCTTCACAACACTGTCAATGTGTGTGGTCCATGTCAAGTCCTCGGATATGTAGGCTCTGAGGTACTTAAAGCTGTTCACTCTCTCAACCGGTGCCCCGTCGATGCTGAGGGGGCTGTAGTCCTTGACCCCCGACCTCCTGAAGTTTACAATCATCTCCTTTGTTTTGCTGACGTTCAGGGAGAGGCTGTTTTCCTAGCACCATCCCGCCAGGACCTTGACCTCTTCCAGGTAGGCCCTCTCGTCGTTTGCAGAGATCAGGCCCACCACCACTGTGTCGTCAGCAAATTTGATGATTGTGTTGCTACTCCGCTGAGCCACACAGGAGAGAGAGAGAGAGAGAGAGAGAGAGAGAGGGGTGGGGTGGGAGAGAGAGAGAGCTTCTTCCAGAGCGAAACCCGACACCTCTGTACACACTCCGGAGGGAGAGAGAGAGCGAGAGACAGAGAGAGAGGGAGGGGGGGGGGACCCGCCGCGTGGGCCTCCCTTCCTCCCCTCTCCCGTGTGCCGCGCAGCAGGTCACAGGTCCCCCCCCCAAGTGCTCCCTCTCTCTCCATCTCTCTCCCTCTCTCCCTCCAGAGCGCACGCAGAGGCGTCGGGCCCCACTCCGCCTCGCAGCATGAGGAAGTGGTTTCCACTCGCTGTCTAGACTAGGTAGAATGGGGGCGGGCATTAGCTCCAACCACAGAGCCAATCGCATCACTGTGCGCTACCCAGCGTCCGAATGACGTGACTCAGTCGTTCAAATCAAAATGGCCTGATTTACTGGAGGAGGAAAGGGGCTGAGCTGAATCAGAGCAATCCGCCAAATATGGTATTTAGACATTCAAACACATTGATACGAACTCCTATTACTATAATACAATGCTAGAGACTGAAAAATGACATTTATAGTACATGTCACCTTTAAGCCTTAAAGTCCTCCTATAGGGGGACCCTGCTTTTCTTTATCATGAATCGATCAATAGAGACCGTATTAGATCCACAATTATCATATCATGGGGTATCATTGGAAAGCCACCCTCATTGGCTACAACCCTGTCCAAACATTTTTGAGATTGCCAAATGATTGACGGAGCTAGAGTCCCCGGAGATCGGGGGTGGTAATGTGTACTTTGGCGCATGCCTCACATATCGGCATGTAACTCGAGAACCGCTGAACGTATTTTGTCACCTGAAAGGGCAATTGACAGGCAACAAATAGGGCTTTAATTCTATCTATATATTGTATCAAAAGAAATGCACACCCGGTCAGCAAAGTGGCGCGTCCTCATGAGGATCCACAAGTGGGCCCTTGGATGTTAAGAGGTTAATGTTTTAATAAAAAAAAAAAAAATTCCAAGAGTAAAGACCATAACCCTATCAAAACAGCAGTCAAAGTGTATATTTACATTTTTACCAATGTTTTGTACGATTTATCGAAAATAAGAATTTATCGAAAAAATGCAAATTATATCTCTTTTATAGTAAAACTGCGAGGAAATGACAAAATCCAGATTTAGCCCTACCATGGGAAAGATGAGCCTTTTCCCTATCCATAGATGTATGATGTGGCCATAATAAGGTCAAGGTCAAGTTCAAGGTCAAATATGAATTTATAATTAAAATCGATTATCATTTATTACTGTATCTACAAATCCTTCTGTTTAATCATCTTCCCTTTATTCATTTGCTTAGCTTTTTTGTACACATGATCTCAATAAGGTGGTGAATGAGCTCAGTGAGCATTTTCTCGTACCCCGCAGATTTAACATGGTATTATTCACCGTCAAAGATGCAAAAATAAATCATAATTTATATTCTCCTTTTCTTCATTACAATTTACTCAAGCCTAGTAACAGACACAATATTTCTGGGAATACATACCCCCAGGTCCCTAGATGTTCCTAGATACCAAGAACATGCAAATTGACCTTGTAGAAGTGGAGCAATCTTCCATTTACTTAGGCATGTACCTTTAGGTGACATTTCTGAAAAAAGTCTACAGATTAACAGGTTAACATCCACCAGTTCCACTTGGTCTATTTCAACGCAACTCCAAGGAAAGCAAGAAGAAAGAACAATACAGTATATGTATTGAATATTGTACACATGTTTTGCTGACAAATATAGTCATCTGTGTTTCTTTATTGCCCTATAAAGCAATTTGGTGGGAGGAGGGGATGGTCATCATTAGTCAACAATAGCCATGCATCAACCTCCAATAACGTTCTCATAATGCACCAACACAGAGTAAATAATCGTGATACATATTACCAGAGGCTTTATCTCAGCGATGGGGCTGCAGAATGCAATATGCTTGGAGGATATGTTATAGACTGGGATACTGTGTGTGTGTTAGTGTGGTGTGATGTCCCTGGAGTGTCTGCAACATATGAGGGAGAAAGAGCTGAGGGGGCTCCTCTGGGAATCTGTGTAAGACCTTTTTTTTTTTATTGTGTGGAATTTAATTTAGGTTTTCATTTCACCTGGCTCACAGGTTTATGAGTGCTAAACAGGTATTTCATCCAGAAGCTGTCCTGTCGGACATGACAAATAGTACGTTTAGAGCTCAAATATGGAGAGTCTGAATTGTAATGTATACAGTATGAATATTATACAGACATATGTCCCATGTTCTAAAAGCTGTGTATTGCGATTGCTCTATCCCAATCTCGCCAACCTATCACCAATAAGTGGTTTGATGAATAAAATGTCAAATTAACTAGACATCTCCAAAATGTCAAGTGAATTAGAGGAAACCCCCCCCAATGCATAATAAGTAATTTGTCTGCTAGCAGGCTTGGCCTGCATCGCTTCCCGTCTGTGGTGCGTGTTGGCGCGGACTCCCTCATCCATCACTGGTCAACGGACATGCCCGCCGCGGTGGCGTGTGTTAGGGTGCCGTGTATGAATGTTGACCTCTGACCCCGGTTTTCTCATCCCGCCGCGCTTCCTCAACGAGCCACACGTGATTCTTCCCAAACGGCGATCCATCAATGACATGGGAACATTTCACCATGTTCACAACCCCGGCGCCCTGCATTCTGCCACTGTAACGAGCCTGTCAGTTGTCAAGGCTGCACCATGTCCAGGGCTGTGATTACCCCCTCACATGCGCTGGTCAGTACTGGACAGTTGATTACATTCTCACAGACAGCTTAATTTTCCCACTGCATTGTTGAGAGGTATGCCTGCGCCACTTTAAAACCACATTGTGTTAGTAGGCCTGGCTAGTAATGACAGCATCAACCCACTATGATATTTAATTTCAATAACTTCAACATACTAAGCTATTATACTCTGAATTGATTATACTCCAGGCTCTGTTGCTCATACTGTACGAACTCTGAACACAGTCTGTTGCTTATACAGTTTTTTTTGTATCCACTTTTTCTTCCCATTTTCTATTTTTCTCCCATCCCAATTTCTTATTATCCAATTCTTCCCTCCCCTGTCTTGAACGTTGCTAGACTATGCCTCCCACTCGTCGGCTGTAGTGAGGACAGAAGCCTTGCATCACGTGTCCCCTCCGGTACACGAGGAGGCAGCCTGTCGCATCTTTTCACCGCAGCAGCTCGAACTCTGTGGCGAGGAGTAACGTGTGGGAGGCTCACGCTGCCCCCGCTACTTCCTGTTTCCGCCGCACCGGCGTCACCAAACCGACCTGTAGGAGTCGCTGTCCACAACGTCCAATCCCCACCCACCGGCTTTCCCACCCTCTAACACTTGCCAATTGTGTTAGTATGAACGACCGGCCAGCCGGTAGCAACGCCGAGAGCTGGGCTCGAACCCAACGTCTCCTGCGTTGGTGGCGAGCACCTTGCCCACTGCGCCAATCAGCCGCCTCCGCTTATACACAGTTTATACTGTATATTAAACACAATATTGTGTGGAATGTAAATATCTTTTTACCTGGCTTGTGAAGTCTAATTGCCATCCCCATGGTAATATTCTCAATATTCTTGGTACTCATGTATACATGGATATTAGTTATCCATATCTGGCAACATCCATATCGCCTCTGTTCCGTGGATCTTACATTTTTGTTCATGGTTCACAATAAACTTCATTCACAAAGCACAAATGTGCAATATTAAAATATTCACCATGACATGACTAGCAAATAGTCCTTCTGGGACAGTCCTACTGTACTGTACATAATGTCAACTATAACTCAAATTTACATCACAACACAACTCAATTGCTAATCATTTGGGGTTGTTTCTTATGAGAGAGGGGAGCGAGATCTGCCCTATAGCCAACTAAATGCATGGTGTAAGAAGGGAAATTTCACACCAGATGGAGAGAAAATTGCAGGAATATTTTGCAAGCTTTGTCTGGCTGGTTAATTGCACAGTTACTGAGGAGTTTTGCCAGGTTGTATGGGAATAATTAATCATGGCCTAGTGCAGGGCTATTCAACTGGCGGCCCGCGGGCCAGATCCGGCCCGCGGGATGATTCTGACCGGCCCGCCAAAGATTACATGATAATAAAAAAAAATAAATAAAAATAAAAAAAATATATATTTTTTTAATATATTTTATTTTTAATTTTTTTACTTTTTTATTTTCATGTCAACGTTAACACGCACAATTGAGCCAAAAGTCACTCAATTAATGACAGATTTCATTGATAAATTGAGGGAAAACTTTGCAAGTCGATTTGATGAATTTGACATGTCCAGAGAATTGATGCATTTTGTGAGCAACCCATTTGCCAATGTAGCTGCTATTTCCACAAAAGGACAAGAGTTCCTTGCATCACTTCACATTGATGAAGGTCTCCTGCAACTTGAAATAATTGACATGCAAGCATCATCTGCTCTGAAGCAGGCACTTGAGAATGAATCCACCACAACATTTTGGATAAAGTGTATTCATGTCAAGACATTCCCCAAAATAAAAATGCTGGCAATATCTGTGCTAACAATGTTTGGCTCAACATACACCTGTGAATCCAGTTTCTCTCACATGAATGCCATTAAAACAAGCAACCATGCCTCCTTGACAAATGAGCATTTGCATCACTGTTTGCGGGTAGCCCTCACTTCCTATGAACCCTCTTTCTCTGCCATTGCCCAGTCAAAGAAGTGCAATCGCTCTCATTAGATGTGTGTATGTAGGCTAGGCCTGTCTGCCCCCCACCCCCCTGATGTTTGAGAGTTAAGAGTCGACAATAAGTGCTAATAAGATGCTGTGATTTGCTGTTGTTGCACAGACATGAAGCACTTTTTCATAAGCTCAGCTGCACTATAAATGTGTTTTTTTGTTCAAGTGTTGATGTTAGAATGTTCAGATGCACATCATGCACTTGTTTGTTTTTTATTTTATTTGTATATTGAAATGTTGAAGAGGAGATATTGCAGTTGTTGCACAGTCATAAATGAAGCACTTTCTGCAGGAGATGTTGCAGATGTGGCACATAAATGAAGCACTTTTTTTTAAAAGTATACTACTTTTGCAATGTAGTTAAAGGGGAACTATCTTATAAATGGCCTTTTTCAAGTTCAAGTTCAAGTTCTTTAATAGTTGTCATACAGAAGTACAGAATACTTTCATACAAAATGCTTCTTACTGTTACGCTCCAGAGACTGTGCTAGACAAGATAGTATCAAATAACATAATAACATAATATAGCATGAATTTAGAAGAAGAATGAGGTCACAGTTGTTCGGTATAGACATATGTACAATGTTCTGAGTTACCATATAATATACAATACACAATACTATGCAGTGTACTAATGTACAGTACTATCTAGTGCAAAGCAGAAATGGGATGAGGTACAATTTTAGGTACAATTTACAGTAAGGTGTACGAGTTGTAGTGCAATCCTTCATCCATAAATATAAAGTGTGGGGAGTGGGTGCTACAGTGTGTTTGTTTAAAGTGGGTGTGTGCTATAAAGTGTGTGTAGTGGGTGCTACAGTGTGTTTGTTTAAAGTGAGTGTGTGCGTGTGGATGTGTGTGCTATGTGTGTTTGGTGGTTGTTGTTGTGTAGTGTTCATTCATTGTTCGTTTAGCAGCCTGATGGCCTGGGGATAGAAGCTACTTCTGAGTCTTTCTGTGCTCGCCTTGAGACTCCTGTGTCGCTTGCCTGACGGCAGCAGTTCAAAGAGGCAGTTGTTCGGGTGGCTCGAGTCCTTAATAATTCTCTTAGCCTTCCCCTTGCAACGCTTGTTGTAAATGTTCTGGAGGGTGGGGAGCCCCCCTCCAATTGTGCGTTCGGCTGAACGTGTCACTCTTTGTAGTCTGCTTTGGTCTTTTGCAGTGCTATTCCCAAACCAGGAGGTGATGTTGCCGGTCAAGATGCTCTCTATTGTACATGAGTAGAAGTTCTTAAGGATCTTCTGGCTGACTTGGAACTTCCTTAGTCGCCTGAGGAAGTAGAGGCGTTGTCGTGCCTTCTTCACCACACTGTTAATGTGTATGGTCCATTTCAAGTCCTCGGATATGTGGGCTCCGAGGTACTTGAAGCTGTTGACTCTCTCAACCGGTGCCCCGTCGATGCTGAGGGGGCTGTAGTCCTTGACCCCCGACCTCCTGAAGTCCACAATCATCTCCTTTGTTTTGCTGACGTTCAGGGAGAGGCTGTTTTCCTGGCACCATCCCGCCAGGACCTTGACCTCTTCCAGGTAGGCCCTCTCGTCGTTGGCAGAGATCAGGCCCACCACCACTGTGTCGTCAGCAAATTTGACGATTGTATTGCTACTCCGCTGAGCCACACAGTCGTGTGTGTACAGGGAGTAGAGGAGGGGACTCAGAACACAGCCCTGGGGGGCCCCTATGTTGAGGGTGATGGATGAGGAGGTGCAGTTGCCTGCTCTCACCACCTGGGGTCTGCCAGTCAGGAAGTCCAAGACCCACTGGCAGAGGTCATAGCCCAAGCCCAGGTCCCTGAGCTTGGCTATGAGTATGGAGGGGACTATGGTATTGAATGCCGAGCTGTAGTCGATGAATAGCATTCTCACATAGTTCCCCTGCCTCTTGTCCAGGTGTGATGCTGCTGTGTGCAGCACATGGGATATGGCGTCCTCCGTGGACCTGTTGGGGCGGTATGCAAATTGCAGGGGGTCCATGTTGATGGGGAGGGAGGAGCAGATGTAGCCCTTTACTAGCTTCTCAAAGCACTTCATGGCTATGGAGGTGAGAGCTACAGGGCGGTAGTCGTTGAGGCAAGCAGGCTTGGATTTTTTGGGTACAGGGATAATAGTGGACTTCTTCAGGCAGGTGGGGATGACAGCCTGTTCTAAGGACAGGTTAAATATGTCAGTGAATACTGGGGCCAGTTGGTCGGCACAGACTTTTAGGACGCGGCCGGGGATGCCGTCCGGACCTGCTGCCTTCCTGATATTCACTTTTTTAAAGGTCCGCCTCACCTCATGCTCTGTTACCCTGAACACTGCGCCTCCATCAGCAGCCGACCCCCCCCCCCCATTGCCGAGGCTTGTGAGCTGGTGTTGTTATTACCAGCATCAAACCTCGCATAGAAGGTATTGAGGTCGTTTGCTAAGGAGATGTCATTGTTCAGTTTGAGGGAGGCGCCTTTGTAGTCTGTCATCGTTTTGAGCCCCTGCCACATAGCTCTAGAGTCAGCTTGTTCAAACTGGAGTTCAATTTTATCCCTGTAGCGCCGTTTGGCCTCTGACACTGTCCTCCTTACGTTGTGTTGCGCCACCTTGTGGTCATTCATGTTGCCTGCCACTAGGCCGTCATTGTATGCTTTGGTGCGCTCTCTCAGAGCTTCACGGACGGATTTGTCTACCCAGGGTTTTTGATTTGGGTAAACTTTCATTTTGGTAGTGGGGATTGTTTCTTTCACCCTAGTACAGACATTGTTTCCTAGCTATGTGGACTTATATTAATATGATCTATGTCTCTAATTCTCATATTGGCGCATTCTTCCAATTCTCCTCTCACAATATTCATCCTCACTGAACTGAGTCATCTGAAAATGTGCTGATTTGTGATGTCAGAGAGACACCGCTGCATGATAATCAGCTGAGTTTCCACACAGTTCCCACTGTGGTTGGAGCCCAGGCTCAAAACGGCTTAAGATCTTGAGGTAGAAAAATGCTGTTTTTGAGTACTTGGTTAGAAATACAAAACAATGAATTAAAATAAAAATAAAAATTACAGAGGTGTTCCATAAACCCACAGGAATTGTGTAAAAGTGCTCAAATAGTGAAAGAAATAGTAAAATAGTTCCCCTTTAAATAAAAGTTGTGAAAATGTGGTTGCGTGTTGTGTCAAGTGTACATATATTCATAGCACGGGGAGGCGCCGTGGCAGTCCGGCCCCTGGCCCCTTGGGTTTCTGACAATGTGGCCCCCTGAACAATTTAGTTGAATAGCCCTGGCCTAGTGTGTGGAGGAGATCCAATCCCAGTCTCTCAATCCAATCTGGGGGGGAGGGGATATCAAAAGGGAGTAGAGAAAGGGTTAAAGAACAGGAGAAACCTGGGAAAGAGGGACTGGCAGGTATGGTGAATAGCAATGCATAGAAACACCTCATCCTCATCCAAGACCTTAACTGGGACCTGAGCTGCTATGCAGAATACTGTTTAGCATTTTAAGTTAGTGTGTTGGTTCATGGCTTCAAAAGACACAAAAGCATATACACAAGTCCAATCCATAATAAAAAAAACAAATGGGTAACCCCACCATCCCCCAAAACTAAATAATACAGGAATGGAGACGTGTTTACATTCTCTAGTTGATTGACTGAGCTAATTAATTGCATTTGCCCTGTTATGTAACTGTGAAGGGTTTGTTTACCCATATTATCATTTGCAATGGGTTAATGATTTGAATCGGTACAATGAAAATTGTGTTTTTCAATCTCATTGCATTTTCTTTTAACAGAAGGTATGTCGGAAGTAAAATTGCTTAAAATGTTAGAACTGTTGTTGCTGTGAAAATGATTACTAAAGCCCTTTAGTAATATCCCCCTGGATAGCAACTAAATTAAACCCTTCAGATATCCAATCTGCTTCCCTGAAAACATTGCATAATGTACTCGGGTTACCCTGATTGGCCCATCAGTCAGTCTGTCAGTTGTCAGTAGTTGTGAATCATAAGCCAGCTAGTCCACAAACAAGTAATGAAACTACTGTAGTTTGCTAAAATGTTGTTCATTTTAATAGTTCATCCATACCAACTGTGACAATTAGGTTAGACAATGCTAATCTCCCATAGCAACCGATTACACTGGTCCCATTAATGTTGTAGCGGCCTCTGCTTGGGTCCGCTTCCTGGTAGTCGGGGAGTGATTCCGTACGCGCTCCATCCAAATAATAGTCTCCACACCTTGAGTTCCGTTATCAGATACCAACGTGATATCCGATTTATTTAGAAAATATATAGGTTACATGGGAGAGGTGATCAAAGCGATCCTATTTCCTATAACCGTGGTTCTAATTGTTCAAAGTGTTTCTTAACACTTTGATCGCCATGGTTAAATTCATAATTTACCATCCATAGCCAGCTCTATTTGTCTATGGAGAAGTTCCCCTTCTTTGCAGGGCTATAACTTTTTAAATTCTATTGCTAAATTGACATTATTATGGCCCATTCAATGTCCTATATATATTGTTCAGGGTGTAGCAACGTTATACTTTTTCATTCACATATTCATACTAAAATATGGTCTAAAGTATAAGTATGTTTTTATCGTTTTCTGCAGCTTTCTCCAGAACTTGATTTATAGCCCCAAATGCATTATATTGATGATCAAATACAGTTTGGTAGCGATCGGTGCCAGATAAAAAATTTCAACTGGAGGTACTTCTAGAAGTTACTACGTATCATCTGATGTTGACCGGATGGGCGGGGGGTCGTTTATAATTCCGTGGGCAACGTTATATCATTCATCTAGTGTGGGTCATATGATCATCAGAGCAGTTTATATGGAACACGTTAGAAAATAACGCTGGATCTTACCGTATCTTCCTCGCGCCGTTGGACGATCAGCTTGGAGTAGACAGTTTTCGATTATGGGATGTTGATCTAGATGAACCATTTCCAGGTTGTATAATACTATATACGTCCAAATAAGATGGCGCTCTTGAACCGTTAGACAGTTGAGTGGAGCTCAGCAGTATATCTCAGGTCCCCGGAGGAGAAATATGATTTCGATCACAGATTTTTGAAATATTGATATCAAAGACGTGTTACGGCGTCTTCGGCAGAATGAGCATGGCGGGGAAATACGAGTTCCAGCGTTTTCGGCGATTAAAGTGTTAAGATAAGACTATCCTAAAGCATTACCGAAGCGGTCAGAAAATATTATGCTTTCCCCGTGCTACAGCCCACAGCTGATCCCCATTACCTATTTATGCCATCAGCTGTGCCGTGGCGATTCACCTGTCACGTGAACCACCACAATACAACTGAGAACATTCAATTGCTATACAGATAAATCATAACATTCCCATAAATCATAACCTTCTATTGGTAATAATAATAATAATAATAATAATAATAATAATAATAATAATAATAATAATAATAATAATAATAATAATAATGATAATAATAATATTAATAATAATAATAATAATAATCCATAACAAAAAACACTCATTCGGCCTTTACACCGGCCCCTAATTGTGCCTACACAATTACAAAACAAATAACATGGTCGGGTGAGTGTTCATTACAGCTGGCAATCCTCCTTTTGGCTCCAGTAGTAGGCACTTCGTACTGAACCTTTGTCATCTGGAAAGGCTTCCAGGATCCGTCCGAGCGGCCAGGGTTCCTGGGCGCTGTGTAGTCCACTATAATGGCTAAGACACAGTCCTCACCGGCCCCATTATCTTCACCAAGCCTCACCTTTCTCTCTTTAACCGGTGCGGCTGATGCTCCTGCTCGTGTTTGCCATCCAGAGGCTGCCGTCTTGAGGGCTTGGGGCAGCTCTGTCATGGCTCATGTAGTCCACTATAATGGATATGATAATGTTCATTCAAAGTCCATATTCTGCTCTTCTGGACATTCCATGTTACAAAACAACAAATCTTCATGTCGATGATTAATTCATAACTTAAAAAGAGTCCATAATAAACTTAAATGCCTTAATGATGCATATTCCTTGGTCTTAATTGTGCATATTCCTTGGTCTTTAGTGATGCATTTTCCATTGTGTTAATGATGCATGTTCCATGGTCTTTAGTGATGCATTTTCCATTGTATTAATTGGGTATTATTGTCGTGTGATCAATACACCAATGCATCATGTACACATTCTTGTGTTTGTGTTTCCTTTTCTCAAAGTCAAGACCTTGTCAAGACCTTGGTCAGCCTCTCCCTTACCCTACCAAAGTGGGCTGAAAGGGGGGGGGGGGGCTTGAGAGTCCACAATCCACCTCACTCCTGAGTTTGCCATGGTGGTGCCTTGGAATGATGATGTGAATCAAGCACCACTCATGTCCTCTTCTCTTTCCTTCTTTTATGATACACCCTGTACCAGACATGGCCATCTTCTTTGCTCTTGAAGAGGTACATTCTCTGTGCTCTTAGATATGCCAGTCTTCTCTCTGCTCTTAGATCTTCTAGTCTTTTCTTTGCTCCTAGATCTTCCAGAGTTGTCTCTGCTCTGAGATCTTCCAAACTTGTCTTTGCTCTTAGATCCTCCAGAGTTGTCTCTGCTCTGAGATCTTCCAGACTTGTCTTTTCCATCCACCACTACTCCTTTCTTGTTCTTAGTCTTCTTGGGCTTGATGTCCTCTTCTTCATCTTGTTTACTTTTCTTGACCTTGTAATTTTTAGTCTTGATTTTCGTAGGTTTGAAGTCGATTCCTGTCACATCATCTTGCTCCCTCTTCAGAGACTTCTGGTGTTTAGGAGAGTGGTAGAGGTCCTCTTCATGCTCAGACTTCATATTCATACGTGGAGAACTGTTCTCTTCCTTCTTAATCTTGCCGTCAAAAGACTTCACTTTCTCCTCCTTTCTCTTGTCCTTGTACTTGTCCTTGTCCTTCCGTTTATCCGTGCCGTCATCTTTGCGCTCTGCATCCTTCATGAGCTTATTTTGCAGGTGCGTGGAAACCTGAGCCACCTGTGGCTTGGTGGCGGCTGCCTGCTGCTGTTTCAGCTGTTGTCTTTGTTTGCCGTCAAGGGACTTCACTTTCTCCTCTGGCTTCTTCTTAAGCTGAGCCTGGCTCACCGCAGACTTCGGGGTTGGTGCCATCTGGACCTGGTTCTTCTGCTGGTTCTGCTGAGCCTGGAGGACCAGGCTCTGGGCTAGCTTCTGTTGTTGTTGTTGTTGTTGTTGTTGTTGTTGATGTTGCTGCTGCTGCTGCTGCTGTTGCTGCTGGCTAATTAGCTGGAGCTGCTGTGAGGGTGGCTGAAATGTCTGTGGACCTTCTGAGACCGTCTCAGTCTTTAATTTAGCTTTTAGTTTAGCCTCCTGCAGCTTTAATTTAGCCTTTAATTCAGCCTTTAATTTAGCCTCCTGCAGCTTTAATTTAGCCTTTAATTCAGCCTTTAAGATAAGACTATCCTAAAGCGTTACCGAAGCGGTCAGAAAATATTATGCTTTCCCCGTGCTACAGCCCACAGCTGATCCCCATTACCTATTTATGCCATCAGCTGTGCCGTGGCGATTCACCTGTCACGTGAACCACCACAATACAACTGAGAACATTCAATTGCTATACAGATTTATCATAACATTCCCATAAATCATAACCTTCTATTGGTAATAATAATAATAATAATGATAATAATAATATTAATAATAATAATCCATAACAAAAAACACTCATTCGGCCTTTACACCGGCCCCTAATTGTGCCTACACAATTACAAAACAAATAACATGGTCGGGTGAGTGTTCATTACAGCTGGCAATCCTCCTTTTGTTTACAATTGAAAGCTTCATGTATTAATTTATGATACTAACTTTACATCTTCTTTCAATAAACAGAGAGCCATAACGTCTGAATTAACATTATTGTACTGGTTCTTCAAGACAGTTCCATAAACCATGTTCCATCTACATATCAAACTCTTCAAGAATATATGTGAATATACTCCACTTGTATATGGTCCCAAAAACAATCTGGACCGGGGCTTTAATAACACACCCTAAACTTTAAAAGGTTTTCAGTTAAAATGCAGATATGCATTTCAGTTATGTAACGGTTTGAAGAATGATGATCAGCTATGTTTTAGTTTACCTTTTTAGTTTATTGTAAATTGTGAATAATTTGGGACAACCAGCCATTGTAAATAGAAGTATTTTATTTTGAAATCATCACTTCCTCCCGAAGTGACGTATTTGCTTTTCTCTTGCGAGCGACGTATGGTCTCTGGCTTTAAGCTCTGCTTGTACCTCAGTGCATCTGTGGATGATAAGAGGTAAGTAGCTGTCAGTGGTACCTTGATGTTATATTTCTGGTCTAAACCGATAATGTTGTAAATAGGTTTCCAAGTAATGAACCGGGTTTGTACAGTAGTTCGATGTTGATGATGTGCAGTTGCGCATTTGTTTGTAAGAGATTTGGCCGTTTTCGCAGACTTTTATGTGAGCACATGTTGGCTAGCTAGCATTCGTGGGAGGAGGGGTTGTACACCTGGCTCTGCTGAGAAGTGTTCTAACTGGAGTTTTCTCCTACTACAGAGATGCGTGTACTACCGACGCCATTGAGTGCTTAATGCTGACACATTGTATGTTTCTTTTACCTGACAGGTATGTTGTGATGGTTATGTTTTTGGTCAATTGTGTTTTGAATTGTTTATTTTCTAATGTTTTATTTTCTAATGTTTTATTCTAATGTTTTATTCTAATGTCTGATTCATATACCTCAGTGCATCTGTGGATGATAAGAGATGTGTGTACTACCGACGCCATTGAGTGCTTAATGCTGACGCATTGTATGTTTCTTTTACCTGACAGTAAAAAAAAGAAGCACTCCGTCCATCCCGACTCCCGTGTCCATTATTCACACAGGGCAGGAACACAGTGGTCACATTGGTGCCGTGACTCGTTGATTCTTTGGTGGAGTTGAGCTTCATCTTCATGTCCCGGGGACTGTCCTGCTGCTGCCTGTCTACGTGGATCGGGGCTAGTACTTCTCTCACTGCACAGCTTTTAGTCCTCTCTTTAAATGTAATGTAAATGTAAATGTAGCAGTTATTTTCTGTTGTTATTGCTGCTTCCTCAATTGAGCAGTTTGAGTTTATTTTGACAACGTTGTATATTTTTGCCAGACTTTTAAAATGAATTATGCTGGGGGAGGGTTCAACACCCCACTAGGAGGGAGTGTGGGTAGAGGTAGAAGCGTTTAGAATGTGCCTGCAGCTTTGCAATTTGAAAGTCCTCCTTTTCAGCCAGGTGTTGTTGGTGTAGTAGATATAGTAGAGGTTCCACGGAAGCTCCTTTAGTCAGTGGGAGCGGGGTTCCTCCTCACAATCCTCATGTAGATAGCATGCATGGATTCCCGGACATTAGTACGTCCACGCCGGGCCCCGCTACACCTAGTGCTGATTTCGTGAATCAGATGGGGGAAGTGATTTAACAGGTCAGTCGCCAACTAGCGCATGATATTCTCACTCAGCTTAGTCCATCTGTTAGCACTGCACCTCCCACTTCCACGCCTGCACAGGCTGATTCTAATTCATCTAGCTCACAAGTACTTGACCTGTCCCAGGTCCAGCTACTATCCCACAGAAAAATTTGAGATCCCCCTAGCTTCAGAGGGGATGGGTCTGATAATGTTTCAGTGGGTGAGTGGGAGGACCTAATGAGAAATTTCATCAAGAGGGGGACTTTGAGGACTGAAGAGCAGGCAGATGAAATTCTCATTCATCTCAGGGGCAAGGCTAGAGATGTCGTCAGGTTTGGCACAATAAATAGTGACATTGATACTACCCGCAACCCTGAGGCTATATATGGCCTCCTTCGCAGACATTTTGACACAGTCCTGTGCTCGCCTCTTCCACTGGCAGACTTTTACACAACTTTACCAGAAAGAGATGAAGATGCCTTTGACTACTGGCTCAGACTTAATCATGCAGTGGACCTCGCCATTGAGCGCTTGAAGGAGCAGAGTAAGTCACTGGATTGCCCGAGCACAGAGGTGGCACGTATGTTCATAAGAAACTGCCCCTCCAAAGAACTCAGCGTATGAGGTCCAAGACATACTGAATGAATACCATTGGGAGATGAGTTTGAGGGCTGCGGTGAATAGAGGGCCAAAAGAGAAGGTGACAGTGAACACAATGGATATTTCACAGGCCGCGGCACTGCCTCCTGAGGGCCAGGACTTGTCACAGGCAAAGAGTGCTGAGTCCTCTGCTCTTGAACGTGTCATTAGCATGCTCGAGAAGGTTTTACTGCAGAGACCCGCTGCTACTACTGCAACACGGTTCAATTCAAACAGGCAGACAAGGCCACAGCACCCCAGGATTGATGGTTTTCATGACATGCCTTGAACTGTCTGCCACAATGCTGCTCACTCAGCCTTCACTCACTGCCGTGACAACAGACTTTGCTTCCAGTGTCACGCACCTGGTCACTCCAGACGTGACTGCCCCAATGGGAGGAGACCTGCCTCCCATCAACAGTCGGAAAATGAGTAGATCTGCACCTGGGGGAGGATGGTGCAGATCATGGTGGTGATACACAAACTTCAGGCAGTTGATAGTCTGTTTTATACCGACGTGTCTGTGGCGGGCAGAGTCCAGATGAAGGCTATGATAGATAGTGGATCTATGGCATGCTCTCTGAGTGAGGCTGCAGAGGCCCACCTCTTGCAACACAACCCTGACGTCCGGAAATATCCCGCTGATGATATCATTGTGGTTGGCGCTGGCGGGCATCATGTCACACCAAAGGCGGTGTATGAGTCGGAGGTCACTGTGTTTGACTGCGAGCTGCTTATTCCGATGCTAGTGATCCCTGGGCAGACAGATGACTTGATACTGGGCAGCAATGCTATAAAGAGACTTTTACAGCTGATGAAGAGCACAGAGAGTTACTGGAGGATCATGTCTGAACCAGGTGGTGCCATAGATGATGACTGTCAACGGTTCTTGTCTCTTCTCTCTAATTCGGAGAGGTGGAAGGGAGAGTCTGTGCCTGACAAAGTTGGCACAGTCAAGCTGAACAAATGTGTTACACTACAGCCACAGTGTGAACACCTGGTTTGGGGAAAGTTGCCAGAGTCAGCTGGCATATCAACAGGCAGCACAGTGATTGTTGAACCGACCCAGTCGAGATCCAAGCCCAGGAATATCATGGTTGGACGAGTCATCACGCCATTATGGGGCGACAGGTGGGTCCCTCTCAAACTGATTAACCCCACCAATAAGACAGTTGTGTTGAAGAGAAATACGAAAGTTTCAGATGTCTTTCCCTGCATTGCAGTCGAGGATCTGTCTCTACCTGAAGGCATAAAGATTAACACACAGTGTGTCACATGTAATTCTGAAGAGCCAAGGTCCAGCGAAGAGATGGAAAGAGCAAAGGAGAAGCTGGGGTTACATGAGCTGAATCTTGAAGCCTGTGAGGTGTCGGATGAGTGGTGAGACAGACTTCTGCAACTCATCGATCTTCTCAAGAAACAAGTTGGGCTGTGGAGAGGCGACAGATGTCATCCATAAAATACACCTTGTTGACGAGAAGCCATTCCGCTTGCCCTACCGGCGAGTACCACCGAACCACTATGAGAAGCTGAGAACTGCTCTGAATGAGATGGAAGAGAGAGGCATCATCCGGAAGTCGTACAGTGAGTACACATCACCCCTAGTTCTGGTATGGAAAAAGAATGGTGACCTGCGCATTTGCACCGACTTTCGGTGGCTCAACGCGAGAACTGTGAGGGACGCCCATCCGCTACCTCACCAGAATGATGTCCTTGCTGCGCTTGGAGGGAATGTGTTTTTCTCGACTATGGATCTGACATCTGGCTTTTATAATGTGCCGCTGTACGAGGAGCACAAGAGATACACAGCTTTTTTGTCACCATTTGGCCTCCATGAATACAACAGGCTACCCCAAGGACTGTCAAACAGCCCTGCAACATTCATGCGGATGATGTTGTCTATCTTTGGAGATGAACATTTTACCAGCCTGCTCTGTTACCTGGATGACCTGATGGTTTTTGCCCCCAGTGAACAGCTAGCCCTCGAGCGCCTGGAAATGGTGTTTTCACACCTCAAGAACCAGAATCTCAAGCTAGCACCCAAGAAATGTCACTTTCTGAGGACAACAGTCAAGTTTCTTGGACATATTATCTGTGAGAATGGGGTGAAGACGGACAAGAAGTTCACCTGATGGAGAGCGATGGTGTCACCCCTTCTCAGAAAAAGCTGCAGTCTTTCCTGGGCATGGTGCTGTATTATCAACACTTCATTGAAGGTTGCTCCGCAAAGGCCAGACCCCTCTTCAAGCTGCTCTCCGGACAGAGACCTCAACATAAAGCCAAGGTGGACAGAAGCCCAAGAAAAAGTCCTCTCTCCCTCTGAAGCTCTCACCAAGCGACTGGGGCCCTGCATGTAAGGGAGCATTCGAGACCCTGAAGCGCGACCTAGCCCACAGCGTCACCTTAGGCCACCCTGACTTCAATCAGCCATTCATCCTTGCTGTTGATGCTTCATTTGATGGGATTGGAGCCGTTCTCTCCCAAATACCATCTGGTGAGAAAGTTGCAAGGCCAGTCGCCTTTGCTAGTAAGACGCTGTCTCCATCTCAGATGAATTATCCAGCTCACAGACTGGAATTTCTGGCATTAAAGTGGGCCATTTGTGACAAGTTTAGCCATTGGCTAAAGGGAAGGCACTTCACTGCGTGGTTTGACAACAACCCTCTGACTTACATCCTAACAAAGCCGCGTCTGGATGCATGAGAGCAACGATGGGTCGCCAAGCTCTCTGTGTATGACTTTGACCTGAAGTATGTCCCAGGGACCAAGAACATTGTTGCTGATGCTTTGAGCCGTGATCCATTCGTCAAGTCATGCGTGAGTCATCGCCTTGTTAAGGAGCCTTACATCGCGCTGCTGGATGAGGTCAATGGCGTGGTCAAGGGTGTTGTACAGGATGCTTTTCGGCTTTCTAACAATTGCCAAGCCATCCAGGTGGTAGGCGAGGGAGCGTGATGGTGCTGTTCAAGACGAGGGGGACTCACGACTCGGAAGAGGCTCCATCGGTTCGGAGGAGGTCTCGGCAGTTCTAGAGGCTCATCGTAGCGGTGGAGTGTCCATGCTGCCCGGGGCTAACCCATCATCTCTCCAACTACCTGAAGAGGACCCGTCCATTGTTATCCCTCAAAGCCGCATCAGGAATCTGCAGGAGCAAGATACGACAATCAGCAGGGCTCTATACTATGTGCGACGGCATAGAAAGCCTACCAGGCATGAGAGGATGTCTGAGCCGGCCTGTGTCACTAAACTTCTTAAAAACTGGGAGAAACTGTAGGTGCGTGATGGAATATTACACAGGCTGAAGAGGGATCGCAAGCTTGATAAGAAGCTCTTTCAATTCATCGTGCCTGACAATCTTAAGCGGCAAGTTCTCCAGGGTGTCCATGATGCAGCCGGTCACCAGGGCCAGTCAAGAACGCTCTCCCTTGCCAGGGAAATATTTTTCTGGATTGGGATGGAGAGAGACGTAATAAACTATGTGAAGCATTGTGAAAGGTGTATCCTTGGAAAGACACCCGAGCCAGAAGCCCGTGCATCTACGGCTTCCCCAGGAGAATCCACTCAGATCAAGGTGCCAACTTTGAAAGCAGGCTTATAAAGGAACTTCTGGAGATGGCTGGAGTGGATAAGCCACCCTGTACCATCCCATAGGAAATGGGATCACAGAACGCTTCAACAGGACCTTGGGGAACATGATAAGAGCACTTCCCCCAAAGGAAAAGTGCAGATGGCCTCAGATGCTGCGGATGTTAACATTCAGCTATAACTGCACGGTGCACGAGACAACCGGCTTCGCCCCGTTCTACTTGATGTTCGGGCGAGTCCCACGTCTGCCCATCGACATTATGTTCCAGCATGTACTGAGTGACTAGACCATTGTCAGCCACCACGAATTCGTCACCCAAATGAAACGAGACTTGAGCGAGGCTGCACGGATTGCCCAGAGACAGAGCCATGACGAGCAGGCACGTCACACAAGGCTTTACAATCGTAAGGTCAAGGGTTCACCTTTGGCTCTGGGTGATCATGTACTGCTGGCTAATCGGGGTGAGAGAGGCAAGAGAAAGATCGCTGACAAGTGGAACTCGACCCTGTATGATGTCGTATCAGTGAGGTCCCAGATTAATGTGTACAGGATCAGAGACACTCAAACTGGCAGAGAGAAGGTGGTGCACAGACATCTAGTCCTCCCAGTTAGCTTCCTTCCCTTGGACGAAGACATTACTCCGAACCCTCCTGGGGACACAGATCTCAGTGATGCAGGATGCAAGAGTATTCAGGTCTCAGTGGTGGAGAATAATATGGAGGATTCCGATGTCAGGACCATGGACTGGCTCATGCGCAGCCCTGATGTTGTGGATCCTGATGATGAGGATGGCCCATCGAGTCGGGCGAGCAGTATCTCTCAATCAAATGGCATCCTGGCCAATGCCACTGATAGCTCTGTTCACCACCATGTGATAAAGGAAGGCATTAACACCAGCCCAGGCCTGGACAGTACTGCCCACTTACCTGACATAGACCCAAGCAATGCAACCCACTCACCAGTCCTAGGCCCGCACAGGGGGGCGCTCCTACTTGACACAGACTCCATCTCTTGTAGTGGTTCCCTGCATACAGTTGAGGTTCAGCTTGAACAAGTAGTTGACACAGATCAATCTTTTGTAGTGACTCCCGGCATACGGTTGAGGTTCAGCTTGAGCAAGTAGTTTGCACACAACCACAAGATAGATACGCTGGTTCAGTTGTTACACGGGTTGGGAGATGGGTCAGACCTCCTATGAGGCTGATTTGGGAGATGTCAGGACAGCGGGTTGGGGATGCTTTAGCTGTTATTGATTCCGGTATGTGCTCCCTTACACGTGTTTTGCCGGTCTAGATGACAGAGAGATATTTTCTTTCTCTCTTCTCTTTCTTTTCTTGATTTTGGTTTCATCCTGGATAATGGTCAAGCAAGGGTTCAAGATCCATGTGCCTTTGAACAAAACAGAGGATATGGAGAGGGCTTCAGCGTTCTTATTTTGTTTCAGGTAGGTGCTCTTTGGATTAAATCCGGGGTTGGATTCGCTTATAAAAGAAAGGTTGAGATCCAAGGCAGCTCTACAATTTTTTTAAAAGCCTTTATTTATTGGCTTACATTATTTAGAAAAATCTTTTTAAAAAACCGACATGTTTCGGCCTACATGGCCTTCTTCAGGGTGTTGCTGTGACAAAAACAATACTGTGACTAAATAGAGGAAAAAAGGAAAAAACATAACACAGGGAGTGACTAATTATAATGGGGGACAGCTGGTCCCAATTAAATGAAGGCAAAGCAACATTCTCAACTTGAGTTGAAGAAATATACAATAATACTAAATAGAAATAAACAAATTTGTATATTATATAAGTATATATACACACAAACTCAAAATATTATAACATAAAGAAATTAGTCAAAACAAACATAGAATAGATCAATAATAATATAAACAATTACCAAAGATTATCAAAAAACAACAATGTAAGAGCATTGAGTAATGCAAGACAAAAAATAATAATACTATAATGTAATCTACTTAGCCTATAAAAGTGACAGTATGTCCGTAGAGTCATTTAAACCTGCAAAAAGGTGGCCTGTAGTCTATCAAAATACAATAAATAACAATGTATAAATACAATAAATAAATAAAGTGATCTACTGGCCTATAAAAATGATACCATGTCTATGGCATCATTTAAACCTGGGAGTGAGGTGGCCTGTAGTCTATCGATCCAGCGACTTTCTTTCTGGTTTAGAATTCTTTGTCTATTTCCTCCTCTAGACGTGAGCGGAACACTGTCAATTCCGATAGCTGTAAATAAAGCAGAGGTACTATGGTGAACTTCATGAATATGTTTAGCCATTGCATAATCCATGTTGTTAGTTTTGATAGCATATTTATGATCTGCCAGTCGATCAAGTAGGCGGCGTTTCGTACGTCCAACATAAAAATAGTCACATTTAGAACAAGACAGTATATAAATAACATGTGTCGTTTGACAATTAATAAAGCTGTTAGAAGTATATGTCTGTTTTGTAACTGGGTGGGTAAAACCTTTTGATCTTATCACCACATCGCATTGTTTGCAGTGACCACATCTATACGTTCCTATAGGAGGCTTTGGTAACCATGTAGATTTGACATCTGCCGGTAGATGGCTTCGTACTAATTTATCTCCGAGATTGGGAGCTCTCCTAAATGTACAGAGGGGCGGGTCAGGGAATATGTTAGACAGGGCCTCATCACATTGGATCAAGCTCCAATTCTTTTTAATTATATTGCAAACAGCAAGGGCTTTAGTACTATAAGTGGTAGAGAAAAACACCCTATCGGTTTTCTCTTTCAGTGTCTTTCTTTTTAAGAGGGAGTCGCGTTCTACAGTAGCGGCTTCAGATATAGCTGTTTTAAGAGTATTATGTGTATAGCCACATTCTCTAAAGCGATCATACATTTCTCCGCTCTTTTCTCTAAAATCAGCCTCACTGTCACAGATTCTACATACTCTTTTAAATTGGCCGTACGGAACATTGTTGATCAAAGTAGAGGGATGGAAGCTCTCTGCATGTAAAATAGTATTTTTATGCGTTAACTTCCTGTACAATGATGTATGTAGGTCACCATTCAAATCTTTAGTGATTTCTAAGTCCAGAAAATGGATCTTATCAGGACTAAAATCTAGAGACAGTTTTATATTTGGGTTAGTGTTGTTCAAATAACTATGAAAAGCTTTCAATTCATCAATAGTGCCTTTCCACCACATAATGATGTCATCTATATATCTGGCCCACCAGATGATCTTATCTTTAAATACGTTTTGAGTGTTGAACACATAGTCCTCCTCCCATTTTCCCATAAACAAGCCTGCATATGAAGGGCTAAAACATGCACCCATAGCACAGCCTTTTACCTGTCGATACATTTTGTCCTGAAATAAAAACACATTGTTAAGTAAAGTAAATTTAGTTAGTTCGACCAAAAAATCTGTAGGGGGGTCCTGTGAGTCAGTGCGAGTATCTAAAAAAATTCTCATGGCTGTCATGCCTTGGTCATGGGCAATACTGGTGTAAAGGGCTTCTACATCCATTGTCGCCAAGTAAGTGCCTGGTCCAATATTACCTTGCTCTTTGATTTTATTGAGAACATCTGTAGTGTCCTGTAAATAAGCTGGAAGCGTTGGAAGTAGTGGTTTAATAAAAAAAATCTACGTATTTAGATATAGGTTCAGTTAGGCTATCGTTCCCTGAAATCACTGGTCTCCCTGGTGGTTCAGTAATGTTTTTATGTATCTTAGGCAATAAATAGAAGGAGGCCATACGAGGGTTATTAGTGTATAAGAACTTAAATTCTTGGTCAGAGATAAGGTTATCTTCTTTCGACCTAACTAGCAAGTCTTTAAGTTCTTCTGCTAATATAGTTGACGGGTTTGTCTAGTTTGATATGGGATTAATGGCGCTGAGGGAAGAGGGTGAATCACTAGATATGTAGTAAGAGCAAGAGTTATTTAGGTATTGGAGGTGTAAATGGCATCTCTGTTTGGTACCACCCTATTCTTACGCACTTCCTATGGAAGGGTTTCAAATTGACATTGTTGTACATCAGTGCTCTGGTTTCTCTTTTTGAGAGGCTTTTTGCTTCCCCCTCTCTTCCTCTGCCCTTCTTGTTTTGTGACGTTCTGGAGTATCCCCAAATTAACCAGAATTTAAGGGGGTGTATGTAATGGTTTGAAGAATGATGATCAGCTATGTTTTAGTTTACCGTTTTAGTTTATTGTAAATTATGAATAATTTGGGACAACCAGCCATTGTAAATAGAAGTATTTTATTTTGAAATCGTCACTTCCTCCCAAAGTGACGTATTTGCTTTTCTCTGGCGCACGACGTATGGTATCTGGCTTTACGCTCTGCTTGTACCTCAGTGCATCTGTGGATAATAAGCGGTAAGCAGCTGTCAGTGGTACCTTGATGTTATATTTCTGGTCTAAGCCGATAATGTTGTAAATAGGTTTCCAAGTAATGAACCAGGTTTGTACAGTGGTTTGATGTCTGCACGGGCCTGATATTTCGGCCCCAACCCTCGGCATTCAGGCCCGGCCCTACCCCTAGCCCGACAATTAAGCAATTACTAAGCCCTAGCCTGACTAAAAGCCAGAGGCCAATATTACATTGTGATGACAGATGCATGTCTCGCACACACACACACACACACACACACACACACACACACACACACACACACTTACTCTCTCACACACATAACTGCTCGTCTGCCATTTCAGCACCAGGCAGGCGCTATCGCGCCTCACTGCCTATACCTCTCTCAGCAACAATTAAATGCCCCCACACTGCAGTGCAGACAGACTAAAAGCATACCGAAAAACACTCATAAACCAGCAGCCAATTAATTTGAGTAAATCAGGACTCACCACTGTCGCTGTTGATGAACGTCACGTCAGCAACAAAAGCCTCTTGCCTTGAACAACGTTAACAAAACGGGCTAAATCCAAGAACAGCGCTGTCTGTTCCCCTCTCCTCGAGCGTTCTCCCTGCGGTCAAAATGCTTCTAAAATGCAGCCTTCCTGCATTGGGAACTTTTCAAAAGCTGTCCCTTTACTATTTTATCTGTTAGCTTATCCATCTTGACTCAGACACGAGGCAATTTTTTTTAAAAAGAGGGAGCTGCCCGGCCCGGCCGAGACCGAATTATTTATTTAAAAACAAAGCCCTACCCACCCCGAACCCGTCGGGTCGGGCAGGGCCCCGTCGGGCTCGGACAGGGATGCAGTCCACTAATGTGCAGTTGCGCATTTGTTTGTAAGAGATTTGGCCGTTTTCGCAGACTTTTATGTGAGCACGTTTGGCTAGCTAGTATTCGTGGGGGGAGGGGTTGTACACCTAGCTGGCTCTGCTGAGAAGTGTTCTAACTGGAGTTTTCTCCTACTACAGAGATGTGTGTACTACCGACGCCATTGAGTGCTTAACACTTTGCATGCCACGCCCGAGATTTCTCGGGCTTACCCCCCGCGGGTTGAATGCCCACTCACGAGAATTCTCGTATTTTCTGTTTTTTTTTTTTTTTAGCGATCTGAAATTATATTTCATCAACCAAGTCTACCGTTGGAAATTCAGCTACCTCATGCGCTCAGATGTGAAAAAAGCGCCCCCCTATCTACCAGCTTCATGCTGGACTCTCGGAGCCGCGGGGAATATGTGTTTTACTGTATACACGGTGAATCAATAAAAATATTGATTTTTTCGAATGGCGATCAGGAATTGGAATAATCCATTTGGATACCATCTGATCTCAGGTAAGGAATCTATGTTACAAGTCTAAGGATAATCAGACTCGTTTTCACGGATATATAAGCTTTTATGTGATTATGTGATATGGCTGTTTGACTATGCGCGCCGTCAGGAAATAGGAGAAGCGATTTTCAGCGCGCGCCACGAGCGTGCATGCGTACACATATACTATCGATAATCTAGCGTTTATTTGAAAACGATTCATAAATAGGCCGAACAATGACAACGTTATAGAATATTCCAGTAAAAGGCGATTATCATGGAAACCTCTTTTTTCTCCGTGAAAACGAGGGGTTTTCTAAATGCTATGAAACGGAAATGAACCGATAAAAAAACAATCTGCTTCGACAATGTTGACTGGAAATAGGTCATTGATAATGCAACGGGCAGATTAGACACATAGCCATAATTTAAAACATAGATTAGGCAATATTAACGTTAACATTGAAGTGGCCTTGGGCATTCAAGGGGGTAAAAAGGAATTAAGCTTGGGCAGTCAAAGTGTTAATGCTGACGCATTGTATGTTTCTTTTACCTGACAGGTATGTTGTGATGGTTATGTTTTTGGTCAATTGTGTTTTGAATTGTTTATTTTCTAATGTTTTATTCTAATATTTTATTCTAATGTTTTATTTTCTAATGTTTTATTCTAATGTTTTATTCTAATGTCTGGTTGTTACGAACTGGATCAAGCTCGCAGCAAGAAGAGGGAGACACAGGCACAATTTAAGAAATAACAAAAGATTTATTGAATTAACTAAAAGAGCAGCCAATATATATGAGTATCAGTGTGTCAGCAGTGTGTGGATGAGTGTATGTGTAGCATGAATGTGTAGGTGTAAAAGCAAAGAAAAGCAACCAAAACAAATGAACCAACATTTTACAACCAAAGAACCAAATAACCAACAACAACCAGACAAACAAAGAACCAAAAACAAAGTGGGGAGTTCGCCAGAGAACCAGAGGCAGCCTCTCTCTGATATCCTGCCTGGGACACCCCGGCCCAGGTGTGCCCCAATTAGCTGACGAGCCTTCCCCAGCTCTGCTCTGCCAGCCAGAGCAGAGGAAGACAACACAGTGTGGGGGAGGGTCGTCACCTGATTCATATACCTCAGTGCATCTGTGGATGATAAAAGAGATGTGTGTACTACCGACGACATTGAGTGCTTAACACTTTGGTTGCCTTGGGTTAAATTAATGATATACCATAGGTTGCCGGCTCTATTTGTCTATGGAGAAGTACCCCTTCTTTGCATGGCTATAACTTTTTAAATTCTATTGCTACATTGCCATTATTAGGGCCCATTCAAAGTCCTATATGTATTGTTCATTGTGTAGCAACGTTAAACTTTTTCATTCACATATTCATAGTAAAGTATGGTCTAATGTATAAGTATGTTTTCATCTCTTTCTGCAGCTTTCTCCAGAACGTGATATATAGCCCCAAATGCATTATATTGATGATGAAATACAGTTTGATGGCAATCAGCGCGATATAAAAAATTCCAACTAGACGTACTTCTAGAAGTTACTACACGTCATCTGATGTTGACCGGATGGGCGAGGGGGCGTTTATAATTCCGTGGGCAGCGTTATACCAATCATCTAATGTGGGTCAAATGTTGATAAAAGCAGTTAGTATCGAAGATGGTAACGTTACACGCTGAAACTCACCCCAGTCTCCGCGCGCCGTTGGGCGATCATCGTCGAGTAGAAATTTTATCATTATGGGATATATTATTACCCGGTCCATCTCCAGCTTGTATAATGGTATATACGTCCAAATCATGTTGTTTATCGAGTTATTGGCAATCGATCGCTATGTAGTGTGACGAGCTAGAGTGCCGGAACCTATACCGAGTGCCCGGAAGTAATAGGGCCGACCTCAGGCCAGCGGAGGGACATTATGAATCCGATCGCAGATTTTTGAAATATTGATATAAGGACGACGTACAGCGTCCCCCGGCAACTTTAGCATGGCCAGCAAAGACGTCTAAAGACGGGTCCCGGCAGTCAAAGTGTTAATGTTGACGCATTGTATGTTTCTTTTACCCGACAGTAAAAAAAAAAAGCACTCCATCCATCCCGACTCCCGTGTCCATTATTCATGCAGGGCAGGAACACAGTGGTCACACAGACATGTCACTTGAAGGCGGCTGGGTGGCGCAGCGGAGATTGCGCTCGTCACCAATGCGAGAGACTCCAGTCTCGAATCCGGGTGTCAGCATTACCTCCGGCTTGGGCCAGCCGTCATACTAACTCGTTTGGCTGAGTTAGCGGGAGGGAAGTCGATGGGGTGGTAATCTGGCGTTGTGGACAGCGACTCCTACAGGTCAGGTCAGGGCGCCTGCACAGCAAAAGACAGGAAGTGGTGAAGGCAGTGTGACCTCCCACGCGTTACACTTCACCAATGAGAGTCCGCGCTGTCAGGTGAAAAGAGAGCCGCTGGCTGTCTCCGCATGTGTCGGAGGAAGCATGTGGTAGACCTCAGGGCTCCCTTGACCGACCAGTAGGGGGCACATGCGCACAACGACCAGGTAGGGGAGGGGGGAATTGGCATAACGACTAAATTGGGATGGGAGGAAAAGCACAGAAAATCAGGTGGAGAAAAAGAGGATAAAAAAGAAATATGTCACTTGAGGGTCTTTTTTGGGCTCCAGGACACAAACATGATACTGTACTGTCACTCCACCTCCACCACTGGCTCCCACCAGACTCCCCCCTCCTCCTCTCAAACCGTCTAATTAAGTCATAATATTCAACGCTTCCCTAATTACCTGATAAGAAACTCAAGTAGCCTCCAAACAACTGGCAACAATAGACAAAACAGTGTCTATCTCATTCCCTGCATAATAGAGGAGGAGGAGGATGCTCGGCTCCAGGCAGAAGAGCTCCTCTGAGGTCTGCAGGGAAGCTGTTTACACTGCTCAGCAGTTTGGGCTGTTAACCACTAGAGTGGTTATGCACAACTTCCATTGCCCTTGTATTCAACTGGTAGGCCTATTTGTGTCAGCTAAGAGTTGGGTAAAATAGGTACAATACAGTAGATTCAAGATTCAAGAGTTTTATTTGTCACATACATACACGAGACATGCAGTGAAATGTAGGTGGCCATGCCCGCCTTGATTGTGCAAAAATACAAATAATAAAATAGAATAGAATAATAAAATAGAATAGATAATAAAATAAAATAGAGTAGACATGATCAAAAAGTAATATACAATAATATACAAATATACAGATCTGTTTTCTTAGGTGACCTTTTTCTAGTGTATTTGTGTGGAGGTGTGAGAGAGTGTAAGTGAGGATGCGTGGTGTGTGTGCGTGT
The DNA here is from genome assembly GCF_963971535.1 of Notolepis coatsorum. Classification (NCBI taxonomy): domain Eukaryota; kingdom Metazoa; phylum Chordata; class Actinopteri; order Aulopiformes; family Paralepididae; genus Notolepis; species Notolepis coatsorum. The sequence goes on along the minus strand of NC_140181.1, from coordinate 42,612,654 downwards.
GTGTGTGTTTGTGTGTGTGTGTGTGTGTGTGGCGTCATGTGTGGGTGTGTGTTGGGCACATGTATCAAAATGTTAGAACACCAACTACACCGTAACGTAACCAGCCAAACTATAGCATTAGCAACCAATATTCAGAGAATGTAACACAGAATCTTACAACAAACTGCATGATTACGCCTTAGAATAGTTTGGGATTTATCAAAATGTATTATAATTATTATTATTTGAAGATTCCTCAATTGCAGACTACTCTCAGGCTGCTAGAGGACATCGTTGATGTACCTGGACATTACAGCCCCAGCAGAAACTGACAAGAAACAGCAAGCAAGAATGCATACAAGAAAGCTCTGCTGCTGTGCACAGAGCAGTCCCAGGTTGTACAGTTATGAATATGACTGTACTGTATGTATCTATGCGGTAATGTAATATATAATGAAGCAAATACAACACAATAATATATTGCAAGGGTTCATTTATATAAACTCTCTTATTTTTTTGTTTGGCGCTTGCCGGTGTATCAGCTGTCCTACCAGACCTCTGTTTATGGGCCAGCTCTGGGTGCACAGTCCCCTGCAGTCAGTCCTGTCCCCATGTCTGCATTCATACACACACAAACACACAGGGAAAGAGCATGGTATTAATGACAGAGAGAGAGAGAGAGAGAGAGAGAGAGAGAGAGAGAGAGAGAGAGAGAGAGAGAGAGAGAGAGAGAGAGAGAGAGAGAGAGAGAGAGAGAGAGAGAGAGAGAAGTAGTCAATCAGAGAGATATGGTATATAATGACTACTATTATCAATAATAATGCAGGACCTGTTGCAGAGGTCTTTATTCGGCATGCAACGACACTCAATGTTTTAGCGGTACACACAGCGGTTAGTTTTTTTTAGCACACACACCGGAACACACACGCATGCATTGTCTCTTTAGAATCGCCGATGCGATTCGTCTCTGCGATTAACCCATCCCGTCGTCCTTCCCCCCCAAGGGCAGCCGGGAGCAGACAGGCGTCAACGTGAGCCGCGCCAGGGGACCAATCCAAGTGCTCCTGTCCGGCTTCGTCAAGGACGCCACAGCGTTAGCGATCTGTTGTTGTGCATGTTTTTCCATTGGGTTTATCTTATCGGGGGGAAACCCTTGCGAGCACGGGGAGAACATGCAAACTCCACACAGAAAGGCCTGGGAGATACCCCACCTGAGTACCTGGCATCATGGAAACCTGGTCCCCAAGCGGGAATCGAACCCTGGACCTTCTTGCTGTGAGGCGACAGTGTTAACCACTACACCACCGTGCCGCTTGAGTGGGTACAGTATTGTGGAATAGTGTGTCCATTCAAAACAGCCACACAATGTGATGATATTCATTGATTAACCATATTACTGATAATCAACTCTAGCACCTACTCAATAATAAACCTACCCAAAGTAATGATAGAAAATGTTAAGGAAGTAATAACTCACAATGCAATGTTTTTTTGCAATGCAATATTGTGCTTTTGTTTTATAATTGAACACATTTGCAGTGTACATGATTGTGTTAATTCTTACCTTTAGCAGTGCTTTTTTTATCCAGATGGTCAGGGATCCACTGCCCTTGGCTGCCTCAAGCAGTTCCTTTAGTTTGGATTTTTGCCTTCTCTCTTTTCGAGGCATTACATCTTTGCACTGCAGATTGAATGATGAATATTTAATACTTTGATAAATAAAAGAAACATGAACAATTAAACAATAAGACATGCGCAATTAAAACTATGAACTGCAAAGCCAACTACAAAAGACAATCTAGCTTTGAATAAAAATATATTAGCTTTATTACATTAACTCATTCCCCGCCAACAACGTTTATATACGTGATTGGCCGACAACCGTTGAACCAGGGGCGTCATTTTGGTATGGCAAGGTAAGGTATTATTCAGCAGCAATCAAGTTATATGCGCTCTTTTATCTTTGCCACAGCTGCCAACCAGATCGCGATATTCGACTCATTAACCCCTATAACCCGAGCAGTGGATATCTCCAGATAAATCACATCAAGATAAGTGAGAATCCATACCTTCTGGCATAATTTATCTGGGTGTATCCATCTTGAGGCAATACATTTTTTGGCGGCTGTGAGGCCGGCTAGAATGAGTCTCTTCACATGTATAGAGGTCGGTAATTGAGAAACATCATTCAATAACAATACAGAAGGCAGAACAGGTATGGTCAGAGAGAAAATATCTGATAGCTGGGAGGTAACATTTTCCCAAAAGAGCTCAACAGGAGGACATTCCCAGTACATATGCATAAATGTTCCGGTGGCACCGTTTGGACATAAGGTACATCGAGAGTCAGGTCTGAGACCCATTAGATTCAATCGTCTAGGGGTCAAATAAGTCCTATGAACAAAATGTAGATGAATCTGTTGGTGATCTGGGTTGCATGAGGACAGCCGGACATTTTCCCAGACTGCATCCCAATCAAAATCGACATCCAACTCCGGGACATCCTTTCTCCAAATCGTATCCAGGGGGAGGTCCTTATACGAGGACGTAAGTAAATGGCGATAAAAGTCAGAAACGAAGCCTCTCGATGTCGCTTTGTCATAAAAGAATTTGTGAAAACGGTGACGCTCTAGTGGGACATCCCATGGAACGCCATGAGCCCTCAGAGCTGCTCTTATTTGTAAATAAAAGAAAAAGGAAGTTCCGGGGAGATCATATCCGTTGGATAGATCTTGGAAAGAACGGAAACCAGAGTTATCGAAGATATCCCCCAACGTGTGGATGCCTTTCTTTTCCCATCTAGGGTACCTAATAGGTTGTTGTCCAATAAGGAGTAAATTGTTATTAAATAGAGGGGAATGCATGTGCATGGGTGTCACGCCAGGTCTGGATCACATGTGTGATAAGAGGGCCAAATCGTAATTTGCATTGCTTAATTGAAATGTTGGTATACACAATATCCTGAAGTCTATGTGGGGACACCATCTTCTCCTCCAATGGTCACCAAGACACGGCTGCTTGAGCATCAAACCAAGTGATCAGAGGTCTCAGAGAGAAAGCTTGAAAATAATATTTAAAGTCTGGAAATGCTAAGCCTCCATCGAGTTTACTTCTTTTGGCAGTTGATCTCTTCAAGCGCGGGCGTTTATTGTTCCAAATGAATTTATATGAGGCAGAGTGCAATTTCTGCCAGTAGTCAATAGGAGGAGGCAACGGGAGCATTGAGCTGATAAAATTTATTCTGGGTAAAATATGCATTTGTATTATTGACGCACGGGCCTGTAAATTGAAGTCATTCGTAATCCTGTCACCCAAGCTGGAGTAATTATACCTTACCGTCTGGCTAATAGTGGGGAATATTTCAATCCCGAGACATTTAAAGTGCTCCACCATAAGTATATTTGCAGATAGGATGGTAGCCTTCGCAGGCTCATTAAGTGGAAGAAAAGCAGATTTTGGCCAGTTGATCTTAAAGCCGGACAGGCTGCCAAACTCATCTATCACGTTGAGAAGATGAGGCAGAGAGACGGAGGGATTCTGCATAAACAGGAGTACATCATCTGCGTATAAACTGATATGGTGATGTGTGCCCTGAATTGAAACAGGAGATATAATTTGGGATTGTCTTATGTATTGAGCTAGAGGTTCGAGGGATAAGGTGAAAAGACCGGGACTAAGAGGGCAACCCTGTCTAGAAGAGCGCAAGCAGAACTTTCCCGTTAAGATCATGGCCGAAGGCCCTGTGTAGAGAACTTTGATCATATGAATGAAAGCCTCACCCAACCCCATCCTTCTAAGAACTGCCCACAAGTAAGACCACTCCAATCTGTCAAATGCCTTCATTGCGTCCAAGGACATGATCGCTGTAGGGACTGCAACATCCTTGCTGGCATCAATCACGTGCAGTAACCGTCTGATGTTATCAGTAACCAGGCGGCCTCTTATGAAGCCGGTCTGATCAGGGTGAACTAGAGATGTCATATGTTTTTGGAGTCGGGTGGCTAGAACCTTGGCATATAGCTTAAGATCGGCTTCAAGGAGACAAAGGGGCCTGTAGCTGCCACATTCGGTGGGGTCCTTATCCTTCTTGAGTAAAACAGATATAAGCGCCATATTGATGTCTCTGGAGAAATTGCCCTCTTTGATTGAGTGTAAAATCATCAAGAGTAATAAGGGGCTGAGTACATCCCAGAGTGCAAGATAGAGCTCCGGTGGAATGCCGTCCCGTCCGGGAGCCTTGCCCTGTTGCATATCCGCAATCGCTTCTCTAAGTTCAACCAGCGTGATAGCTGCAGCTAACAGCTTAGCACTATCTTCCGAGATCTGTGGTAGGTTGATTTGATCAAGAAAATCCTCCAGCTTGGTATGATCAAAGACCACCTCTGACTTGTACAGGTTGGAATAAACCTGCTAGAGTTGGGGTTACTTCTGATAAAACCCTTAACCGAATCCCATAGAATTCTGGGGTCCTGTACCGAACCAGTATTAAACTGGAGGAATTCAGTGAGCTTCTCTTTAAATTGCAAGTTAAACTCTCCGTTTTTCAGCAGTGTAGAGTTAAAGCGCCATCTAGGGGCGCGGGACGTTATTTTACCCTTAAGTAGGATAGCTTTGTGGTCTGAAAGTGCTATGGGCAATACGTCAACATCAAAGCTATTAAAGAGATGTGGGGAAGAAAAAACAATCAATCCTGGAAAAGGTCTTATGTCTCGACGAGAAGAAGGAATAATCTCTCGAGGATGGGTTGAGCGATCGCCACATATCGATTACCCCTGTGTCCTTAGCCCAGGCCTGTAGGACTGTGGTAGCTTGCTTCTGATCAGAGGTTTCAGCGTGATTGGACCTATCAATCAATGGATCCCAAACTGCATTAAAATTAGCTCCTACTATTAATGAGTAATCAGGTAGTTTCAGCATAGCTGCAGTGAGTACAGCATAAAAGTTAGCGTCATACACATTAGGGGCGTATGCAGAAATCAGCACAATTTTCCGGTTAGAACATTCTATTTTAGCAATAGTAATTCGGCCATCAGCATCAGACCACACATCTAACAGTTTAATATTCAAATTTTGCTTCGCTATTATGGCTACCCCACAGGCCCTGGTGCTAAAAGAAGAAGAACTTATGTTATGGTCAAATTTATTTGCCAGTCTTGCGTTATCCGCCAATAAAAGGTGTGTTTCACTCAGTAAAGCAAGGTCCACTTCCTTCCTTTTTAGCCACATTAGTACACTTGCGTTTATGCGGTATATTGAGACCCCCTGTATTCCAGATCAATATGTTCAAATTAGCCAGTCTAAAAAGGCTGCAGTATGACTGAATGTAATTCATTTGGAGTAGAACACCATAGATATATATTCACTTGTTAACACGTTGGATGCCACGCCCGAGATATCTCAGGTTTACACCCCGACCGGTGAATGCCCATCACGAGATTTCTCGTTTTTTTTTTATTTATTTTTTTATTAGCGATCTGAAATCATATTGCATCAAGCGAGCCTACCGTTGGATATCCAGGCACCGCCGGCGCTCAGATGTGAAAAAAGCGCCCCCTATCGTCTCCCAGATGGTAAATCACCCTTTTGGAGTGGACTCAATGAAAGTGAATGGGAGAACGGATTTCTGACTCCACATTTTACTTCTCACTGATGTAACCGGGGTCTACCAGAGTTCATTCTGGAACCTTGGTGCCACGGCGAATATGTGTTATACTGTACACACGCTGGATCAATACAATTATCGAATTTTTCGAATGGTGATCAGGAATTGGAATATACCATTTGGATACCATCTGATGTCAGGTAAGGAATCTCTGTTATCAGTCTTAGGATAATCAGACTCGTTTTCACGGAGATATAAGCGTTTCCACTATATGTGATATTGCTGTTTCACTGTAAAAGCCATCAGGAAATAACAGCTGCGATTATCAGCGCGCGGCACGAGCGTGCGTGCGCACACATATACTATCGATCATCTAGCGTTTATTTGAAAACGATTCATAAATAGGCAGACAAATGACAACGTTCTGGAATATTCCAGTAAAAGACGATTATCATCATAGGGTTGTTTTTTCCGAGAAAACTAGTGATTTTCAAAATGCTATCAAACGGAAATGAAGCGATAAAAAAACAATCTGCCTTGACAATGTTGACTGGAAAATTTGTCTTTGATAAGCGACGGGCAGATTAGACACATAGCCATAATTTAAAACATAGATTAGGCATTGGAGTGGGTTTGGGCATCAAGGGGGTAAAAGGGAAAACATGGCATGGCATCCAAAGTGTTAAGGTTCTATTGAGTTCCGAGCGTGAGCGTGAAAATAAAAATAAAACAGAGCGAGTCGACTGGAAAGAAAAACTAAAAACAACACAATCCCCCATTCCCTCCCCCCTCTCCCACTTCAGAATACTTTTTGAACAATGAACATTGAGTGCCACAGAAACTGAACTATCCACACACAAGCACACACGAGCACACACACGACACGCACGCTGTGCACGCTCACACACTAGCAGCCACTTTAACACGAGCGGGCACACACTCATGCCGCACACATGCACACTTATGGCCAAGAGGAAAGGCCACTTTAAATTAGTATAACAGGAACAGTGTATTGCACTACTAAAGCTACCTAGCATGTCCTATATGCTCTGTAAATACTATGTACAGATACCGAGATGTCACACCATGTTACCTGTTACCTGTTTATTGCACAATGTTGTTTTTTTATTGGATTCTATTATATGTTGTACCACTGTATTGCACATCGTCGCGGGCAAGACCACCCGCATTTCATTGTATACTTGTATGCCGTGACAATTAAAACTCTTGACTTGACTTGACTTGTCCGGTATCGATCAAACATCAGTTGGTCAACCTTGACCGAGCACAGCAAACACAACAACATGTATCTTAACCATACTAATAACTTGTAAGGAATATTGTAAGGAATATTGTAACAATTTAGAAAAAAGGAAACCACCTCACTCAATTGAGAGAAGAAATCTATGCAGAGTTCAATGCGAAGTTCAAAGTGCAGACGATAACAACAGGTGCATTAAAACATAGCTTGTCTGAGTTGAACTTGAGAAAAGGCAACATGCGTACCCGTCATTGAGAAAACACAGAGGATACAAACCTTGAGCGTAATCATTCAGCCGGAGCAAAAAAGTCATGGTAGACACGTGGCATTGGTAATGTTAGCTACGAGAGCTGGACAACCAGCATGCCTTGAGCTTAGCTTAATCAGGCTCAAGGCCTGTTATCCTGATTCACGTAGATAGCTCCGCCAAGAGAGGGCCATCCCCCTCGACCGGCAGATACGTTAGCACATAGCTCGTTTGAGTGAAACCTGTGAAGCACAGTTCGTCCAAGTGCAAACTTGAAAAAAGACAATATGCATAACAGTCAATGCGAAGTCCAGTGCGAAGTTCAATGCTCAGACAATAAAAAGACCAATGCGTTAAAAAGCACAAGTCGTCTGAATTATACTTGAAAATAGTCAATGTGCATACCAATTTCTGGAAATATACAGCGTAGATAAACCATGAGTGTTACCGTTCTGATGGGCCGAAAGGCCGTGGTAGGCGAGTGGAAAGTTAGAGTTCGCTGAGAGAGCCCGAAAGTTAGCCTAGCTCGCGCTTAGCATACCAAGGCTCCGAGGCCTGTCACTCCCCGATGCCCGTAGTAGCCTGCTCCGCCGGGGCCGGCTCACCATCCTCGGACGGGGGGGGACGTCGTGTCGCGTCGAAGGAACCTCTCCGCCTCGGACGGCGTCGTGAATAGGTGGTTGCAGGAGACAGCTCCGTGGCCCCTCTTGATCTTCAGAGTCGCAGGGTATATTAAGTAGACTTCTATGCCCTTCTCCCGAGCAATTCCCATAGCCTTAGAGAAGGCCCTGTGACGTCTGGCGGTATGGTCACTGAAATCCGCTGCGAATCTGAGGGTATAATTACCCACTTTTGGAGGGTGTTTCCTGGCCTCTTGTAGAATAGCCTGACGTGTAAACCGCAGGCAGCAAAAAATTTAAGCGCATGGACGTTCGCCCTTCTCCGGGGGGCCGTTACAGAATATTCTATGCGCCTGCTCAATCTCCGGTTTAGGGACGGTCGGAAACCATTGTGGAATCATCTTTTCGAGATAATGATTCAGTGCATCGTCTTCAATGTCTTCTGGCAAGCCGTAAATTCTAACGTTGCACCTTCTATTCCGGTCCTTTAGGTCAGCGATCTTATTTTCGTAAAAAAGGAATTTATCTTCAATCGCCGAGATCTCTGTGGAGTTGGTTTCAGCCATCCCTTCTTCCACCCTAGAGAGCCGCGTGGTCGCGCTAGCTACCTCCTCCTGGAGCGAGTCCAGTCTGTTGGTTAGCTGGAGCATGCTAGCATCGAGCTCAGCACGGAACAAAGACCTGATACATTCAACGTCCACCTCATTTAATGTCCCCTTGTTCGATATTTGTTTCGCCATCTCTGCGATGTATCATGTGAAAGTATGTCGTAACATTTACGTCGTAATCAATATAAAAGTGAAGTGGTTACAGAGCTCGGAAAAGCTACGCCGCCATCCGATCTGAGCGTAAACCGGAAGTCCACACACAAACATCTTCATTATACTTGTGGTAGGCCCCGCTAATCCTCGCCTTACTTTCTGGACGTACCAAGATTGAGACACTATAGAAAAAACCATCGCCAGTCTACCAAGCACACAACAATAATCCCAATACAATGAAAAAAATAACCACTGCAGAGCACATAGTAATATACACAAAACAAATAGCTCTGACAGGCACCATGTTCTAGTTTAGATCTCTAGTTTAAACCTCTAATTACACGCCACCTGGAGACACAACCAGGTCCTAAGACAACTTGCAATCACCCTGGAAGGAAGGAGAACTACTGTTAAGATAATGACTGCAGCTTATCTTTGCGTTGCATTCGGAGGAAAGGAATCGATGAGAGACGATCAAATCAAATTTATTTATAAGGCCCAACAACACATGTTAATGTCCCCATGGGCCGTACAGGTCTTCTTTAAACAAGTCAAGAAGAAAACATAACAATAAGTCAAGAACAGAACAAGGACACCATAAGGTCCAACAAATTTAAAATAAATGCAAATAAATGAAAGAATGCAAGCACTCCCAGACATACCCCACGCGAAGGTAAGGAAAAACTCACTAAAATCTAACAATACGTAAAAATGCTCCACAGGCAGTGTGGAGGAGAGAAACCTTAGAAGGGCCATTCAAGGGGGGATCTCCCTTCTTAGATGTCGGTGATAGTAGTGTTGCAGACGGACAGTTGGTAAGCATGCACTCAAGTGTGTAGTGAAACACAGATGAGTGCATGCAATAGCAACTGAACATTTTGAAAGATTAAAGATAGAGCTGATAGCGATAGCAACTGAACATTTTGAAAGATTGAAGATAGAGCTGATAGCGAATCTACTTGAGGCACAGGGGCGGCGCAGAGAGGGTCGCGTCCTCCCCGTCTTAATCACGGGACATTCAACACTCCGGTCATTGCTCAGGGACAGCCGGAGACAGGGAGATAGGGGGCGGCGCAGAGAGGGTCGCGAACTCCCCGACATCATCGCGGGACGTCCGGCACTCCGGTCACCACTACGAGACCTCCGGAGACAGGGGGGCACGCAGAGGGGCTCGCAACCTCCCGGCCTTCATCACGGGACGTCCGACACTCCGGTCAGCACTCCAGGACGGCAACTCACAGGGAGACGGGACAGGCGTTAGACAGCTCATGTGATTGTAGTGGGCGGACATAGCAATAGATACAAGTGGTAAGCATATATGTGAATGGAGTAGATATATGAAGTAAGCATATTATGTGAATAGAATAGAAGTACTTAACCCAGCAATGAAACCGCGTTGACTGTTAGTCTGTTAACAGTCTGTTAATACTGTTAATCAGTTGACAGGACCACGGACAGACGACGGTAGATAACTGATCCAAGGCCTCGGTGGTGCATGTAGAGCAGTCACTGCAATCTTGGCCAAGACCCCGAGGCATCCATCACCTTAGTCAGCGCTAGGAGACGGGCACTCAGAGAGATGGGGGAGGGAAGGGGGGGGGGGGGGGGGGGGGGGGGGGGGGGGAGAAGGGGGAGGGAGGGTGGGGAAGGGGGGGGGAGGAGTTAGAGAGTTCCCATGTTTGTGGTGCTGCAAAAGAGCAGACATGTAGTACCCTGTAGTACCATGTAGTACCCTGTAGTGCCATGTAGTACCCTGTAGTGCCATGTAGTACCATGTAGTACCCTGTAGTGCCATGTAGTACCCTGTAGTGCCATGTAGTACCATGTAGTACCCTGTAGTACCCTGTAGTGCCCTGTAGTACCATGTAGTACCATGTACACCCAACCTGTTGTTGAATAAATACCATTACTTTCTAGTTATTACTAAAAAACAGTATATATAAAACAGTAGCTGTAAAAAAGAAAAGAAAAAAAGTTTTTATAATTTATATAATATATTTTTTTGTACATTAACTAAAAATAGACAAAAATGTCATCCGTTTGTCAACAAAATCTAGACTAAAACAAAAAAGACAAAATTTTGACAAAAACTAAGGCCCCGTTTAGACGGAAACGCTAGCAGGTGAATCCGCAAAAATATTTTTATGGATGTGCCTTTCGTTTATACGGAAACGGCGTTTTTACGGGGTGAAACCTTCCAGGGTGGAATTCCTAGAAACGCAAAACCTTTGCGCTTTCGTCTAAACTATCAAACCGTATAAATCTGTTAAAACGATGACGAAAGGGTTGTCACGGCTCTGGTCGCGCGTACTGCTTACGTCACAGGTAGCAGGTAAGCGCCAGTAGCCGAGACGTAAACAAAGCAAGTATGTCTGACTATATCAACGGAGATCACTTGAAGGCTACATTGGCAGTACTTTTAAAGACACAAGAATCAGTCCAGTTTTAAGATACGCTATTGGAGCTGGAATTACCGCGGCTGCTGGCACCAGACTTGCCCTCCAATGGATCCTCGTTAAAGGATTTAAAGTGTACTCATTCCAATTACAGGGCCAGCAGGTGCCTTGACTGGCCCGCGCCGTTCTGTGTTCTGAACGTAGCGTTATAGCAGTACTTTTAACCCTTTCACTGCCACACGACAGAAGGTTAACCCTTTACTATCACACAACCGGCTGTCGGTTAAATACACAAGAATCTGTCCCGCGGCGTGAGTGGACCCACTGTCTGTGAGTGACTCTGCTTTGGTCCAATCACATTCCCCATCCACAGTCTGCGAATCAGAGGCAGAGTAGGGCGGGTCTTCACAGCACGTCATGTGACATATGCGCCAATCGTGTGACAGCGGTGCTCCGTCGTTACAGCCTCGTCTGCACAGAGAATTCCACCCCAAAACGCTCGTCTAAACGCAAAATTAAAAGTGAAACCGCAAGATGACTTTTGCGGTTTCTGTTCACAAAACGCTCGTCTAAACGTAGCCTAAAATGCTCAGACAGACTAAAACTGACTAAACGAAAAATAAATGAAGATGACCAAATATGATGAAAACGAAAAAGGAGCACTTGACACATGACTAAGACTAAAACTAAAATGAAAATAGCTGCCAAAATTAACACTGGTTACAACAATATTACTGCACTCTTAACACTTTAATTGCTGTTGACGCTGGAACACGTCATTCCCCGCCATGCTCATTCTGCCGAAGACGCTGGACAGCGTCTTTGATATCAATATTTCAAAAATCTGTGATCGAAATCATATTTCTCCCCCGGAGACATGAGATGTACTGGTGAGCCCCTATCAACTCTCTAACGGTTCAAGAACGCCATCTGGTGGCCGATCGGCGGATCGCCCAGGGAAGAAACAGGAAGTGGAAGCTGGTGCTCATTTCAATTTGGTCCGATCACTCGGTAATAGTCCCAGGACTCGAGCTGATCACGACGGATAGTGATCCGTTACCAATAACTCAATAAACAACATGATTTGGACGTATATACTATTATACAACCTGGAAATGGATCGGATATTTCGACATCCCATAATAGAAAAAATTCCACGCTCATCTCCCAACGGCGAGAGGAAGCTACGGTGAGTTTCAGCGTTATTTTGTAATGTCTTCTATACTAACTGCTCTAATGATCATATCACCCACACTAGATGAATGATATAACGTTGCCCACGGAATTATAAACTACCCCCCCCCCCCCCCCCCCCATCCGGTCATCATCAGATCATACGTAGTAACTTCTAGAAGTACGTCCATTTGACATTTTTTATCTCGCACAGATTCCTACCAAACTGTATTTGATCATCAATATAATGCATTTGGAGCTATAAATCAAGTTCTGGAGAAAGCTGCAGAAAACGATAAAAACATACTTATACTTTAGACCATATTTTAGTATGAATATGTGAATGAAAAAGTATATCGTTGCTACACCCTGAACAATGGATATAGGACATTGAATGGGCCATAATAATGGCAATTTAGCAATAGAATTAAAAAAGTTATAGCCCTGCAAAGAAGGGGAACTTCTCCATAGACAAATAGAGCTGGCTAGGGATGGTAAATTATGAATTTGAACCATGGCGATCAAAGTGTTAAGTAGTACCAGTAGTAATAATACAATAATTGCAGCTTAAAGTACTTAACAGCAGTAAAAATAGACTTAAAATTAGCATAAAATAGACAGAATAAAAGCAATGCAGAGACTAAGAAAAAGGGTAAAAGCAATGCTGGTAATAACAATACCAATATAGACTCTTTAACTCAATCAGCGCCGGACCCGATGATAGTCGGGTTAACTCACCAACCGTTCAGCGCCAGACCCATGTATAGTCGGGTTTTCATCGTTATTTCTTTTATTCGATATTTCCATTCATTACAGGCACATCTGGGTTAACATGGGGAATCATCCTGAGAATGCCAAAGTGCAATACCGGCCGCATCCACCCAGGTGGCAGTATCGAGCACCCTTTGAAACATTATATCTTGGCCTGTGCCTCGATCAAATGTTGGATCTCTATTGGTCGGGCAAGGGGGGCGGTTATAACGGTTGGATTGAGAAGCGACAAGTGCTCCCAGTGCATGATGTGTGGCGGATTATGTTGGTGACACGATCGACACCAATACTGAGACTCGCGATCATATAATTGGAATATTCTTTTTGGGGTACATCCTAGTGAAGGTAAGGCCTATATGGTATTAATCCTGCTGTGATCCAACCATGATTTCACTTCGATCACAATATATGTCTGTAACGTTACTCCACAACGTGTGCCGTTGGTGACGATCAAAGCATCAAAAAACTACCCCCCCCCCCACCCTTTCATGCATTCATGATGAAACATAATACCGATAATATAGATGTGATTTCGAAATAGTAGCGTGTACAGGCGAGAAACGGCAACGTGTTTAGTGAATTGCACGTATTGCTGCATAGCGTTGTTTTCTGGGATTAGACAGGATTACTCTAAGGCCATGTTTAGACGGAGAGAGTCTCAACAGAAACCGCAGAAGTTGTCTTGCGGTCTCACTTTTAATTTTGCGTTTAGACTAGTGTTTTGGGAGGGAATTCTTCATGCAGACGAGGCTGTAAAAGTGTAGTCGACTTGAGACGACGGAGCCCCGCTACACTGCCTCAGGTCGTTGAGACAACCAGGCGTGCTGTGAAGACCCATCCTACCCTGTCTCTGATTCGCAGACTGTGGGTGGGGGAATGTGATTGGACCAAAGCAGAGTCACACAGACAGTGGCTCCAGTCACTAATAGTTGTGATAGCCGCTGGACTGATTCTTGTGTATTTAAAAGTACTGCCAATGTAGCCTTCAGGTGATCTCCGTGGATATAATCAGACATGCTTGTTCGCTTTGTTTACGCTTCTAGGCTACTGGCGCATCCCTGTGACGTAAGCAGTATGCAACGAGAGCCTTGAGAACCCTTTCGTCATAGTTTTATGCGGTTTGACTGTTCAGATGATAGTGCGAAGGTGTATCGTTTCTAGGATTTCCACCCAGGAAGGTGGTTTAACTTTTTTGCGGATTCTACCCGCAAAAAACACCATTGCCGTATGAACAAAAGGCACATCCGAAAAAATATTTTTCCAGATTCACCCGCAAGCGTTTCTGTCTAAACATGGCCTAAAACAGTCATATTCACCATGGTATAAAACGGGAATGTATGGATGAAATTTTTTTTTCTTTAACACATATTGAACAATAGATAGTCGATGTAAAATGGGCCATAGTATTGTATCCATAGCTATAATATACACCGCCACGTATTCCTATATTTTAGAGCGTCAGCCTTTTAACACTTTGAATGCCCAGATCCACTGCACACATTTAATGCTTGAATGCCCACATCCACTCCAATGTTAACGTTTATATCGCCTAATCTATGTTTTAAATTATGGCTATGTGTCTAATCTGCCCGTCGCATTATCAATGACCCATTTCCAGTCAACATTGTCAAAGCAGATTGTTTTTTTATCGGTTAATTTCCGTTTGATAGCATTTTGAAAAGCACTCGGTTTCACGGAAAAAATAAGACATTCTATGATAATCGCCCTTTACTGGAATATTCTAGAACGTTGTCATTTTGCGGCCTATTTATGAATCGTTTTCAAATAAACGCTAGTTTATCGATAGTACATGTGTACGTGTGCACGCTAGTTCCAGTTCCTGATCACTATTAGAGTCAAACAGCCATATCACATAATCACATAAAAGGTTATATCTCCGTGGAAACGGGTCTGATTATCCCAAGACTGGTAACATAGATTCCTTACCTGAGATCAGATGGTATCCAAATGGATTATTCCAATTCCAAGTTCAAGTTTCAAGTTTCTTTAATAGTTGTCATACAGAAGTACAGAATACTTTTGTACAAAATGCTTCTTACTGTTGCGCTCCAGAGACTGTGCAAGACAAGATAAGTATGAAATAAAATAACATAGTAAAATTAGAAGTAAAGAAATGAGGTCACAGTGTTCAGTTTAGACATATGTACAATGTTCGATGCAGAATAGACGTAGTTACCATACAATATACAATACTGTGCAGTGTACTAATATACAATACTATATAGTGCAAGGCAGAAATGGAGAAATGGGACGAGGTGCAATTTAGGTAGAATTCACAGTAGGTGTACGAGTTGTAGTGCAAATCCTTTATCAATAAATATAAAGTGTAAGTGTGTTTGTGTGATCTAAAGTGTGGAGAGTGGGTGCTGCAGTGTGTTGTTTGTTTGAGTGAGTGTGTGGGTGTGTGTGCTGTGTGCATTTGATGGTTGTTGCATAGTGATTATTGTTCGTTTAGCGATTATTGTTCGTTTAGCAGCCTGATGGCCTGGGGATAGAAGCTTCTTCTGAGTCTTTCTGTGCTCGCCTTAAGACTCCGGTATCGCTTGCCTGACCGCAGCAGTTCAAAGAGGCAGTTGTTCGGGTGGCTCGAGTCCTTAATAATTCTCTTAGCCTTCCCCTTGCACCGCTTGTTGTAAATGTTCTGGAGGGTGGGAAGCCCCCCTCCAATTGTGCGTTCGGCTGAACGTGTCACTCTTTGTAGTCTGCTACGGTCTTGTGCAGTGCTATTCCCAAACCAGGAGGTGATGTTGCCGGTCAGGATGCTCTCTATTGTACATGAGTAGAAGTTCCTAAGGATCTTCTGACTGACTTGGAACTTCCTTAGGCGCCTGAGGAAGTAGAGGCGTTGTCGTGCCTTCTTCACAACACTGTCAATGTGTGTGGTCCATGTCAAGTCCTCGGATATGTGGGCTCCGAGGTACTTGAAACTGTTCACTCTCTCAACCGGTGCCCCGTCGATGCTGAGGGGGCTGTAGTCCTTGACCCCCGACCTCCTGAAGTCCACAATCATCTCTTTTGTTTTGCTGACGTTCAGGGAGAGGCAGTTCTCCTGACACCACTGTGACAGGTTCCCTACCTCTTCCAGGTAGGCCCTTTCGTCGTTGGCAGAGATCAGGCCCACCACTACTGTGTCATCAGCAAATTTGATGATGGTGTTGTTGTTCCGCTGTGCTACGCAGTCATGTGTGTACAGGGAGTAGAGGAGGGGGCTCAGAACACAGCCCTGGGGGGCCCCTATGTTGAGCGTGATGGATGAGGAGGTGCAGTTGCCGGCTCTTACCACCTGGGGTCTGCCCGTCAGGAAGTCCAAGACCCACTGGCAGAGGTCATAGTTCAAGCCCAGGTCCCTGAGCTTGGCTATGAGTTTGGAGGGGACTATGGTATTGAATGCTGAGCTGTAGTCGATGAACAGCATTCTCACATAGTTCCCCTGCCTCTTGTCCAGGTGTGATGCTGCTGTGTGCAGCACATGGGCTATGGCATCCTCCGTGGTTTCCTGATCGCCATTCGAAAAAATCGATCCTTTTATTGATCCCACAAGTATACTGTAAAAACACATAATCCCCGCTGCTCTGAGGGTCCAGAGTGGAGCTGATCGACCCCGGCTGCGTCACGTGAGTGAGAAGTAAAATGTGGAGTCCGGATTTTTTTTTCTCATTCATTTTCATTGAATCCCATCCAAAAGGGTGAATTACCATCTGGGAGACGATAGGTTTTTTTTCACATCTGAGCGCCTGGAGTGGCTGATTTTCCAACGGTAGACTTGGTTGATGAGATATGATTTCAGATCGCTAATAAAAAAAAAAAATTGAAAATACGAGAATTCTTGTGAGTGGGCATTCAACCCGCGGGGGGTAAACCCGAGAAAACTCGGGGTGGGCAATCAAAGTGTTAACAACACATCACGCATATCGCTGTGGCGTCAGAGTCTCTAGCCTGTTAGATGGTCATAAAACACTTTAGTTTGAAGTTACATTACTTGATTTTTTTCCCATTTTGATTGATTATCCTTAATTGTCATTAATTTAGTTCAATTGTATATTATTATATATATATAAAAATGTTGTATTTCTTTAATATATTGTTAATCTTGGCTTACAGTCATCCACAATATTTTGCACTGCACTTGTGTCGTTTTCAGTCTTTGTGTTCATCAACTCAACAGGGCAGGATACGCCCATCCTCCCTTTAGAGTACGCTGACTCTTTTTTCAACAAACTCTTTTTTAAATATACTCGTCAATATAAGTCCAGGTTTCTTGACTTTCTCAAAGATCTTGGTTAAAATGGTGAACAGGGTCCCGGACCTGTATTGTCCACTGCTGCTCTTGTCAACACTCTTTGGAATGAAATGTTGAATGTTGTTGGAGGTATTTCAGGTTTTTCTTCACCGTGATCTTATATTTACAAGGATAATTCCATATGGAATTAGTTGGTTATTTATGAGTGAAATAAAATAAAAGAAGACAAACTATCATACTTGAATGAATCCCTGACGTGGCACCAAGCCAAGCTAAGTCAGGAGGTTGCTGCTTCTATCCAAGCGCTCTCAGCTATTTCTGTTGCCAATGCCAATAAAAAGCTGGACCTGTTATTTGAGGACTCGCCCATTCATCTGCTATGATTACTTTTTGTGCATTGCCAATTTATTTTATGTTAAAAGGAAATGCCACTCTGGGTCTCTCTTATAAAAAAGTTGCTTTTACTAGAGTAAAATTAACTCACAGCCAGCTCTACATATCATCAGGTCAGAGATAGAGCCCTACTGCACATGCTCCAGCTTCCTGCTTTATAAAGGACTGAGGCGACAGAGGGTAGAGCAGTAGTCTGGTAATCCGGAGGTTCCTGGTTCGATTCCCGCTCCTCCCAGGTAGCATGTCGAAGTGTCCTTGAGCAAGACACTTGTGACTTAACCCATAATTGCTCCTGATGAGCAGGTTGGCACCTTGCATGGTTGCCTCTGCCATCGGTGTGTGAATGTGTGAGTGAATGGGTCAAATGTGAGGAACAAAATTGTAAAGCGTTTTGGATAAAAGCGCTATATAAATGCAGCCATTTACCATTTACTGAGGCAGAAATAGGCAGGTGTCAGACAACGGCAATCAAAGGAAATGCCACTCTTACCAAACACACGTCGACTCCTCCCCTTTCCAAGATGGCAGCAAGGGAATTGTCTGCTCAGTGTTTGTTAATATTCTGTACGTTTTTTGTGTTTTTAGTAACTTTTAAGATATGTTACACTCTTTTTAAGAACAAGTATTTTATCCTCCACCCTGCCATTCCTTCAACCCCGAATAAGGATTATTTATTGTGGATTGGTGGACCATCCAGCCCTGCAATAGCTACTAGCTGCTAGCTGTTGCAGCTAGCTACCAGCAGATAGCCCCAGTCCTGCAGGAGCTAGCTACCAGCAGCTACCCTCCAACCCTGTAGCAGCTAGCTACCAACAACTACCTACCAGCCCTGCATCAGCTAGCTACTAGCAGCTACCCACCAGCCCTGCAGCAGCTAGGTAGATTAATAATAATAATAATAATAATAATAATAATAATAATAATAATAATAATAATAGTCACCTATTAGCCATGCGATTAAGAATTAATGCAAAATTTGCAGATATAACTACCATTAGAGCACAACAAGTACTTGAAACAGACCCTGAAAAAATAAATGATACATTCAAAGAATTCTACTCCGACTTATATAAATCAGAAACGACCTTCGATCAAAACAAAATGGACACATATCTTAATCAAATTATTCTCCCTAAACTTTCAGAGGATGACGCTAAACAGTTAGAAACACCGATCACACTAGATGAACTTAGGGAGGCCATATCTGAAATGCAAAGTGGTAGGGCTCCTGGAAGAGACGGTATCCCACCAGAAATGTACCTCTCTTGTTGGGACATAATTGGACCCTTATTACTAACACTTTGGGTGCCGGGAACCGTCTTTAGACGTCATTCCCGGCCATGCTCAAGTTGCCGGAGGACGCTTTACGTCGTCCTTATATCAATATTTCAAAAATCTGCGATCGGATTCATATGTCCCCTCCGCTGGCCTGAGATCCACCAGCAGGACCCACTGAGCTCTCTGGCGATTCAGGAGCGCCATCTGGTGGCCGATCGGCGCAATCGCTTAAACAGGATGTGCCATAGAGGTTGTGCTAGACGTCCGTATTGCTTCCGGCCACTCGGTACATGTCCCGTGACTCTGGCTCGTCACGCTACATAGCGATCGATTGCCAATAACTCGATAAACAACATGATTTGGACGTATATACCATTATACAAGCTGGAGATGGACCGGGTAAATCGCCATCCCATAATGATAGAATTTCTACTCTACGATGATCGCCCAACGGCGCGCGGAGACTGGGGTGAGTTTGAGCATGTAACGTTACCGTCTTCGATACTAACTGCTATTATCAACATTTGACCCACATTAGATGATTGGTATAACGCTGCCCACGGAATTATAAACGCCCCCTCGCCCATCCGGTCAACATCAGATGACGTGTAGTAACTTCTAGAAGTACGTCTAGTTGGAATTTTTTATATCGCGCTGATTGCCATCAAACTGTATTTCATCATCAATATAATGCATTTGGGGCTATATATCACGTTCTGGAGAAAGCTGCAGAAAGAGATGAAAACATACTTATACATTAGACCATACTTTACTATGAATATGTGAATGAAAAAGTTTAACGTTGCTACACAATGAACAATACATATAGGACTTTGAATGGGCCCTAATAATGGCAATGTAGCAATAGAATTTAAAAAGTTATAGCCCTGCAAAGAAGGGGACTTTCTCCATAGACAAATAGCGCTGGCAATCTATGGTATATCATGAATTTAACCTTAGGCAGCCAAAATATGATTTTATACTCAGTTAACACTTTGAGTGCCACTCACGAGATTTCTCTGGTTTTTTTATAGGTGGTTGCATGCCACTCACGAGATTTCTCGGATTTTTTTTTTTTTTTTTTTTGATCTGAAAAATTATTGCATCACCCGAGCCTACCCGAGTATAGCCGAGGGGCGCCGGCGATCACTGTGGAAAAAAGCGCCCCCTGTCGTCTCCCAGATGACATAAGTGATTTTGGAATGGACTCAATGAAAATGAATGGGGAAAAAAATCCGGTACTCCACATTTTCCAGTTCACTGATCCAGCCGGGGTTACTAGAGTTCATTCTGGAGCCTCAGATCCCCGCGGATCATGGAGTTCTACTGTATCGCGTTGGATCCATACACTTATCGATTTTTTCGAATGGTGATCAGGAATTGGAATATACCAGTTGGATACCATCTGATGTCAGGTAAGGACTCTATGTTATCAGTGGTAGGATAATCAGAGTAAGTTTGATGAAGTTATAAGCTGTTTTGTGAAATGTCTTCTTTCGGTTTCATTGTAAAAGTCTGTGAGGAAATCAACGGAGCGATTATCAGTGCACGGCCGTAATGTGCGTGCGTGCACGTATAATATTGATCATCTAGCGTTTATTTGAAAACGATTCATAAAAAGGCCAACGAATATCAACGTTGTGGAATATTCCACTAAAAGACGATTTTCATAGAATGCTCCAGAATGAGCTGTTTTTTATATCAAAACGGGGGCTTTTCTAACTGCTCTGAAACGGCAACGACGCGATAAAAAAACAATCTGCCTTCACAGCACTGACTGGAAAATAGTCTTTGATAATGCGATGGGCAGATTAGACACATAACCATAATTTAAAACATAGATTAGGCGATATTAACGTTAACATTGGCGCCGATGGTGGCATTCAAGCGGTAAAACGGAAAACCAGGCGTGGCGCTGAAAGTGTTAAGGAGGGGAACTTCCATAAGAATGACAATATTGCACTCATAACAGTCCTCCTTAAAAAAGACAAAGACCCCACCGAGTGCGGTAGTTATAGACCTTTAAGCCTCCTCGGAACCGATATCAAACTGTACTCTAAGGTATTAGCCATCAGACTACAAAAGCATATGACATCTTTAATTCACCCGGACCAAACTGGCTTCATAAGAGGTCGCTTGATCACCGATAACATAAGACGATTACTACACGTACTAGATGCCAACAAGGAAGACAACACACCTAAGGCGATACTGTCCCTGGATGCAATGAAAGCTTTTGACAGGTTGGAATGGTCGTATCTATGGGCAGTATTAGAAAGGATGGGGTTAGGAAAAGGATTCATTGATATGATTAAAGTATTATACAAAGACCCATCGGCCATGATTACAACAGGTACAATCATCTCCAAAATCTTTCCGGTATCACGCTCAGCCAGACAGGGTTGCCCTCTTAGTCCCGGACTATTCGATCTATCATTAGAGCCTTTAGCACAATATATAAGACAATCCCAATCCATAGAACCAATCATAATCAAGGGCACACAACACAAAATTAGTTTATATGCGGACGACGTAATACTGTTCATGCAAAACCCCAACACAGCATTGCCTCATCTTCTCAAGCTGACTTTGGAGATCTATCGGGATTTAGGATAAATTGGCCGAAGTCGGCCTTCCTCCCACTTAACGCCCCTGCAAAAAGAAATATAACCCTCCCAAAAGAGATACAGATGGTAAAACAATTTAGATGTTTGGGAGTTGAGATATTCCCCACCATAAGCCAAACGGTGAAGCACAATTACATAAAAATCCAAAACAAAATCAAATACGACCTTGTCAGGTGGTCGAAACTTAAAAACTCAGTACAGGCACGTATATCAATAATCAAGATGGACGTCCTACCTAGAATCAACTTCTTCAGCTCAATGCTATACCGTTACCCCCTCCAAAGGGTTACTGGAAAGAATTACACTCCTCCACATACACATTTATTTGGAATAACAAACCACCACGTATAAAAAGATCCATCGCACAGAGAAACAAAGCAGACGGAGGTATGGCATTTCCAGATTTCTACCACTACTTTAAGGCGTACACTTTAAGACCACTAACAACATGGTTTGATCCCCAAGCATTAGTATCCTGGAGAAATTTAGAAGAAAATATAGTAGCTCCACATAAGCTGAAGGGCATAGTATACACCAAATTACCAATTAAGCAATGCGAACGGAAATTTGGCCCCATAATCACTCATGTGATCCGGATATGGCGCGAAACACAAAAAAAATATTCTACCCTACATAAATGGCATAATCATACTCCCTTATTCAATAACAATGCACTCTGGATAGGAAAACAACCTATAAGATTCCCTAGATGGGAAAAGCAAGGCATACACTCATTAGGAGACGTCTTCAATAAACAGGGTTTTTGTAGTTTCAAGGAAATACGCAAAAAATGTAATCTCACCAAGTCCACATATTACTTTTACGCAGTTATTGGCATGTTTGAAGGCTCACGGTGCCCAATTGTACACCACAGATACCACAAATTCTTCTATGAAAGAGAGACATCAAGAGGTTTTGTTTCAGATTTTTATCATCAATTACTAACATCCTCATATGAAACCCTCCACCTAGACTCCGTCTGGAGGAGGGATATACCAGACCTGGAAAGTGATTTTGATTGGCAAGAAGCCTGGGCAAATATTCGATTCACATCAAGGAACCCGGACCATCAACAAATCAATCTTAACTATATTCACAGGACATACTTGACTCCTATAAGACTGAAAAAAATGGGTCTTATACAAGACTCCAAATGCTCCTTATGTACAAATGGGGACGAGGGGACATTTATGCACATGTACTGGGACTGCCCACCAGTTAAGATATTCTGGAAAGAGGTGACCCAGCAACTATCAAATCTCTTAACTTGGAATATACCTGTACACCCCTCTGTACTACTGCTGAATGATGTTTTTGAGTGTGCAGTACATCCACAGCTAAAGAGATTGGTTTTATCGGGTATCACAGTGGCTAAAAAGCTGATAGCATCACGATGGTTCCAACCGGAAAAAATGTGCCGAAAGGTCTGGATTATTACATATCTCGATGTGATCTATCAAGAAATATATACAGCAAGAATTTTGTGTCTCAATGAATCCAAAATGACAATGTGGTTAGAAGTGGTGGAGAAAATAAAAGCTAGCATATAATGGTAATGTCTGGTTAGGAGCGAGGGAAAGTGGATGGATTATCCAATGGGGGGTCCGGAAGGGGGGGGTACGAGCTGGAGCATATGTGTGTAGGTTTTTAGATAACAGGTATTAAGGGTATATCCTATATAAGACAATTAACTAAAATGTGATTTCATTGGATGTACACTGACAACTAATGCTTGTATATCTTATCGTGTGTTGTCATGTTTGTTTATGTGTTTGTTTAAAAAATAATACAAAAAAAAAACAAAAAAAAAAAAATAATAATAATAATAATAATAATAATAATACACTTTATTTGTATAGTATCTTTCAAAACACACCTCTTCACCAAGGCTTTTCCCCATTAGTTTAGATTAGGTTCATTATCCCTTACCTGCCCTGCTCTACTTCCTGCTTCCGCAAAGCAAGCTGCGTTTCACTGTCGCTCCGCATTTTTTCTCTGCCTATCGCTAATATAATGATTTATTACAGCCCTTTCAACTTTAATTACTCTGTACGTTAACTTCCAGTTCCTATGATACTTCTCCAGAACTGTGAATTTTCTTATCTATTTAGATTTATGACAACAGTACTCCATCGAAAGGACGAGTACGTGGGACGAGTACGTGGGAGAAATAGCAAGCCGTCTTATCAGCTACACACAAAGGACTTTGCCGGCCACTGAAGGAGGATATTTATGAAAGACGAGGAATACAGAGGTTTCCTTGTTATTTTGAGTTTTAACGAGATGGAAGACGACAGTGGTTTGGTCGTGTGAGTAATAGAGCAACGGACCGCTCCAGAGCAATGTTTAGGAGAGAGCGACGGACAGCTGTTATATGATACCACCACCACCACCATCATCACCACCATCACCATCATCATCATCACCACCACCACCATCATCATCACCACCACCACCACCAGCTAAGTACCTAGCTTAGCTTCAGTTTAGCCTAACCTGAAAAGACAGTAAATAAGGGAAGATGCCGGGACTCGGCTCTCCCACGGAATGTACTAACTGCTTGAAGATGAGTATGATGATTGTAGAGCTGGAGGCTCGGGTTTCTACACCAAATCCAACAAGATGAGCGACTCATTGACTATTTATGAAGCTACTACAAATACAGCCAACGATACCATGGTTGAGACCTGGCCTGGGCTAGTAGCTACAGTACAGCACCACCCAAAAGACGGTCCTTGGCACAAGCAAGGAGCTAGACCAAAGACCACCGTCAAGGATAAAAGGAGAAATAAACGAACCAGGAACACGACTATTACCTCGCCCCCGGTACCGCCAGGAAATAGTTTCAACCTACTCTCGGAAACACGCATATCAACACCAAAAGCAAAGAGACATAGAAGCGTGGCTAACGACGCTAGCGAAGCAAACAACGAGCGGAACGGAGCTCACGCTAACAACGCTAATAGCAGGAATACCGGAGCTCACGCTAACACTAGCGAAGCAAACAGTTTGCATGCCGGAGCTCACGCTAATGCTAGGAAGCTAACAGCCGGCACATCGGAGCACACGCTAACGATGAGACGACGAGGAAAACAGAGCCACGAGCGACACGGCTAGCAAACACGACCCAGACCGAGCTAACGGCTAACAGCAAAGAGACTATCATGCGCCGAGGAGAACGTCGCGGTAGCCAACGCCGAAGGTACGGGACCAGCGTTAACATGCCGGCTATTGAGAAGGCTAACGAGGCTTCACCAAGGCCACAGGACTGTGGAAAGAACCGGCAGACTAGGCCTAGCCCAAAAACAAACGGCCCCAAAACTGTTGGAAAGAAAAATGCTAACCTCACACAGAAAATAGACTGCATACTGATTGGAGATTCCACAACAAGGTATGTGGAGATGGCAAACACAGAAAATATCTGTCTAGACAATACATCTGTGAAAGAGCTGGCCGAAATACTTCCAACACTAATCAGACCGGGAATAACAAAAATTGTCATTCACTCTGGATCGTTTGACATCCTGCGAAAGAAGACTGGCACAGAGGCTTTGAAAGACGATTTCACACGTTTAATGGACACACTAGACACACATCAGTCTGTGTACATAGACACTGATGTGTCCATCAGTGGACCAATTGCATGCTTTCGCAGAGGACAAGAAGCATTCAGTCGACTCCTAAATTTTAATTCATGGTTAGGGGCTGCATGTCTTGTACACGGCCTGAAATTCATTGACAACTTCAATGTTTTCTGGAATAACCCAGAACGTTTTCAAAGAAATGGCTTCTTCCCAAATCGCTTAGGTTCAAAGCTCCTAGCAGCAAACATGCGTCATGCCCTAATGGCCTCCAAGAATATTAAGCTCATACCAGCACGAGAGATAGTCATGAAGGACACAATCTCACCACGAAGTGCAGCAGCACAAGGCCCCCCCCCCCCGCCCCCCCCCCCATATCACACAAGGTCATCTCGTCTGATCAAATGTCCCCGAAAGCACAGTACAGTCAGTGCAGTGCAGTATAGCACAATTGCCATGCCATCTCTCATAACATACCGGTAATCATAACCAGCCAATGGCATGGTGAAAAATATATGCCATCAATGCGTTTACCTGCTATTAACCTCAGGGCCATCACGGTCAAGCCAAAGCAGACCTCCTCTAAAGAAGTCCAACAAATAAAATTAGCTTTCCTAAATGTCAGATCACTGAATAATAAAACATTCTTAGTAAATGATCTGATTAAAGAAAATAACTTAGATTGCATCTGCCTAGTAGAGACATGGCTAAATGATACAGCTACATCAATAATGATAGAAGCTTGTCCACCAGACTATAACTTTTTTCAAATACCCAGAAAAAATAAAAGGGGCGGAGGAGTTGCAGCAATCTTCTCCTCAAAACTCTTGTTTAGAATCACAGAACTAGGCGAGTTCATGTCAATGGAATATCTTGCCATTGAACTAAAAACAGAATCAACTATTATTGTCACAATATACCGCCCGCCTAGACACTCACCAATATTTATACAGGAGCTCTCTGAACTGATCTCACTATGTGTTACCGGATATGATAAGGTGATCCTAAATGGAGACTTGATGAACATCCATTTTAATAAGAAAACAGACTCCAAAACTATAGAACAAAAAAATCTACTGGATAGCTTTGACCTAATACAGCATATAACAAATGCAACTCACAGGCTTGGGAATACACTAGACTTAGTTATAACAACAACTGGGCTAAGCATAACAAATATCTCAATAACTGAATTACCTCTCTCCGACCATCACTGTATATTTTTTGATACTCAAATAACCCTTACTAAAACAAAAAAAGAAATCATAGTTAAAAAGAGGCTCCTAAACGACAAAGCTGAATCAAAGTGCATTGATCTTATCAGACTACATGAACCACACAATCATGACAGCTCTCTAAATGAAATGGTAGAAAATCTCAATGATGCAATGTCATCTATATTAAATTCTGTCGCCCCATTAAAAACGAAAAAGAAGAAAACTAGACCCTCGCCCTGGTTAAACTATAATACGGTCAACAAAGAAAAAAGTAAATGTCGTGCAGCGGAGCGAAAATGGAGAAAAACAAAAACCACCATATGCTGTGATATATACAAAGATGCTTTAACTGCTTATAATAAAACCATCCGCTTAGCAAGGAAAGATTACTTCTCTAAAATCATTACAGAAAATGCTGGAAACTCCAGAATCCTCTTTTCCACTATTAATGTACTACTCAACACTGCCCCTACACCTCCTCAGTCATCAACGGTTAAGTGTGAAGAACTTGCACTATTCTTTAACAACAAAATAACCTTGATCAGGGCCAGCATTACTCATAATGGAAATAAAGCTGATTGCGGCAAACCGCGCAATGTAACCATGAGAAGTTTCACATGCATCACATTAGATGTACTCTGCAAAACTGTCTCAGAATGTAACTCCTCCACCTCAGACATTGACCCTATACCTACAGCTTTCTTCAAATGGGTATTTAATAGTGTTTCAAGCCCTGTGCTAGATATCATAAACACTTCCCTTAGGACTGGTATTTTCCCGGATGCCTTTAAAACAGCAGTTGTAAAGCCATTACTAAAAAAACCTAACTTTGATAGTAATGAAATGGCAAATTATCGTCCAATATCCAACCTACCATTCATTAGTAAAGTACTTGAAAAGATAGTTTCAGTTCAAATAAATTCCTTTCTTGAAGAAAACAACATCTTAGAAGAATTTCAGTCAGGATTCAGAAAATATCATAGCACTGAAACTGCCCTCACCAAAATAATCAGTGACCTCAGACTAAACTCTGACGAGAATAAGATCTCCATCCTTATCCTGTTAGATCTCAGTGCAGCATTTGATACAATCGATCACGATATTCTAATCGATCGTCTTGAAAACCATGTCGGTTTCTCAGAACATGTGCTGGGCTGGTTTAAAACATACATCAGAGGGAGGAAATTCTATATTAAACTAGGAGATCACATGTCTGATATATACGACAACAACTATGGAGTTGCACAAGGGAGTTGCTTAGGTCCTTTACTCTTCTCCCTTTACATGTTACCGCTGGGTGATATCATCAGAGAACATAATGTAGATTTCCATAGCTATGCGGATGATACACAACTGTACATATCTGCTGAACCAAATGATACAGCGATTAGCTCCATTACAGACTGCTTACTGGCAATAAATAAATGGATGAGTAAGAACTTCCTGAAACTAAACGAGAACTAAACTGAAATTCTAATTATCGGCTCCAAAACTAAAAAAGAAACATTAATAAAGAACCTGGGGGGACTAACCCCTTGGATCAAATCTGAGGTCACTAGTCTTGGGGTTATCATAGATTCAGAACTGAACTTCAATTCTCATATTAGCAAAGTGACGAAAACATCGTTCTTCCATCTCAGAAATATAGAAAAAGTACGACCATTTATTAATCAAAACGATGCTGAGAAGCTAATTCATGCATTCATATCTAGCCGGTTAGACTACTGTAATGCACTTTTCACAGGTCCCCCTAAGAAAACCACAGAGAGGCTTCAGCTAATCCAAAACTCTGCAGCCCGACTGCTAACTAGAACCAAAAGGAGAGAGCACATTAGTCCAGTCTTAGCTGCTTTACACTGGCTTCCTGTTACATTTAGAATTGACTTTAAGGTCCTTCTCCTTACATACAAAGCTCTAAATGGACAGGGACCTAGCTACATCGCCAACACTCTAATAAATTACACACCAGCAAGAACACTGCGATCATCAGCTGCTGGACTACTAGAGGCTCCCAGAAGCAGTCAAAAGAGGATCGGTAATGCAGCCTTTATCAACTATGCCCCAAAACTATGGAACAAACTACCCCAAAACATCAGGGAAGCCAACTCGCTAGACATCTTTAAAAGACAGCTTAAAAATCTCTTTGCTCAGGCATTTCACTGATAGATATCTGCTACCACCTAGTGGCAAGAGGAAACATCAGGGATATCCTGACACAACTTGTATTTACCTGCACTATTCTTACCCTGCCTACTCTTATACACTGCCTATCAAATTCATGTGTCGGTTATTGCACTTTTTACTTCTTACTGATGACTATTTTTAAACTAAATCATTTTAAACAATTTTTATTATTTGCTAGATCCAAATGTGAAACACTGTGATTATTTGCCATATCTTGCTATGCTCGCTCATGCCTGTATTTTTTATGTCCGTTCTATTTAAAAAAAATTTGACTATTTTTAAACTGAATAATTTTAAACTATTTTTACTATTTGTGTTACTGAAAACTGTAAGCGGAGAGCCTATTGGGATGCTAGATCCTAATGTGAAACACTGTGATTCTACCTGTCTATATTTTTATGCTCGCTTATGCCTGTATTTTTTACTGTTGTGAAGCACTTTGAACTGCAACCTCTGTATGAAAAGTGCTATACAAATAAAGTTATTATTATTATTATATCCCCCCTTTTTTCCCTACTTCCCTAACCCTATTTTTTGTTGTGATTGTGAAGCGACCTTGGGTTTCATGAAAGGCGCTATAGAAATTTGATCTATTATTATTTTTATTTTATATTTTTTATTGTGAGCAATTTAGATCAGACTTCAGCCTTTTCATTAACACTTTGATCGCCATGGTTCAAATTCATAATTTACCATCCCTAGCCAGCTCTATTTGTCTATGGAGAAGTTCCCCTTCTTTGCAGGGCTATAACTTTTTAAATTCTATTGCTAAATTGCCATTATTATGGCCCATTCAATGTCCTATATCCATTGTTCAGGGTGTAGCAACGATATACTTTTTCATTCACATATTCATACTAAAATATGGTCTAAAGTATGTTTTTATCGTTTTCTGCAGCTTTCTCCAGAACTTGATTTATAGCTCCAAATGCATTATATTGATGATCAAATCCAGTTTGGTAGCGATCGTTGCCAGATGAAAAATTTCAACTGGAGGTACTTCTAGAAGTTACTACGTATCATCTGATATTGACCGGATGGGCGAGGGGGCGTTTATAATTCCGTGGGCAACGTTATACCATTCATCTAGTGTGGGTCATATGATCATCAGATCAGTTAGTATATAATACGTTAGAAAATAACGTTGAAACTCACCGTATCTTCCTCGCGCCGTTGGACGATCAGCGTGGAGTAGACAGTTTTCGATAATGGGATGTTTTTTTTAATTGAATTGAATTGAATACTTTATTTTGACACAAATCGTATGACAAAAAAAACATTTTAAAAGACAAGACAATAACAGTGTCAATAACGCAGGTCAAAAATGGATAAAACACAATAAAGCCAAGGCTTGTTTCCATTGTGGTCCATACATGGAACATAAAAAGGCACAGAAACACAAATGGACATGTACACTGACAGGACGCATTCTAAAAAAAAAATTATAAAAACACCTAACCTGACAACTCATACAGTTAGGCCTGCCGCAATAAGCAATAAATCGATTAATTTCTGCGATAATTAAAATGAATGCAATGATTTTGACGGGCGCGATTAATTGCTATTTGCGCGTTTGTTTTAATGAGGCGGAACCAGTGCCGCTTGTCAGTCACTGTCCGTGTTGGGAGGTGGACCGCTGACGTTACTAGAGTACAGCACGGGAGCTCCGTGGGGCAACGCCACAGCTTAACTACATTTCTCAATAGTGTTGCTCCTTTTAACCAAGTAGCATTATTTGTAGTGTAACGTTAGCTATTTTTAGACCCAAGTAGTTACTCGCTACTGCCCGGAGAAACTGGACTGCTAAATAAAGATGAAAGATAGAGCTTTGATTCTCATTCCATGCTAACAACATTAGCTAAATACCTAACAAACGAAATACAACGTATAGCATAGCTACAAGTACAACACAGAATAACGTTAATACAATTACATGAATCATTGTTTACAATGAACGGGTGGGGCTAGTCAAAGGACTGGACACGGGGACAAGTTAAACATGAATTAATTTATTATAACACTCCGGTAGTTTCGAGTCGTGCTGCAGTGCTTACGCACCACAGCTATTCTATTATATACTGCTTTGACGCTTCCTCCTCATCGTTGATTGCCTGTAGTAGCTGCATCTAACGTTAGTAGCTAACGTTAGTTGTTCACCAACAATCTCAACATTTGTTATTAGCTCAAAAACAACCGGACGAGACAAGTTGTCGGCTCATATGTTCTGCTTAGGATAATCACAACAATACTTCCGGTCCGGTCGGTGGGCTTCAAAATAAAAGTCTAAAACCGGAAAAGACGGAGCGGTGGGCTTCAAAATAAAAGTTTTGGGAAATAAATTTCTCAAAAAAAATTCTCTAACCGGTCGCAATAATATCGCTTATCGCGATATTTTCGGGGGCAATTAATCGCCCAGCAAAATGTGTTATCGTGGCAGGCCTACATACAGTTAACGAATGTTAAAAGAAAATCCGCAAACCCTTAAAAGCAACTCATGATAAAAGAAATAAAAGCCAAGTTATGATAAAAGAGATAAAAAAAACATTTTAAGACCAATTTGAGTTGCTGCTGAGCCATGTTTTTAGGGCGGATTTAAATCCGAGAGGGGAGTTCAGGAGTTTTATAAATGTTGGCAGGGCATTCCACATTACCGTAGCCGAGTAAAAAAATGCATCTTTCCCCATGCATGTCCTGACTCTCGGCGGGACCAGGTCCGTGGGGCTTCCTCTTGTGGCGTGTTTGTGGACATCTCCTACTTTATTAAAATAATTGACTAGGTACTTGGGGACCGTTTCTTTTAGTACTTTAAAAACCAGTAGCATTTTAAGCTGGTGTACTCTTTCTTCAACCCTAAGCCATCCCAGCCTGCTAAAGTGGGCTGGCGTTAGGTGAGTCCTAAAGTGAAGGTTGTGCAGGAGTCTCACTAGTTTGTTTTGGGAGGTCTGGAGCTTTGTCTTCATTTGTTTTGATATGTTGCTGTACCATGAAGTGCAAGCATAGTCAAAGTGACATTGGATGAGGGCTCCAGCTAGGGTCCTCAGAGCGTTCCTATTTATGAACGAGGAAATTCTAAATAAAAATTTGGTTTTTTGATTGACCTTAGTAATAACTTTTTGTGCCATTTTTTCGTTAGAAAGTTTGTTATTTAAAATAAAGCCCAGGTAGGTGACCTCCTCTTTATCCCCAATAATGTTTTCATCTACTCTAATTTTAAAACCCTGGGATTTCTTTAGGTTGGCGTTTGACCCAAAGAGTATGGCCTCTGTTTTTCCCAGATGTAGAGACAATTTATTGTCACTGAGCCAGGAGCAGATTTTTTTCATTTCACTGCTCAGGACACTTTCCACTTTAGACTTATCCCTGTCTGAGACCAGGAGTGCAGAGTCGTCAGCAAACAGGAACAGGTTGCAATCGCATGCCGATTTCATGTCATTAATATATATTAAAAACAGTTGAGGTCCCAAAATGCTTCCTTGGGGGACCCCACATGTCACTGGAAGGGACGAGGACAAGGTGCCATTGATGTCTACCACCTGTTCTCTTCCCTCCAGGTAGGACTTGACCCATTTGGCTGACTTGCTATCAAAGCCTATCGCTCTCAATTTTTCTAGTAGGATGGAATGGTTGACCGTGTCAAACGCCTTTTGCAGGTCCAACATTACCATCCCACAGTAGTTCCCCTTGTCCATCTCCCGTTTTATATAATCTGTCAGGTACAGTAAACAGGTGTCAGTGGAGTGTGATTTTCTGAAACCTGATTGGAACTGGTACAATAGTCTATGTTCAGTCAGGTAGTTGTCTATCTGCTCATATACCAGCCTCTCAATTACCTTTGATATGGAACAAAGGATAGAAACGGGGCGGTAGTTACCTGGATCTAGTTTGTTTCCTTTTTTAAATAGAGGGGTTACCCTAGCAAGCTTGAGTTCTTGCGGGATGTGACCCTGGTTGATGGAGAGGTTGGTGATATGGGCTACAATGGGAGCTATGATGGAAGCAGAGTCTCTGAGAAATCTGGTGGGAATATTGTCATGGCCTGTGGCTTTTGTTGGCTGCAGCATACTGAGCTTTTTCATAACCTCTTCAGTAGTTACTTCAGTCAATTTAAAATCATTTTCACGTACACCCAGTTCCTTATAAAAGGCCTGGATGTGCTGTATGCCATATCGGCCAGAGTGGATCGGCAGTTTGTTCACCAAAGTGGTAGCAACAGTTGTGAAGAAGGTGTTTAAACAATTTGCCACGCTCAATTTGTCAGAGATGATCGTGTTATCTATTTTCAGGTTGAGATTTGTGGTTTTAGTCTTGAGTCTATTATTGTGACCCAGTGTTTTTAAAGACTTCCACAGTTTGAGGATTATTTTTATTTTCCTCAATTTTTTCGTTAAAATAGTTCAGTTTTGCTTTTTTGATCATATTGGTTACTCCATTTCTTAGTGTTTTACATGTCTCAAAGAGCTGTTCATTTTTAGTTTTTCTGTATTTAGAGAAGCTCTCATTTCTCACACTGATGGCTTTTAGAATCTCGGCAGTGACCCAGGGCTCTGTTCTGGCTTTGACCCTGGTCACCTTTGAGGGTGCAAGCGTGTCAATAACTGAAAGGAAGGTGGTTTTAAAGCATGACCAAGCTTTTTCTGTCGATGTGCAGTTTAGTACATTTGTCCAATCTACTTTGTCCAGAGCTGTTTTTAAGGCTTCACTTGTGTAGTTTTTCAGAGATCTGAATCTGATTGTGTTGTGACAATTTATTACAGGTCTGTGAATTTTACGAGTGCAGAAAATGATGTGATGGTCACTTAGACTGCATTCTATCACGCCACTTCTAGAGATCTTGGTCTGGTCTGATGTCAGAATTAGATCAATGATGGTTTGTGTGGAAGAGCAGACTCTTGTGACTTGAGTGATCAGCTGATTTAAGTCATGTAGGTTGCAGTAATTTCTGAATGATTTAAAGATTGGTGCATCTTTTTTAAGAGTGTTGGTATTAAAATCTCCAATCAAAATCACCTCAGATTTACAAAGATCCACTGAGCTCTCTTCCAGTAAATCATAAAATGAATTTTGAGTTGGAGGTCTGTAGAGGACACCGATTAAGAGAGGTTTTGTTTTAGGAAACATTATATCAAGCCACACTGCTTCGATATCATTGTGATTTAACTCGGGCCTCATGTTAAAACAAATGTCCACTCGGACATAAACACATACACCCCCCCCATTTCTATTTCTGTCTTTACGTATGACAGTGTAATTTTCTATTTCAATCTCAGAGTCATTTATGGAACTGTCCAGCATTGTTTCAGAGAAAGTTAGTATTGCGGCTTTGCTGTTTCCAAACATTATTCTGATTTCGTCCATTTTATTGATTAAGCTTCTTACGTTGAGATGAGTGATATGGAGTCCTCTGGAAGAGAATACACTGTCCATTTCTGCGGTAGTTAGAAGATCCGCGCTGCCTCCCTCGTCCGCTGTGTCCGACGGGCTGTAGCAGGAGCCCACGGAGGGCACCCTAATCTCCTCTGGCGTTTGCAGCGGAGTCGGCTGAGACAGTTCTGGGCCAGGATTCGGTTGTACGTTACCCGACATCAGGAGTAGGAGAATTAGAAGCCAGGTCCTCCTCGCTGGGCTGTTCGGCTTGCCGTCGCAAGTGCGCGCTGCATAGGTTGATCCCGATGAACCATTTCCAGGTTGTATAATACTATATACGTCCAAATAACGTTGTTTATTGAGTTAGGGCGAGCGATTGATTATCCAGTGTGTTGAGATAGAGTCCTGCTAATGATCGCGAGTGCCCGGACGATTTATGGATAAGCACTTCCTGTTTGGCGCGTCACGTCCTGTTGGCCGATCTGCCGATCGGCCACCAGATGGCGCTCTTGAACCGTTACAGTTGAGTGGAGCTCACCAGTACATCTCATGTCTCCGGAGGAGAAATATGATTTCGATCACAGATTTTTGAAATATTGACATCAAAGACGAGTTACGGCGTCTTCGGCAGAATGAGCATGGCTAGGAATGACGTCTAAACACGTCATCGGCGATTAAAGTGTTAAAATCAATAAAAATTGCATTACAGATGTAAGATTTCTATGGGATGCAACTAAAGGCTTTATCCCCAATAATACAATATAATTAGCTTCAGCACGTAACAAAGCCCACCATCAAGAAATATCCAAATTTGAAAGTAGACACTCATTGCTAACTGCAGAACAACAAAACAACTACGATCAAGAAAGAGAAAGGGAAAGTGAAGTCCGAACTAAATGCTCTAATGGCACAAAAAGCAGAGTTCCTAGCTCACAGAGCGAGGCAAATTGAGTATTTGAATGGAAATAATCCAAGCTTTGTGTTGACTAGGAAAATCCAATATAATGAACAGAAAGCAGACATTACATCAATCCAAAACAAAGAAGGAGCAATGGTAAACGATCCGGTCAAAATAAATCTAGAATTTAAACTTTTTTATCAACAACTGTATTCATCTGAAGCTCAATTCTCAAAAGCTGATTTAGACTCCTTTTTTGAAGACTTGGATCTACCTAAATTAACAGAGCAACAAATAACCTTAACGGATTCTCCCTTTACCCTGGAGGAACTTTACGATGCACTGAAAGAAATGAAACATGGGAAGTCACCAGGTTTCGATGGTATCCCACCGGAGCTGTACTTGACCCTTTGGAAAGAGTTGGGTCCAATACTACTCGAGATGTTCCAACAAGCCATTATGAAAGGGAGTTTTAATAGAGACATAAGTACAGCAATTATCACACTGATACAGAAAAAGGGAAAAGATGGAAACATCTGTGCTAACTGTCGCCCACTGTCCCTTCTTAATGGAGACTTAAAATTATATGCCAAGGTCCTCGCTCGGCATCTAGAGACGATACTGCCAATATAAGTCCACCCAGACCAAACTGGATTTGTTAAACAAAGATTTTCATCAGATAATTTAAGACGACCTTTCTACATTATTGACAAAGCTTCAAAGATATCACCATGTGCAGTGTTGTCCCTCGATGCCGAAAAGGCCTTCGATAGGCTGGAATGGGAGTACTTATGGCACACCATGAAGAATATGGCATTTGGAGACACATTTATAAATATGCTCAAAATCTGACATCCGAGCAAGGATTCAATATCAAAGAGACGTTAGGGACTGCAATGTCCTTTGCTTCACCGAAACATGGCTAACACCGGAGGTTCCAGATCACGCGATTCAACCAGCGGATCACTTCTTTATCCATAGGAAGGATCGGACACAATCAGAGTCCGGTAAACAACGTGGTGGAGGTATTGCCTTCATGTTTAACAAAAATTGGAGTGATCCAACGAATGTGAAGGAATTATCCAACCACTGCTCCCCAGAACTGGAATATATAACCATCAAGTGTCGTCCTTTCTTCCTCCCGAGGGAGTTAACGGCGATCGTCCTGGTCGGAGTGTATATTCCACCCCAAGCCAACAACAACGCCGCGCTCTCCAGACTCCATGACGAGGTAAATAGTATACAAGCGACGAACGTTAACGCCGCCATTTTAGTACTGGGAGATTTCAATAGCGCCAATCTGAGAAAGGTATTGCCTGATTTCTACCAGCATGTGACTTGCAACACCAGAGGCGGTAACATCCTAGATCACTGTTACACGCAATTTAAAGGTGGCTACAAGGCTCATTCTGATAGTGGCTTTGGCAAGTCAGATCACGCATCCATTTTCCTTACACCAAAGTACAGACAAAGAATTAAAAGTACTCCCGTAGTCTCGCAAGAGGTGCAGAAATGGGATGTGACGTCAGAGGATACGATCCGGTCAGTGTTTCACAACACAGACTGGATTGTATTCCGCGACACAGATAACATTAATGCCTACACGGAGACAGTGCTGGACTATGTCTGTACTAGGGTGAAAGAAACAATCCCCACTACCAAAATGAAAGTTTACCCAAATCAAAAACCCTGGGTAGACAAATCCGTCCGTGAAGCTCTGAGAGAGCGCACCAAAGCATACAATGACGGCCTAGTGGCAGGCAACATGAATGACCACAAGGTGGCGCAACACAACGTAAGGAGGACAGTGTCAGAGGCCAAACGGCGCTACAGGGATAAAATTGAACTCCAGTTTGAACAAGCTGACTCTAGAGCTATGTGGCAGGGGCTCAAAACGATGACAGACTACAAAGGCGCCTCCCTCAAACTGAACAGTGACATCTCCTTAGCAAACGACCTCAATACCTTCTATGCGAGGTTTGATGCTGGTAATAACAACACCAGCTCACAAGCCTCGGCAATGGGGGGGGGGGGGTCGGCTGCTGATGGAGGCGCAGTGTTCAGGGTAACAGAGCATGAGGTGAGGCGGACCTTTAAAAAAGTGAATATCAGGAAGGCAGCAGGTCCGGACGGCATCCCCGGCCGCGTCCTAAAAGTCTGTGCCGACCAACTGGCCCCAGTATTCACTGACATATTTAACCTGTCCTTAGAACAGGCTGTCATCCCCACCTGCCTGAAGAAGTCCACTATTATCCCTGTACCCAAAAAATCCAAGCCTGCTTGCCTCAACGACTACCGCCCTGTAGCTCTCACCTCCATAGCCATGAAGTGCTTTGAGAAGCTAGTAAAGGGCTACATCTGCTCCTCCCTCCCCATCAACATGGACCCCCTGCAATTTGCATACCGCCCCAACAGGTCCACGGAGGACGCCATATCCCATGTGCTGCACACAGCAGCATCACACCTGGACAAGAGGCAGGGGAACTATGTGAGAATGCTATTCATCGACTACAGCTCGGCATTCAATACCATAGTCCCCTCCATACTCATAGCCAAGCTCAGGGACCTGGGCTTGGGCTATGACCTCTGCCAGTGGGTCTTGGACTTCCTGACTGGCAGACCCCAGGTGGTGAGAGCAGGCAACTGCACCTCCTCATCCATCACCCTCAACATAGGGGCCCCCCAGGGCTGTGTTCTGAGTCCCCTCCTCTACTCCCTGTACACACACGACTGTGTGGCTCAGCGGAGTAGCAATACAATCGTCAAATTTGCTGACGACACAGTGGTGGTGGGCCTGATCTCTGCCAACGACGAGAGGGCCTACCTGGAAGAGGTCAAGGTCCTGGCGGGATGGTGCCAGGAAAACAGCCTCTCCCTGAACGTCAGCAAAACAAAGGAGATGATTGTGGACTTCAGGAGGTCGGGGGTCAAGGACTACAGCCCCCTCAGCATCGACGGGGCACCGGTTGAGAGAGTCAACAGCTTCAAGTACCTCGGAGCCCACATATCCGAGGACTTGACATGGACCATACACATTAACAGTGTGGTGAAGAAGGCACGACAACGCCTCTACTTCCTCAGGCGCCTAAGGAAGTTCCAAGTCAGCCAGAAGATCCTTAAGAACTTCTACTCATGTACAATAGAGAGCATCTTGACCGGCAACATCACCTCCTGGTTTGGGAATAGCACTGCAAAAGACCAAAGCAGACTACAAAGAGTGACACGTTCAGCCGAACGCACAATTGGAGGGGGGCTCCCCACCCTCCAGAACATTTACTACAAGCGTTGCAAGGGGAAGGCTAAGAGAATTATTAAGGACTCGAGCCACCCGAACAACTGCCTCTTTGAACTGCTGCCGTCAGGCAAGCGATACAGGAGTCTCAAGGCGAGCACAGAAAGACTCAGAAGTAGCTTCTATCCCCAGGCCATCAGGCTGCTAAACGAACAATGAATGAACACTACACAACAACAACCACCAAACACACATAGCACACACATCCACACGCACACACTCACTTTAAACAAACACACTGTAGCACCCACTACACACACTTTATAGCACACACCCACTTTAAACAAACACACTGTAGCACCCACTCCCCACACTTTATATTTATGGATGAAGGATTGCACTACAACTCGTACACCTTACTGTAAATTGTACCTAAAATTGTACCTCATCCCATTTCTGCTTTGCACTAGATAGTACTGTACATTAGTACACTGCATAGTATTGTGTATTGTATATTATATGGTAACTCAGAACATTGTACATATGTCTATACCGAACAACTGTGACCTCATTTTCTTCTTCTAAATTCATGCTATATTATGTTATTATGTTATTTGATACTATCTTGTCTAGCACAGTCTCTGGAGCGTAACAGTAAGAAGCATTTTGTATGAAAGTATTCTGTACTTCTGTATGACAACTATTAAAGAACTTGAACTTATATCATAATCCAACGGCCATGGTTATCACATCCAATCAGTGTTCCACAACCTTCCCTATCAGACGTAGCGTCAGGCAGGGCTGCCCCGCCTCCGCACTATTATTTGCGTTATCTCTCGAACCCTTAGCCCAACATTTTTGAAATTGTGCCGAAATAAAACCTGTTACGGTGAGTGGCAAGGTCCCAGTAGTGGAGGAATAAAGGAGGCAGAGAGTGATTGCTCTTCTATAGTGGTTCCTTTTAATATTGGAACAAAACACTAGAGCAACAAATAATAAGCAAAGACGCTGTGCATCTACTGAATTAGCACAAGAAATTAACAACTAAACAAGATGATCTGGTGCAGGAACGTCCAAGTCCAGGGTACCGCCGTGTACCGATGCTGGAGGTAGTGTGAAGAACCGACGATAAAACACAGGGAAGACAGGGGTTACATAGGTACATATTCCACACGCACCACAGTGACAACGAATCAGAGAACACAGACAATTAGTGACAGGGGAGACAAGTGACAGGTGTCAGAATGGTGTATGGTTCTCAGGCAGCACCCAGAGAACCCAGAGCGTTACAGTACCTCCCCCCGACGAACGGCACCAGACTTTCAACTAGGGGCCTCGGGATGCAGCCGCCGGAAATCATCGATCAGGCTGGGATCTAAGATATCCCTTTGAGGCACCCAGGAACGCTCTTCTACCCCGTACCCCTCCCAATCCACCAAGAACTGAAACCCCCTACCCCTCCGCCTACAACCTAGGATTCTCCGCACTGTGTAGACAGGCTGACCATCAATAATACAGGGCGTACTCTGCCCGGACAACCGGCAATGTAACACCTCAGGACCCCCTCCAGATCCTGGTTGACGCGCTCCGTCTGCCCGTTCGACTGCGGATGGAGCCCAGACGACAGGCTGACGGAGGCGCAGAGGCCGGCGGCAAACGCCTTCCAGAACCTGGAGGCGAACTGAGGACCCCGGTCGGACACAATATCCACTGGAAGCCTGTGGACCCAAAAGACGTGCTGTACCACCAGATCAGCCGTCTCTTTCGGGCAGAGGGAAGCTTGGGAAGGGGAATGAAGTGGGCCACCTTAGAGAAACGGTCCACTACCACCAAAATGGTAGTGAACCCATCTGACAGGGGAAGGCCAGAAATAAAATCCAGGGATATGTGCAACCAGGGGCGTTTGGGAATAGGAAGCGGTCGGAGGAGACCCGCTGGTGCACGGCGAGAGGTCTTACTGCACCCACACACCGGGCAGGCCGCCACAAAGGAGTGTGTATCCCCCTCCTCTGTCGACCACCAGAACCTCCTACGGATAAACTCCAGAGTTCTGGTGGCCCCAGGGTGGCCGGTGAGTGAAGAGGTATGTGCCCATTGCAGCAGGCGCAAGCGTGCAGCCTTGGGCACATACATCCGCCCCGGACGACCCCCACCGGGATCGGGCTCCCGTGTCAGAGCCGATCTTACCACCCTATCTATGCCCCAAGACACAGGTGCCAAAATCAAGGCCTGTGGAATAATAGGATGGGGCTTCTCCTCCCGACCCAGAAGATCAAACTGGCGTGACAATGCGTCAGATTTGACGTTCTTGGAACCAGGCCGATAGGAGATGGAAAATCGAAATCGAGTGAAGAATAACGCCCACCTGGCCTGGCGAGCGTTAAGGCGTTTAGCCCCTTGGATGTAAGCCAAGTTCTTATGATCAGTCCAAACAATGAAGGGATGTGCCGCCCCCTCCAACCAATGTCTCCATTCCTCCAGTGCCAACTTGATTGCCAACAACTCCCGATTACCCACGTCGTAGTTACGCTCGGCCGAAGACAGCCGGCGAGAAAAAAAAAGCGCAAGGATGCACTTTACCGTCCTTTAAACATCTCTGAGAGATAACCCCCCCCCCCCCCCCCACCGCGATGTCAGAGGCATCCACCTCCACTATGAACGGAGTCTCTGCATCGTGGCGGATCAGTACAGGGGCGGAGGTAAATCGACGCTTGAGGTCGCAGAAGGCCGACTCTGCCCTAGGCGACCATTCAAAGCCTTCTTCTCTGCCTTAACAAATAGCTGATGCTTGAGGAGACGTTTTAGCACCTCAGGAACATGCATTTGGTGTTGCACCATATTGCGTAATATATAGAAAATGTTAAAAAGTTTGACAATGCAATATTCTGGTAATTCTACACTGTACCACTATACATAGTTAGGTCTAATAGCGATATGACCAGGACAACACATACTGTGACAAAGAAAACTCAAAACAGACATTTAAAAGAGAAAATGTTTCAGATAATAAAAACGAATCTGATGATTAGGATAATGTTGGCATGCCTTTTGTCGACATCTGGGGGCAGCCAGGAGCAGTATCTCTCATCGGTGAACCATCACATCTAAATGCCATATGAACACAACAAACAGTAGCTCTCATCTGTGTACCTAAAAACAGTTCTCTAGTCTTCATCGCCAAAGCCAGAGGTAATAGGTAATAGAATCTCCTGTATGCGTGGCTTCAAGACCTATAATGGGTATGTAAAAATAAGCACAGCATGTCAGTCAGGTTTCTGTGGGAATGTGGATTCTGCTATTCTCCCAGAAAGGCAGACATGTGCTCCTCTCACCCAACGTGGATTCTGCTATTCTCCAAGGATGGTGGACATGTGCCCCTCTCACCCAACGTGGATTCTGCTATTCTCCAAGGACGGTGGACGTGTGCCCCTCTCACCCAAATGGCAGAATCTGCTCCGATAGAGTGTTTAGTTAATAGCTATCAAAGCCTTTTAGTTTATAATTCCTTATAAACAGATTAAGTTTATAAGACACGCATTACTAATTTCACTTACATATAGCACAAAGTGGTTTTCGGTCCAGGCTGGAAATACTATTGCATGTTTCATCTTCATGTCAGCCTAATATTTATGAAACATGAGTTTGCCATTAGAGTAGGGATGTGCCATTATGCTTATTCAATTTACTAACTGAATGATTATATTTATTTCATCAATTAATTACACTTACCGCAAATGAAGCTAACGGGTTGATACTTCGGTCCTTCCAGGTAGGAACAACATACATGTCTTCTATATAAATGTCCATGTCCTGATGAGGAAAAAACAAACATGATATTAATAGTCTGCCTTCAGTACCAAAAGCTACTTTTAAATGTGTAATTCAAAAAGAGGTCATACACGTTTCAGAGCCAGTTCACCAATGAGCTTCAGGCATGCATTTCCAATCTGCAAGAAATCACAATTAAGACATTATAGTGAACATGACTGAAACTCCCCCTTCGGTAATAAATGTTTGCCTACCAGTTGTTGTTGTTGGATAGGGTTTCGGGACTTCGCCCAGGGTTGGTCTGGTGAGTACTCATTATTGTCCACTGGAATCTCAAGTTCTACAGGGATGGACATACAAAAAAATATAAGAGAAATAGTAACAATGTTTAATAAAACTAATAGTGTAGAGGTAAGAATTACTGTAGGTAGGCATAGGTTTTTATAGGCCTGCTTCTGCTGCAGAAGCCAGGTTCTATGGTGTAATAGTTAGCACTCTTGACTTGGAGCAATTAAGAGTTCACTATTTAAGGCGGTGGGTGGCAGTTTAATACGATTATTGGACAAATCATGCATGGTTTCAGTCAATAGGCGGCTAAACTTGAATTTAAGACATTTTAAGACTTTCTAAGGACCCATGCATGCAATTCCACTTACTTGTCATTGCTGGGGGCAGACCTGAACCCGCTTCAGGGAGCACACCTTGAGCTGCTTCCTGTGATAGATCAAGGACTGCTTCCTGTGACACTGTAAGCAGATGACAAACACAGCTTAGTAAGGAACAGTGAACTTGATGAATGAAGACATTTATACATTATTTCCTAGATCAATTAAAAACAGGATTAATGCATTAAATATCTTTAATGCAAGTGCAAGTAGAAAATGTACCCAATACAGCCTGGTGGTAGCTGTTTATTGCCACCGCTGTCCCAAATATTTTTGTGATGTTGTCCATTCGCTTCTTGTTTTTGTTGTTGAAGTGTTCTATGATGTTTCTCATCAGGAACAGATGGGTCGATGGTTGGTGCTGCGTTAAAAAGTAATTATTCTTTCTCATTTGTGCAAACAGTTGTTCTGCAACTTGACTGTTTACATGTCCTGCCATTTGAGGGACCAGACCGAGTTTGCGCAGAGCATCACCGTCATCCAGAGAGCGAGAGCGAGCGAGAGAGCCCCCCCCCCCCTCATCCGCATGCACAGTAGTGCAAAGCCAGGTACATGCCACAAGGCTAGTCCACGCCATGAAGCCCCGCCTCAAGCCTAGTCCACGCCACGAAGCCCCGCCCAGACGTTGGGCTCTGTGGCTCTGCAGATATATGCTATTGACCGAAGCAGGCACAAGCTCCCCCCTCTGATGGAACATTCAAGATTCATAAGCCGTCGTCTCGCGCCATTCAGACTCCGTTGGCAATCTGCGAATGCGTATGGGGAGTAGGTGCTGAAAAAGGGACTAGAGCTCGGCCGATTTAGTTCTGATCGATTTGGAGTGGGCCGCGCCGTATTCAGGAGACTCAGGCGCATAAAAGTCTATTCGATCATTTCTCCAGCACCCACACAGCCGTAGCTGCAACCACTTACATCAAGGCTCTCATCCACATTCATTAATTTGCTCCCCCCCCCGCTATCTCCTCCCCGATTTCAGAATCCCGGAAGTGTTGCGGTGGTCTATTACCTTGTAACAGGATTAGAGGTTATCTAACAAACACAATTATGATTTACTTTAGTTTTTCATTTCATTGCATTAAAAAGGAAAGAAAAAGAAAAAAATAAAAATAAAGGAAGAAGAAAAGAAAAGAAAAATGGAAATTGTATTCTATACATATATACATCATGGTTTCCTCCTTCCCTTAAAATGTCTATGCGAACCCGGGGGGCTGGGAGG
Source organism: Notolepis coatsorum (assembly GCF_963971535.1). Lineage (NCBI taxonomy): Eukaryota > Metazoa > Chordata > Actinopteri > Aulopiformes > Paralepididae > Notolepis > Notolepis coatsorum. The sequence continues at coordinate 42,569,160 of NC_140181.1, read as the reverse complement.
GGGGATAAGAAGCGACCTGGACTGTCTCGCAGCCACGGGACCGCCAGGACAGAGGGAAAGACTGTCACAACTGCAAGCAGGCAGGCTACACAATATATGATTATACTGACGGACAATCTATATACTGAAAAGACACTTTTTTATGCCACTGTGGGAATTCGTATGAACTGCTGATGTGAATGTCTCTTTCCTCTGAACTTGTTTTAAAAAAAAAAGATAAAATTAAAAGTTGGTCACAAAAAAAATTTGATTATTATTATTATTATTATTATTAGAAGAATTGCAGCCAAAAGTGCTTCTTTAGATTGTGGAATGTATGGTGGCTTGTGAAAATCACTTTTGTAGGTTTTAACCACTGATAAAAGGGCTGTTGCTCTTTCTGTACCCTATATACAAATCATTATGGGATGCCAATACCCCTCTGACATGGGATAAATCACTCATTGCATTACAGATCGAATCATTCATTGGCTTTATTTATGTTGTATGAGGGTTGTCTGAATTGGCCCAAAGAGAAAACGGCAGAAAAGGACATTTGTTCTGACTGTGACTGACACCACATTGATTACTTTGAGGGGAGAAAACATCTTCAATCTAGCAAAACATTTCAGATTATAGAGGTAGAGATTCTTCACTGAAAGTCAAAATGTCCTCTTCACATGAAAACAAATAAATTAGTTCCCATAACGTGTCCACGTAAAAAGTAAAATAAAAAATAATAGTAAAATAAAGTTAAAAGAAAAATGGGGGCACATTTTCATGTCTTGCTGTGCTTACATTTTTATATGGCAATATGTAATGCATAAGAATAGCTCTCAGACCACTTCATTTAACCTTAATTAAAATGGGAATACTTAATTGCAGCTTGAGTGACTGATGCAGCATGACTGGTTTTAGGCTCTTGTCAATATCTCAACATGTCCTGAATAGGTGACTGGCCATGTCTACTCCCTTGAGACATTGAAAGCATCACTCAATGTCAATTGAACCACATGGCAATTACATTTAACAACTCCAAGCCATCTTTGTTTATGAAAGATTAGTGTTTAATGCAAATGACAACCCACCGTGGCCAACTGGCCTACAGTATATTTTATTAGTTATACAAAGTTACTGTGCTATCATGCAGTTAATTCGGAGGGGTGTTTAACGGAAGCCCTTTGTCTTCATTCACACCTTGTAATTCCTTTGATGAGTCCTGGGCACTCATGCCTTCGATCGCTTATCCAGTGGTACTTTTAATCTAATGGAAGTTGCTTTAAGGGTGTCTACCCTCGTCTCACTCCTACACCATAATGAGTGGCCCCTTTAACCACCCTGAATACTGACTCACATATAACAACTGAAACACATGTGAATGAACACAAAATTATTTGAGCCTCATGAGGAATCCTTACAAATCAAGGAACTAAGTCAAGTAGAGAGGGGATCAGAGTGAATACACAGCTTGGCACTAAGGGGTTACTTTAGGCTACAGTCTCAACACTCCCCCAAGATGATGTTCATGTTTGCTACCGGTATTTAAACACCATCACACTAATACTTTTGTAGCCGACTATCAACTATCAACATGTGCTGATTTAGTCGTCTCCGTGTACTCAAGCTGCCTCGTCACTCGGTTTTGGGTGGGGAAAATATCTCGTTTCCTCCGATACGGCTACCAGCTGTGATAGTAATTAAGGGGCGAGTGCCTCCCTGTCAGAGAAGATTGAGAAGATGAGATATTAAAGCTGGATGAGTGATAATTGTGTTGTGGAGCTCAAGGAGACTGCCTGGGGTTCCCATCCACTGTCCCATGCCACCTGCTGCGGCTCAAGACACACTTGACAGGGCCGTTATACACCAGGTGCAGTGGGGTGTAAAAATCCAGGAAATTGCCCATTATATGTTTTATATATTACAATATAAACACTCTTTGTTAAGTGAACAATACAGGAAGGCCCACAGAGTGCACTTCCTACTTTGAATACGTTAGGGTTAAAATGGCTGTTTACCACTCGCCTACACAGTAAATTTTGCAGAGTAAATTTGACTCAAACTAAGTACATTTTACTCAAATTGAGTAAAATTTTACTCAGTTTGAGTCAAATGTACTCAGTTTGGGTCAAATTTACTCTGTGAAATTTACTGTGTACCACCACAGAGACCCGGGTTCAAAGTCCTGGTCGCGTGAACACTTTAGGCAACCAACATGCACTTCCGCGTTGCTCTGAATTGCTCTGATTGGCCGAGCGCACGCATGCGCATGAGCCGCGACACGCTCCTCAGAGGCAGGAATACTAAGCTCCCCCTTAAGCTCCAGGAGAGAGGCTGAAAACCCGCAGTTCTTGCCCGACTGATCCCGGATCCGATTTTTCTGATGAATACCCCCAAAACATGGAGGTCCCGAACGCATGGAAGTATTGATTGCGCCGTAACGAATCATTAAAAAAATATACCGTTAACTGGAATATGTTGTGCCTTTACACATATGTTGGATTATGTAATTGGTTTGTCATGACAAACTAATAAAAAATCGCGATTTACCCGGTGGCTACAACAACACACAGTGACTTGCAAACCGCAGTCACGTAAGGGGATAGTCACTGTGTGTTGTTGTAGCCACCGGGTAAATCGCGATTTTTTATTAGTTTGTCATGACAAACCAATTACATAATCCAACATATGTGTAAAGGCACAACATATTCCAGTTAACGGTATATTTTTTTAATGATTCGTTACGGCGCAATCACTACTTCCATGCGTTCGGGACCTCCATGTTTTGGGGGTATTCATCAGAAAAATCGGATCCGGGATTCGGCTCCCATCAGTCGGGCAAGAACTGCGGGTTTTCAGCCTCTCTCCTCTCTCCTGGAGCTTAATGGGGGGCCGCGGAAGGCGCTCGGCCAATCAGAGAAACGCGGAAGCGCATGTTGGTTGCCGAAAGTGTTCACGCGTCCTGGTCAGTGCATTAGTGGCTACTACTGGTTGGTCTCGGATAGAGATAGCATGAACCTTTAAGCTTGTTAAGCTCTCAGTGAATCTCCTCTCTGTTAGCTGAAAAGTGGCTGATGACTCCACAAGTGGAAGAGCCATGTGGTGGTAGTCTACACCCTTCCCAGACCAACAGAGGGTAGTGCAACAACCAGGACTGTGATACACATGGGGAATAGGAATTTACATAAAAGTTAAAGTTAAAAGTTATCATCTCCCAAGGATCTCTAACACTGTACAGCAGCGTTTCCCAAACTCTGGGTTGCGACCCAAAATGGGTCGCGGACCCGTTTTTATTGGGTCGCATATAAAAATAAACTCTCAGTAGACTCTTTTTTTTGACTTTTTTTTTTAGTTTCCAGTAGCAGGATTCTGGATGTGTAGCCTGTACCTTGGATTACGTTTTGCATCGCAGATTTCACCATGCAATAAGGGGATTTATCATCAGCCAATGGACATATCGATCTACCAGATGGCGATCGATAACGGGGAAATGCTCGGGGGGGGATCAGCCCGGACCACGGTAAGATCTTTTTCCCGTAAAGTACAGCCCAATCGGGCATTATTATGATACTCAACCAGGCGTTCGGCGAACACGGTTATTTGTAATCAATAATAAGAAACAACGTCCCCCGCCCCCCCCCCCCCTTTCATGCATACATGCTTTGGGAAGTAGAGAATCTGTCACAGTACCTCGGAGCCCACATATCCGAGGACTTGACATGGACCACACACATTGACAGTGTTGTGAAGAAGGCACGACAACGCCTCTACTTCCTCAGGCGCCTAAGGAAGTTCCAAGTCAGTCAGAAGATCCTTAAGAACTTCTACTCATGTACAATAGAGAGCATCCTGACTGGCAACATCACCTCCTGGTTTGGGAATAGCACTGCACAAGACCGTAGCAGACTACAAAGAGTGACACGTTCAGCCGAACGCACAATTGGAGGGGGGCTTCTCACCCTCCAGAACATTTACAACAAGCGGTGCAGGGGTAAGGCTAAGAGAATCATCAAGGACTCCAGCCACCCGAACAACTGTCTCTTTGAACTGCTGCGGTCAGGCAAGCGATACCGGAGTCTTAAGGCGAGCACAGAAATACTCAGAAGAAGCTTCTATCCGCAGGCCATCAGGCTGCTCAACGAACAATAAACACTATGCAACAACCATCAAATGCACACAGCACACACACCCACACGCACACATGTGGGCTCCGAGGTACTTAAAGCTGTTCACTCTCTCAACCTGTGCCCCGTCGATGCTGAGGGGGCTGTAGTCCTTGACCCCCGACCTCCTGAAGTCCACAATCATCTCCTTTTTTTTGCTGACGTTCAGGGAGAGGCTGTTTTCCTGGCACCATCCCACCAGGACCTTGACCTCTTCCAGGTAGGCCCTCTCGTCGTTTGCAGAGATCAGGCCCACCACTACTGTGTCGTCAGCAAATTTGATGATTGTGTTGCTACTCCGCTGAGCCACACAGTCGTGTGTGTACAGGGAGTAGAGGAGGGGACTCAGAACACAGCCCTGGGGGGCCCCTATGTTGAGGGTGATGGATGAGGAGGTGCAGTTGCCTGCTCTCACCACCTGGGGTCTGCCCGTCAGGAAGTCCAAGACCCACTGGCAGAGGTCATAGTTCAAGCCCAGGTCCCTGAGCTTGGCTATGAGTTTGGAGGGGACTATGGTATTGAATGCCGAGCTGTAGTCGATGAATAGCATTCTCACATAGTTCCCCTTCCTCTTGTCCAGGTGTGATGCTGCTGTGTGCAGCACATGGGCTATGGCGTCCTCCGTGGACCTGTTGGGGCGGTATGCAAATAGCAGGGGGTCCAGGTTGATGGGGAGGGAGGAGCAGATGTAGCCCTTTACTAGCTTCTCAAAGCACTTCATGGCTATGGAGGTGAGAGCTACAGGGCGGTAGTCGTTGAGGCAAGCAGGCTTGGATTTTTTGGGTACAGGGATAATAGTGGACTTCTTCAGGCAGGTGGGGATGACAGCCTGTTCTAAGGACAGGTTAAATATGTCAGTGAATACCGGGGCCAGTTGGTCGGCACAGACTTTTAGGACGCGGCCGGGGATGCCATCCGGTCCTGCTGCCTTCCGGTCCTGCTGCCTTCCTGATATTCACTTTTTTAAAGGTCCGCCTCACCTCATGCTCTGTTACCCTGAACACTGAGTCTCCATCAGCAGCAGACCCCCCCCGCCCCCCCATTGCCGTGGCTTGTGGGCTGGTGTTGTTATTACCAGCATCAAACCTTGCATAGAAGGTATTGAGGTCATTTGCTAAGGAGATGTCACTGTTCAGTTTGAGGGAGGTGCCTTTGTAGTCTGTCATCGTTTTGAGCCCCTGCCACATAGCTCTGGAGTCAGCCTGTTCAAACTGGAGTAAAATTTTATCCCTGTAGCGCCGTTTTGCCTCTATTACTGTCCTCCTTACGTTGTATCGCGCCACCTTGTGGTCATTCATGTTGCCTGCCACCAGGCCGTCATTGTATGCTTTGGTGCACGCTTTCAGAGCTTCACGGACGGATTTGTCTACCCAGGGTTTTTGATTTTGATAGATACCAAGAACATGCTAATTAACCTTGTAGAAGTGGAGCAATATTCCATTTACTTGGGCATGTACCTTTAGGCGGAATTTCTGAAAATTTAACTTGCAGGTTAAACCCTACTCTTCAATTATGGGTAGTTTACATCATTGGTATCTAATTTAATTATTTATTTATTTCCATTTTAGCTTATCAGAGCTATCAGGGCCATGACGTCACGTCGGGTATCTTTCCCCTACTTCTGATACACTACAAGGAGTTTTGACGAGTGCAGAAAGCTATTTCCTTGATCCAAATGGACGCCTTACAAGATGCAAATGGGTTTAATCGTCGGGAGACTTTGATGGACCAGCTACAACTGGTTGAAACAAGGTAGTTATAATGTTTTTAATGTCGTAAAAAAATAACTACATTTACCACTAGGCAGCCTGTTGTTCAGTACAGCAGCGCTACTGGTCTGTGGGCTGTCGCCTTATCCCCGGGTCATAGTATCAAGCTGGCTATATGGCTCTGGCTAACGTTACCCCGCTAACGTTAGCATTATGTCTGTCGTGCATGTAAAAGAGTTTTGGAAATGAGTAAAATGTGTAGGTCCTCTTCTCAGACCTGTGAGGCAAAGCACTGCTGCACACACATCCTGCCGGCTAGCAAGCTATGCGCCCCGGCATGTTGATACGATAGTAGCCCCTTTAGCTGCACTCGGTGCATCAGTGATGATAGCTATGAGCTAACTAACCCTACAAGCTCAAACACCTTATAACTACTACTATTGTCGTGTCCATAAGTTCCTTGGCAGAATACTTGTGATGACAAAGGTATACAAAGAGGAGAGAACCATTTTAAATCGGGTGATGTTATGAGTTTCGGCTACCAAGCTAAGCTAAGATACGTTAGCTAACTTAGCTAGCTTCTAACAATGTATACACAATATGTACAACGACACAATGATTTTCATTAGTACAAATATGGTAACATGGTTGTGGCTTTTACAAATAGTGGTTAGCTTTAGAGATGGATGGCTATGATCATGGAGCAATAGTGTTGTTAGGTGAAACAGATACATTTTCATTCATTACTCCTCGGCTAGTAGTAGCAAGGCTCTCTGCCTGCCACTAGCTGTGTGTGACTCTCAAGTGGTCTGCACACGGCGGGCGGGCGACGTCGCCTGGCGATGCGGTCGCCTGGCGATGCGGTCGCCTGGCGCTCAATGACAATCGCTTAGCCCCCCACACCAGAGGCGACCGTTCACAGGTATAATAAGCTATGTGTCGCTCTGTTTAGCTGGGGGTGTTTCCCCCCGTGAGATATAGGAGGGCGGACCGCCGGGACCGGACGCGTGTACCTGTTCCGCAACAGTAAGTGACTTCCGGGGTAGGCCTGATTGGCCCCGACAGGCACGTGACGCGGCAAACTCAGGACGCGCAACGAGGCTGCTGAGAGCTGTCGCGCGGAAATAGGCTGTAAATAGGCTGTCTATTGCCATTCTCTAACACAAACTCTAACCTTAACCAGCTCCTTAACAGCGCCTAAACTTAACCGTTCTAACCTTAACCAACTCCGAAACAATGCCTAACCTTAACCTTAACCATGCCTAACCTTAACCATAGAAAGAATATTGCCATTCTCTAAGACAAACTCTAACCTTAACCAGCTCCTTAACAGCGCCTAAACTTAACCGTTCTAACCTTAACCAACTCCGAAACAATGCCTAACCTTAACCTTAACCTTAACCATGCCTAACCTTAACCGGCGAAAGAATACACGTTAAAAAAAAAATCACGTTAAAAAAAAAAGTTTTGATGGGATTCGAACTCACCAACAACGGACCGCAGGATCGCAGGACCGCTGCTCTGCCAGGTGAGCTATAGCGCCGAATGAGAGTCATGGCGTATTTGGACGGTTACGTAATTCCGTAAGCTCTGCCGCTCGGCTCCGCGGAGCGTGCCGCGCGGCAGAGAAAGTTGCGCGTCACGTGCCTTGTCGGGGCCAATCAGGCCTACCCCGGAAGTCACTTACTGTTGCGGAACAGTTACACGCGGACCGGACGTTAGGTTGGCGTGAAGCGGGTTAGCAGAGCTGACGCTGTGTTGTGCGTTACGAGGGAGTAGGAGTATTAACCTGTAAACCCCATATTGAGCTGGAATTAAACCACCATATACGAATACAACCTCTCCTCATTCTTCCTGACATTACTGCATGCCTGATCGCTACGATACGTTCATTACCACCGATTGGACAAGTATTGTTATGCAGCTGCTGAAAGAGAATGTTTTTTTCACGGAAGACGCAAACTGTTCTGTTCTCAACCATCATTTTCTTTAGACAATAAACCTTACAAACTACATCAGCTGCAGCCTGGACATTAAACTCTGTCAATATCCACAGCTTCTTTTGTTACCCGAGTATAAAACACTAGTAGGTGCATCGTGGCGCATTGTTCATTTATTAGAATGACAAGCGGCCACTATAGCTTCTCAAACTAACGTTATTTATTTAAATTGTTCCCGTTAATAATAATGAACATAAGTAGCATGGTAATAATACGTAGGTTATTGATCAATGAATGTATTGTAAAGGTGTACAAATGATACACCAGTAGAACTTCTGCACTACTTCTACTGTAGAAGTCATGTTATTTCCTCATTGTCCTGCCTGCCGTCGCCTAAAAAAATAGGATTGAGGCGATATTTAGTGAGGCGACAGAAATAGCTTGCCGACCGTCGCTTCAAAATCTCCTGCCGTGTGTGTTCTCTCATTCATAACAATGGAGGCGATACAATTCTGTCGGTCGGCTCGCTAAAAACATCGGTCGCCTGGCTAAAATCGCTCGCCGTGTGGGGACCCCTTCAGACTCTCTGTGTGTGTGTGTGACTCTCAGGTGCCCTGCACCTGCCGTGACGACATCATTTCGATTACACGCGCACGTTATGAACCATTGATTACATTTTTAATCATTAAAATATCCACGTGTGTGGTGATTGTGTTGGGCAGACAAAATGTTTGATAAAAACGCTAAAACTGGGTCAATTTCAATATTTTTTCTTCTTCATGAAAGTCACCATTGGCCTAATCCACATTGTTTATTGAACAAAAATACAACCTGCAAGTTGGCCTTTAACAGGTTAGAAATGGTCTCGTTTTTGTAAATGTCACTGCTGAGACCTTTAATGCACTAGCATGTCTTCACACCAGTTTTACTAGCTATCAACTGTCAAACTGACGTGTTAAAGCCAGACAATATTTGTAGCTCTCTCCCCAACGACACACGGACACAGGTCGGTTCTTTATAAACAGGCGTTTATTATCTTGGGCTCATCATCACAATCCTTGTCCCTCTCACGCCGTGAGAACTATATTTATTGGATGAACACAGACACAGTACAAATGCAACGGTTACAATGCAACGGTTACAATACAATGGCGCATCAAACAAAATGCATTTACTCAAAGAAATAAAATACCTCGTTGGACGCTTGTCAGGAAAAGAGGTTCTTGAGTCCTTGTCCTACCTTTGTTTTGACGGTCTGCTACAACACCAGACGTCCATAAAATATCAAATTAAAACTGGTCGAGCAGCGCATACTCTTGCTCAACTGTCGTCCATCAGAGCGCGCCCGCTCTCCCTTTCTACGGTTAAATCTGACGGTTAAATGTGACATACTCTCGTGACTTTGTGCTTATCACGTTTAACTGTTATTTAGCTTTTACATCAAATTATTAATTAATCCCATGCAAGTCTGCCATTTCCATAATTTATAAAGTAAAGATTCCAGGGAAAATTACCTACCATATTTCGTCAAATCCAAAGTAGGTGCACATTTCATAATTCTTCCCCAGCTGGATTGATAGATTTAATTCATCATTGAAAACATATATATATTTTTTTGTGGTTTCGTTTTGTGATTTTTTTTGTGCTTTAGTGCTTAGTCAAGCTTTCGAACCAAGTAGGGTCCATTTGATAGATACTGTATGGTAGTTTATAGCTAAATGTTTGTGATTGAAGGGAAAATAAAATTGTAGCTACTTCAACTGAAAGGGAGCTGTCAATCAAACATCCGACCACGCCCCTAAAGAGCCAATCAGCCAATCACAGTGTAATAAGGGGGGCTGCGGCAGTTGGTCATGGCAAGGGGCTGGTTAGGAATATGACTCCATTGACAGGTGACCACATGAAACGTTCTGTCACCTTGATTGAAATTAGGGATTTCTCTGGGTTTGAACATTGTTGGAAACATTTGGGATAAAGTACACACAAAAAAAAAGTGTACACATTATACCTTTAAGGTCTACAGTGTACTGTGTACTGTCATCTATTTCTATTCAGATCAGGAAGACAAACACCATTACATGGTTACAATTGAATCTATTATTATTAATACATGTGCCTATTTAAACTGCTATTGATAAATGTTTTGAGTGAGTAATTGTCCCATCATGAAGACAGAGTACTTCTATATGTATTTATAACCTTTATTTAACCAGGAAGTCCCTTGAGATTAAAATATATGGCCAAGATTGCACAACATTACAAAGTTAGAATATTATAAAATAGAGTATGTTAAAAAACAGACCAGGGACAACAGATACATAATTCAACATCCATCTTACGAATAGCAATTGCACTCTTCAGTTACAGTTTTTCTTTACCAGAGCTTTGAACTTCTATTGGTACCCTAGCATTCTCATGCTGAAGTCTCTGTTTGCCATGCCTTGTGAATAAGCAGACAAGACATAAGTCCTAATGCAAATTGCATGGGTTGCAGTCACATGCTTGTGAACGAAAAGTTACTCAATCTCATTATGTGATCCAATCGACCAGAAAATAAACTCGATGTGGCAAGCAATTTCATCTTGTGTGTGTGTGTCAGTGTATAGATTAACCTTGGTCTAAACACAGGAAAGGCATCCATGCATGGCGTGGAGTGCGCTATATGGCACAGGGAACGAGCCACACCACATCTCCATTAGTGGAATTCCACTGTCAACTGTGTGATGGGCAAGCAGAGGGGGTAGGCGACGGCTCCATACACATGACAACAGAGTCACGTACCACTCATCATGACGACAGAGTCATGTACCTCTCGTCATCATACAGTACACATGACGACAGAGTCAGTGGCGGCTCTGCCACTAGGGGCGCACGGGCGCCGCCCCACCTGCTGTTAAATCAGAGAAGAAGAAAATAAAACTTTCGTTTTTTGTTTTATAGCCCTATAAATAATATAAACATGTTTAAAATGAATAATATTTACTCATTTTAAGTATGTTTGTATTTCCAATGCACAATATAACGTTATTATCTAAAATAAAAAAACACTCGTTTTCCTGAGCAGGAAGTGACGTTTTTTTTTTTTTTTTTTTTGTATTTCTCGGCCCGGGCTAGACGCGATAGCGCTCTGAGTGCGCGTCACAGTTTGATCGCTGTATCCGTCACAGCCAATCAGTGCATAACGCGTTGTGCGTTGAAATATGACTATTATGTTGGAATCCGGGCGCGATTTGAAGCGGTCTAGCCAGTAGCGTCAAGAATTTCTGTAGCCGCATTTCGCGGAGACGCTCTCTGATTGGCCGACGCCAGTATTTTTTTCCGTAGCAGAATTTCACAGAGACAATCTCTGATTGGCCGAATCCAATTTCTAATGTTCCAATTCTAGCTTATTCCTAGGTTGGTCCGTTGGTGAGAGATAGTTGTGTTGTTTTGTTGTTGTGAGATGCAGGCAGCAGAGCGTGCCGTGACTGCAAGTTCTTTAGACTGTTAAGCTTAGGCACTCTTTCAAAGTTGGTTAAGGTTAGAGTTTGTCTTAGAGCATGGCGATAGAACGCCAGGTAGTTTGCAGTCTGTTCGAGCGGAAATGGACAAAGGAATGAAGTACTTGTGTTGTGTGGTGCTTCTGCTAACAAGCTATATGGCGGATGCAGTCTGGACACAGTGGACAGTGGTCTGGAATACATCAACAGTGGATTATACACTACTTTATCAAGGCAAGCCCTCCTGCCCTGGACGTGTCAACTAAACAGTGAGTCTCTCTCTCTCTCGCTTTTGGATTGAAAATACGTGGATTATGGCTTGTTCAATATCGTCTATGTTTGAATGAATGAATGAATGAATGAGAACTTTATTAACAGATTGCAGAATGGGTACAATACAGTACGGCTCAATACACACAATTGTTAAGGGGATGCAGACCAGAGAAAGACGTTTGTCTCGTTTACATCAGGGTCCCAGATTTTCGATTCATATCGATAGTTTAATAGCTAGCCTTGGCTCGTTTAACAATATGCAAAATATGTGTACAGCCCTGTACTCATACTGAAGTTATTCTTGGTATATAATAGGTCTGATTGTGTAACGAATCGATTTCACGTCGCGCTGTGTGTGAGAGAGAGAAGGAGAGAGGGAGAGATCTGCGTGTGTTTGGAGACGGAGCGAGTTTTGTTTCTAACTTTTCTATTTATATATTGTGTTTCAAGTTGTGAATTAGACTATACTTTATTTGACTGGTTGTGTGTTGTTGTAGTAACAGCTGAGCGACTCGTTCATAAGAGCCGATTCATTGCCGTGAGCGTGAGTCGAATCGCTCACGTCTTGCCATGAGTCGGTTGCGTGGTACTGTACATGTTTGCAAAATGTTTGGTATAGCGCCCCTAGTGGCGAAGCATCCACGAGCCGCCACTGGACAGAGTCATGTACGACTCATCATACACATGACGACAGAGTCATGTACCACTCATCATACACATGACGACAGAGTCATGTACCACTCATCATACACATGACGACAGAGTCATGTACCACTCATCATTCACATGACGACAGAGTCACGTACCACTCATCATACACATGACGACAGAGTCACGTACCACTCATCATACACATGACGACAGAGTCACGTACCACTCATCATACACATGACGACAGAGTCACATACCACTCATCATACACATGACAACAGAGTCACGTACCACTCATCATACACATGACGACAGAGTCACATACCACTCATCATACACATGATGACAGAGTCACGTACCACTCATCATACACATGATGACAGAGTCACGTACCACTCATCATACACATGATGACAGAGTCACGTACCACTCATCATACACATGACGACAGTCACGTACCACTCACCATACACATGACGACAGTCACGTAATTAAGAAAATAAATCAAGTCCCAAAAAACAGGACTACTCTCAATAAAGAGGTATAGTATAAAAGAAAATAAGCCACAAGGACACCTCCTAATAAAGGAGTTTATATTGGAAAAAGTAAAACAATAAACCTCCACTAAGGGAGTTTATGTGTAGAATCACGTGAGTAGCCTAAAATAAGAATGACTACCATAAAGCTCAATTCTGAATCAGAGATCAGACTACACTTCAATATAATGAGCGTGACCAAAAGGACAGCCAACACTAGGAAATGAAAAAGCAGTTGACACTGCGAGATCCAAACTTAAATAGACTCCACATGGCCATAGGCACAGCTGCACTGCATCAGGTGCAATCAAGCCCACACACCTGCCGACCCATGAGGCACTTAACCACAGGGAACAGGGATTGACAGCTATCCCTCACAGAAAGGTGAAATAAGGCAAAAACCATGACATAAACAAGGTGGCCTATTGGGATGTTAGATCCTAATGTGAAAAACTGTGATTTGTCTGCACTTTATGTGCAAATCTTTTCTGCTGTGAAGCACTTTGAGCTGCAATTCTTGTATGAAAAGTGCTATACAAATAAAGTTTATTATTATTATCTATCTTCTTGTCTTACTGGAGAAAACAGTAGCACATTTCCCATAATGGTATTATGTTATTTTTCTTTGTGATCACAGTTTTATTTTCATTTTCTCCCATTTCACATGTAATAAAACACAACATAATACAGTAATAATAATAATAATAATAATAATAAAGACAATTAAATTAAATCAAATTAAATGAATCTATTTAGGCCGGAGAGGTTCCTTCGATGGTACATGACGTCCCCCCCGTCCGAGGATGGAGAGCCAGCCCCGGCAGAGTAGGCTACGGGCAGCGGGGAGTGACAGACCTCGGAGCCTTGGTATGCTAAGCACGAGCTAGGCTAACTTTCGGGCTCTCTCAGCTAACTCTAACGTTCCACTCGCCTACCACGGCCTTTCGGCCCATCAGAACGGTAACACTCATGGTTTATCTACGCTGTATATTTCCAGAAATGTGTATCCACATTGACTATTTTCAAGTATAATTCAGACGACTTGTGCTTTTTAACGCATTGGTCTTTTTATTGTCTGAGCATTGAACTTCGCTGTTATGCATATTGTGTTTTTTCAAGTTTGCACTTGGACGAACTGTGCTTCACAGGTTTCACTCAAACAAGCTACTGTATGTGCTAATGTATCTGCCGGTCGAGGGGGATGGCCCTCTCTTGGCGGAGCTATCTACGTGAATTAGGATAACAGGCCTTGAGCCTGATTAAGCTAAGCTCAAGGCATGCTGGTTGTCCAGCTCTCCTAGCTAACATTACCAATGCCACGTGTCTACCATGACTTTTTCGATGTTGATAAAAAAAAAAGATACGACCATTCTAGTCTATCGAAGGCCTTCATGGCATCCAAAGACAGGACTGTGACCGGAGTTGCATTGGGTCTCATTCACTAATGGACTTAACCTCTTAAGCCCGACGGGACCGGGTACCAGTCCCAAAATCACGTCATAAATCAAGCTCTCCAGACTGTCAAACATATTCAAGAGTAAACATCATATCATAACCATGTCTCAACAGCAGTCATAGTGTATATTTTCAGCAATACGTTTGTTTACTAATAGGTTAAAGTGTTATTAGTGAGATTTTAGATTTTGAATTTTGTAATATTATGAAAGTACAGATTCATACCTTCAAAATAAGCCATCACTTGAACATTTTGGTGGGATACTTTTCAAGCTACTTCCTATGAATCATGGTGATATCACAAAACGTATTCAGAGATAACGGGCCTTTAAGAGAGAAGCAGGATATTCACTTACAGTGTAAAACAACTACAACACTACCCAGAATTCATTGTAATCCATGGCCCCCCTCTCTCTAGGGCAATTAACACCTGGCAGCTTTCCAGTCTGAGGCTCTTTGTTATTACAATGACTTTGTCTTGTGGAGAGGAAACATTTAGTCATGATAGTAATAAAAAAAATTGTGTGGTAGTGAAAGGTTAACCTTCTGTAGTGTGGTAGTGAAAGGTTAACCTTCTGTAGTGTGGTAGTGAAAGGTTAACATTCTGTAGTGTGGTAGTGAAAGGTTAACCTTCTGTAGTGTGGTAGTGAAAGGTTAACCCTCTGTAGTGTGGTAGTGAAAGGTTAACCTTCTGTAGTGTGGTAGTGAAAGTGTTAACCATATGTAGTGTGGTAGTGAACTATACTATACTATACAAGAACCACATTGTGGAGAGTTCAGTGTTCAATGTTCTGGAAGAGTTGAGCTGTTGCCTGTTGGTAATTGTTAGTTTTACCTAGGATAGCAAGCAGGGCTGGATGGTATGGTCACGGTATATTCCTTTATCTTAATGTCTATATAAATGCTTCTGAAGGGGTAAAACACTGGTATGGCAGCTATTCTACTTCCATCTCTGAAAAACACTTTTTTCATGAAATATAATCAAATTAAGCGGCACAAAGTGAAAATAAAAACTACAGCAGGATAGGAGGTTTTCTTTCCCACAAACAACTCATCAAACATCTTTGAACCTCTGTTGTCAAGCCTCGTCAATATAACCCCCCCCCCCCCCCCCCTTTTCTCACGAATGGAACTGTGCTGCAGAGTTAGAACATTAGCTTAGCGGCCGTTGCTGTGCTAAAGCAAGTCTCTCTCAGCCTCCTTAGCCAAATTAAAATGCCCAAACTATATGGCAAGGTCCGTGAGCAAGTGGAGAAAAACTCAGTACAATTAACCCATTCTCCGCCGATGACGTGTTAACACGTCATTCTCCGCCAATGCGTAATCTGCCAATGACGCCGTATTGAGATCAATATTTCATATTTTCGTCATGGTATTCATATTTCACCCACGGAGTCTTGGGTGATGCTGTGGGACTCGTCACAACTCTGCAACGCTTCAATACCGCCACCTGGTGGCCGATCGGCGAGTTGCCAAACAGGAAGTTGCCCAAACCGGAAGTGGTCCGTCCCCTATTTTCATCCGGCCACTCAGTGATCGTCCCGGGGCTCAATATAGACACCGTCGATATGAATCTTTGCCATAACTCAATAATCAACATGATTTGGACGTGTATTAGTAATATACAAACCGGAAATGGATCGCATCGATCAACATCCCATAATAGCGATCTTTTTGCTCCACTCTCATCGCCCAACGCTACGAGGAGACTGGGGTGAGTTTCAGCGTTTTTCTTTACCATTTTACAATACAAACTGCTCTGATCAATATATCACCCATACTACATGAATCATTTAACGTCGGTCATTGAATTATAAACGACCCCCCCCCCCCTCCATTCACCCGCAGATGACCAGTCATGACGTTTAGGACCATGTACAGTTGAAATTTTTAATATAACGTTGATCGGTATCAAACTGCATTTGATCATCTAATATATGCATTTAGGCCTATATCTCACGTTCTATGAAATACTGCAGAAAACGATAAAAACATATTTATACTCTAGACGGTATTTTAGTATGAATGTGTGAATGAAAAAGTAAAACGTTACTACATCCTGAACGATAGATAATTGATGTTGAATGGGCCATAGTAATGTCAATTTAGCAATACAATTTAAAAAGTTATAGCCCTGCAAAGAAGGTGAACATCTCCATAGACAAATAGCGCTGGCGGAGGATGGTTTAGGATGGATATAAGCCCGGCAGAGAATGGGTTAAACACTATGCAACGATCACTGCAAACGGCGAGTGAATCGCCAAGTAATGTTAACGTTATTGCTACTGCTGTGACTATAGCTGCTCTAGTAGTCTACTAGTCACAAGGTATCGTCAAAATCCATATCCAGCTACCAGGTTGCTGTAAGTGAAAACAGTAGTCAACTGTAGTCGATTAAATTACTTTATTATGACATTAGGTAGCATTAAATCCAATCTAACATAATTCGTTCGCTCATAAAATTCGTGACATTTTAAATGTGATTTATAACAGATTGTTGTGCTAATGTCTGGGACAGAAACGGCCGACTCGCATAAATAATATATTCTGAGATATAGCTGATGATGTTACAACATGATTCTCAACACACAGTTGGAAACGGGACCAGCCCTATGGATAAAGCGATATAAAGAAACGAATAGCCAAATAAATGTGAAGTTATCAATATATATATTGAGCTGCCCGGCGGTGTCGTTTTTTTTTTACCAGCATTGGGACACAATACTGTCGGACAATAACAATAATTAACTAATTTACAAGTTCTATTACGTTTTGCAAATAAGGGAACAGAGAAAGAACATTTCAAAGCAGTCAAAAAAGCAAATATTTAGAGTGCAAGACATATTCGCGATTTCTGATGATTGTAACTCGCTGTCACAAGTCGGCTTTGGCCATGCCGAGTCACATATGTTGTTGTGATCACAAAAATCCGCCATTTTGAAAAAGCGACCGTTGCTGAATGTCATTTTGAGTAATTCTGAGAAGAGGACATCCAGACCTTTCAATGAGCATTGGAATTTTTTTAAACTACACTTCCCAAAGGCTTCTAGCTCCCTTCAAACAAATGACTTGCTTATGAATTTTTTTTTATTATCTTATTACTCTGGATTATATACCACAAAACTGAACGTTATTGGCATTGGAGCACAGTTAGTTGAGCATTTAGCAACCATCCGATTTGAAATCAGTTTAAAAATGGCGGAGCTGTTAGGCGGCCGGGTGGCGTAGCGGAGATTGCGCTCGTCACCATTGCAAAAGGCTGCTGTCTCGACTACCGGAGTCAGCATTGCCTGCGGCTTGGGCCGATCGTCATACTAACTCGTTTGGCTGAGTTAGGGGGAGGGAAGTCGTGGGTGGTAATCTGGCGTTGTGGACAGCGACGCCTACAGGTCAGGTCTGGGCGCCTGCTCAGCGAAAGGCAGGAAGTGGTGAAGGCAGCGTGATCTCCCACGCGTTACACTTCACCAATGAGAGTCCTCGCTGCCAGGTGAAAAGAGAGCCGCTGGCTGTCTCTGCATGTGTCGGAGGAAGCATGTGGTAGACTTCAGGGTTCCCTTGTACCGACCAGTAGGGGGAACATGCACACAACAACCAGGTAGGGGAGGGGGGGAATTGGCATAACGACTAAATTGGGATGGGGAGAAAAGCATAGAAAATCAGGCGGAGAAAAAGAGGATAAAAAAATAAAAAATGGCGGAGCTGTTGCATCGCCTGGTGATACTAAATCCAAATTGAACTCTGCCATTTGAAAGAGGAGATTTGGCCCGATCCATAGTGTTGAAGTCAGAGGTTCTATGTAGGATTGTTAGTAACTGTCTAACTGCATATATAACTGTTTCCACTAGAGGGCGCTCTAGGCGGAGCCACTCAAGACACCACCAGGTGGCGAGTATAAATAGAGATGTCTCCTCCTACTCTACCTCTTTCCCCCCAGCCTCTCAGTGAGAGGAGACCGCATGTGCTGCTGCTCATACCATGTGAATGAATAAACCACGCCGCTTAAAGGCTAAAGATAGAAACCATGCCTCTTGACCACATTATTGTCGCCCTATAGCCGGATTCTGTCAACACATAGTGTGCAAGTTGGCTATAATAAGGTCATTTATAGGTCTCATATTCTATATCCTATAATAATATTTCAAATTGCATGGGTCCGGATGGCAGAATTCAGTACTGTATCTACAAAACCTTCTGTTTAATCATCTTCCCTTTATTAATTTCCTTCGATCTTTTGTACATGTGATCTCAAGAAGGTACCGAACGAGCTTGGCGGCAGTTTCTTATGTCTGGTCATTTTTAGCATGGTGTTATTCACTGTCGAAGATGGCTCTCTGCTCATATTATTACAGCTGGCTTCTCTCTGTGTCAAACTAAATATGTTTACGTTTACGGATTCACTATCTGTTCGTTTTTATTTGGCTTAAAAGATCAAAACAACCGTATGTGCACAGTGAACTCACATCTTTCTCCTAAGCGCTGTTTCTCCTACAGCGCTGGTCCGCCTCATGACCGCTCGACTCGACGCTCTCTCCCAGGGCTGGCCGGCCTTGCTTCGATCATGATTCTCCCACACATTGATGACTGTTGTCCACTGTCGTCCCATTATTGAAAAAGTCTTTATCCGTTGTTCTTATCTCTTGCAAATCCGGCTGTCATCAACAACCAACTGTTCCCGTTGTTTTAATCTCTTGCAAATCCGGCTGTCATCGGCACCAACTGTAAGATCCTGATCAAACTGGCCAGTATCACGTCTTCGTCTGTTTGGCTCTCCATCCAATTCCTCTGCGTTGTGTACTTTTAATGGTCCTGACGTCTCCGATACCGGTTGATAAGATCCTTATCTCCCCCGTTAGTGCAATCCATAAACCATCCTAATTCTCCACCTCCGTAAGAATTCGACACTTCGACACTGTGAGATACCTTGTGAGGAAAAGCGTTGTTTTATTGCTATAAACAGAACCTCATAATCAGATGTTGTCAGATGTTATCAAATTGTATCGTCCTTGAAGAGTCTATTCTAATGATCTTTCGGTGTGTTCTATTGTCCCTTTGCTGTTATGTCCAATAGTGGTCAGGCCTGGTCGTTAGCCTGAACCCTCCTCGTGTTAGCTGAAGCTACTGTAATGATGATGTGGCATTCTCCCTTCCCCCCCCCCCCCTCCGTGGTGGAGGAGGAAGAGTCTCTCCTGGTTCCTTCCCTCTTAGTCTCAGTCAGATTTTTAGTCCTACTCGCTCTTGGTCAGATTCTAGTCCTACTCGCTCTTGGTCAGATTCTAGTCTGCCTTACACCCGGAAACACTGTTCGACTCATAGATGTTCGTCGTCGCAACGACGGCCCCGCCTTCTGGTTGTCATGCGACGTGTTGTCATGACAACTGCGTTAATAACCTTTACACACCATTAAACGTTTCATTCACTGTTGCATTAAAAAGGTCACCCCTCTCCCTCGCTCTGGGCCTACAGTACACTCGCTCTTATCTGTGTTCTTCCAAGGAATGCAAAACAAAACACCCTCGCTGGCAGTGTATTCAATCCACTGGTCACCGTTCTATCACCGTCTTCCATGCACATTTCGATCACCGTTTTAGCTGTGATCCTCTCCCCCCAATCTATACATCACATACATTGAAAAAGCACCCCAAAATCCCTCAAGAGGTTAAAGAGTTGTCTTATAAAATAGAATAAGAACCGTATTAATCCCGGGGTGGGGGAGGGGTAGATAATAATTGTTGTCATAGTACTGCAATATGTTGTACTAATTTAATTTTTCCGCAAACAGGCAATCCTTTTTGCCAAAATGTCTCAGCATGTGAGTGTGGTTCTGAACCGGGTAGTCATGTAACCTTGCAGTCAAATAACTAGTGTATCAAGCTAATAAGTCAAAGGATTATACATCAATAGAATGTCTGTATCCCCCCCTTATACCTGAAAAATGGATGACTACATCTGGTCCCTGGCTGAAGTCCTGGGGGAATCTGGATCAATCCAATTCACTAATTATATGATGATTAATGATACACCATCTTTACTGAATATCAACCACTTACCTAAGATACCATTAGGATTACCAATATCTGCATTTCAGAAATGGTTGATCCTGTTAATTCCATGCTGGTGTAAAGTAGTGGTCGTAAGAATTGCATCACATATAACAAAATCCATCTTGATATCAAATTATAGTGTTTCCAGTTATTTTGAGACCTTGCTAGTTAAAACCTTTTATCAGGTTGAAAAAATTAGAAGTGACACTAAACCAAACAGGCAATTTGGTCCTGGAGCAGAAGAGCAGAGAAAATTGCCCTTGTCATCTTGTGTTTTCACTGCTTCGCTTACCGGTGATTCTCCTCCCTTCTAATGAGAATATGTCTTTGTCTGAAATAGATTTGTAATGAATCTAAATGACGCTGTATGTTAATCAATACTACATACACAACCCTGCATACCCCCACTCTTATCATGTGTGTGTGTGTGTTTGCACATGCATGTGCCTATGAAATAAATAATAATATTGTGTGTGTGTGTGTGTGTGTGTGTGTGTGTGAGAGAGGGAGAGAGACGTGCTTGCTTTGTGAGCACCCATGCCTGCACTTGAAGGTCATGGAGGGCATTTTGCTGATGTTACCAAACTCAATACATAAATAAAATGTTTACCTGGAGGCCACTAGACACATACAGTAACACTGTAACAAAAACAAACTCATGGAGCCAAAGGCAACAGTGTATAGGAGAGTAGGCCCAGCCGTGGTCTTAAAGGGGACATGCATTATAAATGGCTTTTTTCTGTGTTTAGCATGGTTTTATAGTAATATGGGTTAGTATCAATGGGTCTGTGTCTCTCATATTGACTCATCAGTCTCGAGTTCACGAGATCCTCCCTCACTCAACTAAGCTGTTCTGATTTTACTGTTTTGCTGACGTGAATATAGCATTGATTTGCATAACTAATGCCCCCTCTATGGTTGACAGCGACAGCAGAGCGAGTGTAATTATCTTCACTTCCTCAAACAGAGCGAGGCAGACAACGAGCGAGTGAGAGAGAGGGAGAGGGAGAGAGAGAGAGGAGCTTCTGTCGGGGAAACAAACCGCATGCGAGGAAGCAGCAGTAGCACATACTCATTTACACACAACCTGGACCTCGCGGGGAAGCAGCAGTAGCACATACTCATTTACACACAACCTGGACCTTGCGGGAAGCAGCAGTAGCACATACCCATTTACACACAACCTGGACCTTGCGGGAAGCAGCAGTAGCACATACTCATTTACACACAACCTGGACCTCGCGGGGAAGCAGCAATAGCACATACTCATTTACACACAACCTGGACCTCGCGGGGAAGCAGCAGTAGCACATACTCATTTACACACAACCTGGACCTCGCGGGGAAGCAGCAGTAGCACATACTCATTTACACACAACCTGGACCTTGCGGGAAGCAGCAGTAGCACATACCCATTTACACACAACCTGGACCTCGCGGGGAAGCAGCAGTAGCACATACTCATTTACACACAACCTGGACCTCGCGGGAAGCAGCAGTAGCACATACTCATTTACACACAACCTGGACCTCGCGGGAAGCAGCAGTAGCACATACTCATTTACACACAACCTGGACCTCGCGGGAAGCAGCAGTAGCACATACTCATTTACACACAACCTGGACCTCGCAGGAAGCAGCAGTAGCACATACTCATTTACACAAAGTGCTTATGTGCGGAGCCAGGCCAACACAGCCTGAAATCCAAAGGGAGAAAAATGTAGCTTTTGAGTACTTAATTAGAAATATAAAACAATGCATTTCTTTTTTTAAATAAAAGCTTACAGATGTGTTCAATAGACTCACAGGAATTGTGTAAAGTTGCCCAAATAGTGCTAGGAATAGCAAGGCATGTCCCCTTTAATACATGAGACTGTAGCCTATGGGACAGTAGGCCCAGCCGTGGTCTTAATACATGACACTGTAGCCCAGGGCTATTCAACTAAATTGTTCAGGGGGCCACATTGTCAGAAACCCAAGGGGCCAGGGGCCGGACTGCCACGGTGCCTCCCCGTGCTATGAATATATGTACACTTGACACAACACGCAACCACATTTTCACAACTTTTATTTAACTACATTGCAAAAGTAGTATACTTTTCAAAAAAAGTGCTTCATTTATGTGCCACATCTGCAACATCTCCTGCAGAAAGTGCTTCATTTATGACTGTGCAACAACTGCAACATCTCCTCTTCAACATTTCAATATAAAAATAAAATAAAAAACAAACAAGTGCATGATGTGCATCTGAACATTCTAACATCAACACTTGAACAAAAAAATACATTTATAGTGCAGCTGAGCTTATGGAAAAGTGCTTCATGTCTGTGCAACAACAGCAAATCACAGCATCTTATTAGCACTTATTGTCCACTCTTAACTCTCAAACATCAGGGGGGTGGGTGGCAGACACATCTAATGAGAGCGATTGCACTTCTTTGACTGTGCAATTGCAGAGAAAGAGGGTTAATAGGAAGTGATGGCTACCCGCAAACAGTGATGCAAATGCTCATTTGTCAAGGAGGCACGTTGCTTGTTTTAATGCCATTCATGTGAGAGAAACTGGATTCACCAAACATTGTTAGCACAGATATTGCCAGCGTTTTTATTTTGGGGAATGTCTTGACATGAATACACTTTATCCAAAATGTTGTGGTGGATTCATTCTCAAGTGAATGAATGAATGAAAACTTTATTTAACAGATTGCAGAATGGGTACAATACAGTACGGCTCAATACATACAATTGTTAAGGGGATGCAGACCTGAGAAAGACGTTTGTCTTGTTTCCATCAAGTGCCTGCTTCAGAGCAGATGATGCTTGCATGTCAATTATTTCAAGTTGCAGGAGACCTTCATCAATGTGAAGTGATGCAAGGAACTCTTGTCCTTTTGTGGAAATAGCTCTACATTGGCAAATGGGTTGCTCACAAAATGCATCAATTATCTGGACATGTCAAATTCATCAAATCAAAAGTTTTCCCTCAATTTATCAATGAAATCTGTCATTAATTGAGTGACTTTTGGCTCAATTGTGTGTGTTAACGTTGACATGAAAGAAAAAAAAGTAAAAAAAAATATATATATATATATATATATATATTAAAGAAAAAAAGAAAAAAAAATATAATTTTTTATTATCATGTAATCTTTGGCGGGCCGGTCAGAATCATCCGGCCCGCGGGCCGCCAGTTGAATAGCCCTGCTGTAGCCTATGGGAGAGTAGCCCCAGCCGTGGTCTTAATACATGAGACTGTAGCCTATGGGAGAGTAGCCCCAGCCGTGGTCTTAATACATGAGACTGTAGCCTATGGGAGAAGAGGCCCAGTCGTGGTCTTAATACATGAGACTGTAGCCTATGGGAGAAGATCGGGCCCAGTCGTGGTCTTAATACATGAGACTGTAGCCTATGGGAGAAGAGGCCCAGTCGTGGTCTTAATACATGAGACTGTATAGCCTATGGGAGAAGAGGCCCAGTCGTGGTCTTAATACATGAGACTGTAGCCTATGGGAGAAGAGGCCCAGTCGTGGTCTTAATACATGAGACTGTATAGCCTATGGGAGAAGAGGCCCAGTCGTGGTCTTAATACATGAGACTGTATAGCCTATGGGAGAAGAGGCCCAGTCGCGTCTATATTAATCCCAGCCGAAGAGTGCAAGAGCGCTTCCGCATTCTTCCCCATTCGCCGGTAAGCAATGCGCATTTCCTCTTCCTTCGCCCAGGTGCTCGCCGAGTCGCCGCGCATGAGGTCCTCGCTTGGTTCAGACCCCCATTCAACACGGTTAATCACATATGCCAGAACGCGCCATATTAAAGCCTTTGGTTCATATTAGCAACGCTGGTCGCAACGCTGGTCAATCACATTAACGCTGGTCAATCACATTAATCACAGAACACGCCATATTAAAGCGCTAATACGGTATATATATATACGCGATGGACGCAGCAGGCGATGTTTGCATACTTCATATATGTGTCTACCTCTTCTTGCTGTCATTACATCCATGTATGTGCATCTTCTGTGTTTGTTTCCTTATTTGATCAATTGCAGGTATGAAAAGTACCTGCGGTACATTGAGCGCCTCTACAGTCGCAGAGAGTGCTGGGCACTCAGTTACCGGGGCGCGCGCGGTCTCCTCACCCGGGGAAATAACACAAACAATTATGCTGAAGCAGCGATGCGGTTATGTGGTCCTCGTTTGGATAATATGTAACGTTACAATGTACAGCGAAATAACGTTATGGCATTATGTGGTCCTCGTTTGGATAATATGTAAAGTACAGTTGACAGCTGCGTTGTGTTAACGTTACAATGTACAGGGAAATAACGTTATGGCGTGTTATGGCGTTATGTGGTCCTCGTTTGGATAATATGTAAAGTACAGTTGACAGCTGCTTTGTGTTAACGTTGCAATGTACAGGGAAATAACGTTATGGCGTTGCGAGTGAATCTGGTCCGCGTCGCGATAATATACATGTATTCCATTTCGGCGTCTGAGCGGGGAAAAAGAAAATGCGCATTTGGAGGGCGTTACCGGGGCCAATCAGGGCAAAATGCGGAAGCGCTCTTGCACTCTTCGGCTGGGATTAATATAGACGCGGCCCAGTCGTGGTCTTAATACATGAGTGTGCTGCTTTACTCCCGCAGCTGGGGTGAAGGGATGAACAGGATGCCACTCAGTTGCAAAAAGCTTTTAATTCTTCCTCCAACAGGTTACAAACCTTGAAACAAGACACACATTCAATCAATAACTACCACAATACTACTATCATTCTTAAAACAAATCGCTTACACACATCCACTCACCGGTTCTCAATCGTCTCCCTTCGCTGCTGTCAAATTCCCCGCGACTTCCTGTATACAGTTTCACTGACACCACGTGACGTATCTCGACCAATTACAGCCCACTACTCGCTACATCCCTGGATCACATGTGAAATGACTACATCTCCATTCACAACTTTAATCAAGCATACAGTGCCTCCATACATCCGAAAATGAAAACATAATTACAATCATAGCTCAACTACCACTAAACATTCACATAAATGCACAGCATAAAAAACACCACAAAACATTACTTATTTACACACAGACTAAAGTGCACCTAAACTCCACCACCACAATAGAAAGCTGCACACCTCCCACTTGGTATCCTGGTCTTTAGACCCAAGGAGACCACAACAAATAACCGCTCTCCTTTGGCGGTGGAATCTTCGGATCAACCTTCTCATGGGGTGCTGTTATTGCTCTTCTACAGGTAAGAGCACCACGAGTCTTCGGACGTCTCTGCTGAGGACAATAGAGAGTCTATGATCGCTGCTGATCTTCTCCGGACGCTTGCCCGAGGCCACTGGACAGCTGGGGCATGTTCTCACTTTGACATCACGGACGACCCCATTCACGTCAGGGGCCACCTCCACAACCCGGCCCAGTCTGAACTGACCCCTTAGCGCGTTCTGATCGGCAAGCCAAACAAGATCTCCGACTGCCACATTGCGAGCCTTACTATGCCACTTAGGCCTGATAAACAAGCCTGGTCCAGCAAGCTGGCTCCACCGCTGCCAGAACTTGTTTACTTCAGTTTGGACTGCTCTCAATCTCACAAATGGGTAGCCCTGGAACTCGTAGCTCCGTGAGTCCCCTGTGGGTCCAGCCCTCCCCAGTAGCAGGGTGTTGGGGGTGATCACCTCTACCGCGTCATCTTGGACCTGGAGTCTGGCGCCGATCGGTCTCTCATTCGATAAGTTGGCTGCCATGTAGAGCATAGTTTGGAACTCTAGTCCTGTGAGGTCCCCGCCACCTCCCACATTACTCAGCGCTTGTTTGAGAATGCGGACTGCTGCTTCCGCCGCACCATTCCTGTGAGGTGAGTCGGCTGGGTGGAACACCCAGATCCACTCGGTTCCTTGTCTGGCAGCCTTTCCCCTTACTTCATCCTTGTCGAGACTTTCTAGGAAAACATAGAGTTCCTTCAGTGCAGGCCGAGCTCCAACAAAGTTTGTGCCCCGGTCTGACCAGATTTTCTTCGGGTGTCCTCTGAGCGCTGTGAATCTCTGGTAAGTGCCCATGAAGCTCTCTGTGGACAGTCCCTCCACCATATCGGCGTGCATAGCTCTAGAAGCCATACAAGAGAACACCACACCCCAGACTTTCATCCTAGACCTCTTCTTTACCACATCCCTGACCATGTATGGGCCAAACAGATCCAGAGTTGTAAACTCAAATGGGGCAGCCGGCTCAGTCCGCTCAGAGGGAAGGTCAGCCATAACCTGCTGGCACATCTTTGCTCTGGTCTTCCGGCAGGAGACGCAACAGTCCCCAACCTTCCTTGCAACCCGCTGAGCCTGAACCACCCAAGCCTTCCTCCTCATCCGCAACATAGTACCAGCGACTCCCTCATGGTTGGTTTCATGAGACTCTCGCGCCACGAGGGTGCTGACCCAAGCTCTATAGGGAACCAGAGGCACTCCTGACTCCCCCGCTGCCCGGGCCCTTCCAAAGCACATCAGAAGCCCTGACACCTCCTCCCTGACTACCACGAGCCTGTTCAGTGTTGACTCAGGGAATGCTACCCCTTTTTGAGCTGCCAAACAAAGTTCTCGGAAAGCGGCCCCAAGCTCCCATGCGTCGAGGACAGGCTTGCCCTCTTTCTCTTTTGAGTGCTTGGCCTCCCACTCTGCTCTCTCTATGGCTCTTCCTCGGATTAGCCACTTGTTCACCGCTCGGCGGACCCAGCTGATCACTCCACAGAGCTTGGTCAAGCTGCTGAACTTCTCAGGTTTGACGAGATTGACGATGGCTGCCCCCCAGAGCTTTTCCTCGCTTCCGGACTCGCTAGAGGGCTCTTTTTCTCCTTTCTTAGAGAGCCCGGGAGCCTTGTCCGCCTCGTTCGGAGATTTTTCGGACGAACTTGACGCCTTTTTCAGCTGGGCTCGAGTAAGAACCGCTGTGAACGCCCTCCTCTGGAGCCTACACACAGCCTCTCTGGTGTTAGCCGCTACCTCTGCCGCGGACTTCATGGGCCACTCTTCCACAGGCCTTATTAGAAACTCGGGTCCCTTTTGCCACTTGGAACCTTCATCCAGGTCTTCCGGGGGACATCCTCGAGTGACAAGGTCAGCGACATTCAGATCCCCTGGGATCCACCACCAGTCGGCTACTGGCCCTGCCTTCTGAATCTCCCCAACCCTGTTCGCAAAGAACGTCTGATACCCGTAACTCTCCCTCTGAATTGCTCCCAGTATAGTTTGGCTGTCTACAAAGTGAAACCACTTCTCTACCTCCAGACGGCCTTGCCTCTCCCAGAACCCTTTCAATCTGGCTGCAAAGACTGCACCACAGATCTCTGCTTTGATTACATCACCCTTCTGGTCAAGGGGTGTCAGCTTGGCCTTCGACTCGACGAGACGAGTGTCCACCCCTGCTGATGTCTCCCACCTCAGATACAGGACAGCTCCGAAAGCATCATCACTTCCATCAGAAAATGTCACACCCCACGGCCTCCCTCTCCATCCGGAAGGAGTGAGGCTTCTCTCAAAACCAACTTGACGAAGTCGACTGTACTCCTCAAAGAGCTTGATAGCTTCTGTTCGGAGGTCTGCTGGAAGAGGATGGTCCCACGTGTCTTTCTTCGAGCCCCCTCCCCCAGCCACCTGGAAAGCTCTCCTCACCAGAATGGCCCCTTTCTCTTTGACCGGGGTAGCAAGCCCGATAGGGTCATAGAGCCCTGCCACCTGACTCAGGAGCTCCCTTCTGGTCAGAGGATCTGGCGTCTGCTCTCTGACCTCCCCCTCAAGAAGGTCAACCCCTGTCCTCATCTTCTGCTTTCTTTTGGAGAAATTTATCGAGACCATCAGGAAGAGCCTGTCACTATCAACATAGTAGCCAACGCCGAGGGCCTTGTTGTCTTCCTGCCCTAGCTGGTTGGGCAACACCAGGGTTTGGAGCGCCATATTTGGAGTCTCAATAGATTGCTTGGGCTGACTTCTTTCACGCCTCCCACTTTGACCGGACCGAACCCATGGCTTGAGAGAAAAGCCTCCAGCGGTGAGGATCTCTTCCACTCCTCTCGTGATCTTGTCCAGCTTCCCTCGGTCATTGTGGGATGTGAGGATATCGTCCACATAGCTGTCCTCCTCAAGGACCCTCCTCTCCTCATCCATATGAGAGAACTTGGGAAGCCTCGCCGTTTCCCTCATAGCCAGCTGTGCTATGCACCCAGCTGGCCTGTCTCCGATGTTGACCCGAGTGATGGCGAAATCTTTGATCTCTTCCTCTGGTGAGTCCCTCCAGAGGAACCGATGAAGGTGGACCTCTCTTTCATTTAACCACACGGAATTATACATCTTTCTAATATCTCCTATGGCCGCATGCTCTCCTGTCCTGAACCTGAGCAGGACCGCCCGGATGGGATTTAGAACATCTGGACCCTTCAGCAGAATGCTGTTCATACTTGTCCCTTTGAACTCCTGGCTGCTGTTCCAGACAAGGCGCACTGGCGTAGTGACAGAATGTGGGTTTGGTGCGATTAGATGACTCACGTACCAAACAGGCCCTCTCCAACTGCTGATCATGTTCTTCTCCAACTCGATGGCTGCTCCTCTTTCCACCATCTCATGAACTTGTGCTGTATACGCCGTTCTCCATAATGGGTCCTTCATGAGGCGCTTTTCGGTCCTCAGGAACGTCGCTTCCACCACCTTCCTGTTGTATGGAAGCGAAACAGGATCTTCTGTCCAGGGGTATCCTGCATCCCAGTGAGGTGAGTTGCTATGGTTGTCAGTGGTCACATAGGACAGACCTTCTTTGATCTTTTCTAGTTCCCTTTCTTCTACTAGAGTCATCTCCTTTCCCCCTGGCTGGCAAGTCCCGCACCGACATCCCCCGCACTTTGGCTCGCAGGCGGCTCCGATGCTATCCCACCTCCACCATTCAAGAACTTCTTTGCTGGTCGTGGCTGTGTTTCTGACCTCCTTACTTTCTTGCTCCGGGCCCTGAGCCCCTTTTCTGGTGTTTACCAGCTCACAGGAGATCTCCTCCACCTTGACTGCCTTTGTTCTCATAGAACGTGCAAAATGAGTCCTCGAGTTGTGAATTGACATCTCCATCTCCTCAAACAGATCAGGGTGCGCTCCCCCCACAGTCTTCCCTAGTGGGCCGTCCCACAGCACCAGGTCTCCCACTCTTTTCATCCGCTGTGGAGCAAGCCGACCCTCCCGGTGGCTGATCAAGAGCTCGATCTTCTCTGGCCGGACCAGCTCCTCCGTCTTGACCTCTGGGAAGAACTTTTGAAGCTGCTTTGGGCTAACGACCTTGCCTGCTCGGGCGATTTCATTCAGGCCATAACAGACTATCTGGTGGGGACTCCACATGTCCTCTGAAATGCGCATCCTGACCTTGAGCAGGTACCTTTCAGTCTCGACTCTCACCTTCATTCCTCCAACCCCATGCACGACCAACGTTATTTTCTCCCCTCTCAGTCTGAGTCTTTCGGCAGCTTGGTGGGTTATGTAGTTAGTGTCGGACGCGAGGTCTACCAGGGTCCCAATAGTTTGCCCCCCGTTTGTCGTGACCTCCATGATCATCATAAGCACAGGATGCTCCCTCAGGCCAATCTCTTCAAGGAGACTACCACTCCAAGTGTTTGTACTCATTGACACCGTTGTTTGGTTGGTGAATGCCTTTATAATCTGGTCTGCTGCTTCGGGGGAGATATTAGCAAGCGCCCTCTGTTGTTCATCTGAGAGCGTTCCCGCGTTTGCGCCACTTGTTTCCACCCTTTGCCTTCCCCTTTTCCTCTCATCTCCTCTCTGCCCCCCTTCCGCAGAGCACATGAGGTAGTGGTGGTTGGAGGTCTCTCCCTTTTGGCAGCACCTTTTCCTGCAGAGGAACCTGTCGCTGCATTCTCCATCCTCATGATGGGATGCCAAACATCTCTGGCAGGCTTCATTCTTTTCGACAATGTCTCTCTTCTCAGCCAGACTGAGCGCTTTGAACTTTTTACAGAAGAAAATCCTGCCTCCGTGTTTCTCATCCCCACACACGCTGCATTCTTCTCCAGCCGCACCCTTTCCTGTGGCCCTTGTGAACGCCTTCCATTCTGGCTTGCTTGGCTTCTCGAATACCTCCGAGGGTCTTAGCTGCACCAATGCCTCAAGGACTACTTCTTCGTTTTTTAGAAATTTTAGGAGAGCGTCAAAGTGGCCTTCAGGGGTGACATTATTCACAGGTGCAGCTTTGAAGGTGAGCCAGCTCCTCAGCTCACATTCAGGCAGCTTGCTCTCAATAGATTTGATAATAAGTGGATTCTTTATAGCATCAATGCTCCCCAAGTCTGTCAGGTCAGTAAGGGCCTTCTCAACAGCTTGGATGAGCTCTATTGTTTTCCTCGGCTGGTTACCTTTTGCCACCGGCAACTTCTCCAACTCTTCAATTATTTGAATAGCGATGGTGGTCTTATTCCCGAACCGGTTTTCAAGGACCCTAAACATGTCATGAGCTGTGTCGTAGCTTGAGAGCCTGACGCCACTGACGACTCTCTCCTCCACACTGTCTAGGAGCTGGAATTTCTTCACTTCGGCTGACCCAGATGGATCTCCCTGTCGCTGGAGGTTTTCCCAGTCTCTTCGCCAACGGTGAAAGTCTCGCATGCAACCGTTGAATTTTGGTAGTTTTATTGGCTGGAGCCGAACTCTTGGTGAGGCTGATGCTTGCGAGCCTCCTGCTCCCAGGTTCGCCAGGCTAGCACTCTGTGCTTCCTCCCATGCTTTCCGCTGCCCCTTGGCCAGCTCGGCACGCTCTTCTGCGGCGGCCTCTGCCATTTCCAACTGAATCCCAGCTGCCTTTTCTCTGGCCTCTGCGGCCCTCTCCTCAGACCCAGCGCTAACTTCGGCTGCCTTAAGCCTGGTCTCGGCGGCTCTTCTTTCAGCCTCAGCGCCTCCCTTTTCAGCTTCTGCGATGTCAGAGGTGGCCTTTTGCCTGATTTCAATGGCTCTATCAGCCTGCTCTTTCTGGACCCTGCCGAAATCAACTACCCACCTTTGCCAGAGGTCAATTCTCTTGTCCTCCAGCACTTGCAGCTTCTTACTAACCTCGCACGCAGCGCCTTCAGGGATCCACCCTTCCCAGACAGCTAGCAGACTTCCTGCCTTGGTGATGAGAGATTCCACGAGTGTGACTTGTTCTTTACCATTTTCATAGGTGATTGTTTCCAGGTTAACTTCTCCCGCACCTTCATAGCTTCTTTCTGCCCGTCCAATGGCTGCTTTTAGCTCGGTCTCTGCATATTTTGACCAAAGGTTGGAATGGATTGCCTGCTTCACCTCTTTTAATGTTGTATCACACTCTATGGTTACCCTCTCCAAGTCTGCTTTGGCTTTTTCATCCACAGCCTCCATGTCGCCTGCTTCATCAATCAGACAGGCCTCACAAACATAATTAGCTGCATGAAGCCTTTCTGCGTCCTCAGAAAGGGATTTCCACTCACTTTTCAATTCCTCTCGCAGCATAGTTGGCGCCATTCGCAAAATGCTGTTGGCTTTTCTTGTGAAAGCTGCCTTCACTTTGGCCCTCTCTTTCTTTAATTGATCCATTTTTATTTATTTTTATTTATTATTTATTTGACCATAAAATAAATAATTGTAATGATAAATAACCCAATAAAATAATAACCTAATTGAGCGTACCCGTAACTCCTTATCTACCTTGTGTCTTCCGCCCTCTCTAGCTGCCTAAACTAGCTCAGAAGCTTCTTCCCTGACTATCCTAACCTAACTAGTCTTCAGCGGCGTTACCAGGCTCACCAGAGGTCCCCCCAGGGATACCGCCCAAAAATGGAAAACAATACAAATAAACAAAGTGGAGTAGGTTTCACCTTCTCCCGCCGGCTTGCTACCCGGGTACACTCAAACTAAGCTAAAGGTCTTGACATTAGAGGGCTACTAAATCATCTATACCTAAATAATATAATTGGCACCATCACAGGGCTAGTAATGAGCTATAGTTTTTTTTTTTTTTTTTTTTAGCTGCCTTCATGTTTGTCCACGTTAGTGTTGGTATGCTATTTGATAGTTACTTTCAGTAGCTTGGCATTACTCCTGATCGCATTTGACGTTAGCACTGACATCTGTCAAACACCGTTTTCATTCATTCACTGATTTAGCTGCGTTGCTTCTTGTATTTAGCATTTGAACCAGGTGAACGTTCCTGCTCGCTGACCCGTATGGCCTGATGCGCGAGTTATTTCATTTATAACGACACAGGAGTACCTCATATCCCTCGGTTGTTTTGTCCTTATCTGACGGCGCGTTCAGCCACTCTTCTGCCGCCGCCGTCGGTTTGTAACTGTGCTGCTTTACTCCCGCAGCTGGGGTGAAGGGATGAACAGGATGCCACTCAGTTGCAAAAAGCTTTTAATTCTTCCTCCAACAGGTTACAAACCTTGAAACAAGACACACATTCAATCAATAACTACCACAATACTACTATCATTCTTAAAACAAATCGCTTACACACATCCACTCACCGGTTCTCAATCGTCTCCCTTCGCTGCTGTCAAATTCCCCGCGACTTCCTGTATACAGTTTCACTGACACCACGTGACGTATCTCGACCAATTACAGCCCACTACTCGCTACATCCCTGGATCACATGTGAAATGACTACATCTCCATTCACAACTTTAATCAAGCATACAGTGCCTCCATACATCCGAAAATGAAAACATAATTACAATCATAGCTCAACTACCACTAAACATTCACATAAATGCACAGCATAAAAAACACCACAAAACATTACTTATTTACACACAGACTAAAGTGCACCTAAACTCCACCACCACAATAGAAAGCTGCACAATGAGACTGTATAGCCTATGGGAGAAGAGGCCCAGTCGTGGTCTTAATACATGAGACTGTATAGCCTATGGGAGAAGAGGCCCAGTCGTGGTCTTAATACATGAGACTGTATAGCCTATGGCAGAAGAGGCCCAGTCATGGTCTTTATCTTCATAAAATACCAAAACATTCTGGCACAAGTGTCCCTCTAACGTACCTTTCTGGTTAAAACACACAGGGTACCACTTCAGCCAGGTAAGCAGTGTTTTTCCCCTGTCCCGCATGCTTTAGATGTTTCCCTGCTCCAACACATCTGATTCAAATGAATGGTTCGTCATCAGGCTTCTGCAGGCTTCATTTGAATCAGTGTGTTGGAAGAGGGAAACATCTAAAACATGCAGGGCACGGGACCCCAGGACCAGCGTTGAAAAACACTGGTCTACAGCAAAATCTTACTCTGTTTTCTCCACCTGAAAAGGACCATCCGTGACCAAGGACATGAGGGCAGGAGCGGCTGCCTTGTGACACTGTTTGGGAACATTTGAACAGAGCAACAAAGTGACAATAAAAGCAGTGCTCCCTATCCAGACTTTTTTTTTACCAAAAGTAATTGTAATTTGTATGCAATATCCTGCTGGTAAGCTTTCTCAGAATGTACTGTGGTTATTGTATCCCCTGTATTGTCTTGAAAAACATTGATTTTGATACAGATACGATCACTAAGCTTCCCACGTCTGAGCTGGAGTTTTAAGGTCATTCAGGTGTGAGAGCTCATACAAATATGAGATATGAATCTTTTATACATCACTTAGCCAAAGGAGATCCAACACCTACAAGCATCAGTGTTGGAAACCAGCGTAATGTGTACTGGAGGCAGCAGTGTATTAGAAAGATATTTATATTCACCGAAATCCATCATTTGATTACAGAGACAGAGACAAAGGGGACCATGTCTATCAAGCAATTGGTAATTGAATTCCCCCCTACTAATTTTGACTATCTGCTTATTAATCATAATCATGAGTATGTACCTTCAAAGCATGCTCCTTGATTTATTTTAGATCCTCTCTGTCTGTTGTTATTGAGGATCTTCAAATCATTAATTCCAAGAGATCTACTGATGAAGATCATTTGGATCCTTTTTTTTCCTACTAATCGCTGAGCAAATAACTCACATTTCCTATTGCTACTGGTGTAGTTCCCCAGAGTTTTGCAAACTGATCATGTTCTTCCCTCGCATAAGGGGTGCTCAGCTAGCTGTGGAGAATCTGTGACATACATTTTTCCATGCTGCACTTAATGGACCTCACTCACCAACATTGCCGTACTGTATGTTTCCTCTTACGACAACCTCGTTGGAAGTTCGTAAGAGAAAACCTATACGACAGTTACCCCTAGATTCATCAACTCGTGGAGAGGTTCTCTTAAGTTGCCAAAATGATCACAGCTGCGATCCCCTGAATGAAGTACGTCACTCATTCTCAAACTGGAAGCGCGTTCTCGTACACCTGAATTTGCATACAGGTTAGGTTAGGTTTACTTTATTTGTTCAAGGGGGACAGTGTACATTAATAAAACATTTTACAAATGTAAATGCACCCAATTTTAGCCAAAAGGCTAATTTCCATTGGTAGTCCCCCTGCCAGAAGGTACAGGCTAAAATCCTGTGTAAAAAAAAGGGTTAGCAATAAAAACAGAATAAAATCAAGATAAATACATTAGAATAAAAACACAACAAAAGCACATAGACATAGTAGGGATACAGGTCACAATACAGTCATGGACACAAGGACAGAGCACATCATGACATATTAAGAGACCCAGACATAGACAGACGCACCATATCCATATCCACACACACATATACACATACAGACACCTCAGTGTTGACAGTTCTGGTTATCAATGAGCCATTCCCTAACCCTGCACTTGAATGAATGGTATGATGTGGACACTCTAATTGTTTGAGGAATTGAGTTCCATTGGTGGGATGCTCTGTATGAGAAGACGGCCTGGCCAAATACACTTTTTTTGAAAGGGATTGTACAGTCCCCCCTTGCCGCACCTCTAGTGTTCCTGGTTGAGGCAGACTTGAGGTTGATGAAACCGGACAAAGGAGGAGGAGCCAATCCACACTTTATTTTAAAAACTAGACAGACGTTTTGATATAGGGTCAGGTTTTCCCAACTGAGTAGATTATATTTTTTTAGAATGTGACAATGATGGTACCTGAATGGTTTCTTGTCTAGAATTTTTATTGCTTGTTTGTAAAGTGATTGAAGTGGTTTCAGAATGGTGGAATACAGACACGCCCCGCCAGCTCCTTATAAGGCCAGGGCCTTGTGCAAAATGGATCAAAATTTGATTAGATTCAAATGTATTGTCATCATACATCACACTATAAAAAAAAATTCCATATTTATACCGTCTTGTTGTACGCTCCTGGCCACCTGCCTCAGCGGTCAGCGCACACACACTGTATAGCCTACGTGCGTATTGAATGAACAGTAGGCTTATATTATTCTAATTACTTGTTTTATTAGGAGATCGCAGGTACTGTATGCGCTGCCCTATAGTAGTAAAGGCTCCCACAGAGTCAGGCATACTGTGAGCGGACCGGACACGGCATGACCGCAGTCGTTTGAGGTTTCATAGTCAAGCATACCACCGGTACCAATTTCCTACATTTCTCATGCCAGTTTACTACATTCAATGCAGGTCAATGTCAACCAACATGCCGAGCAGCCTTTTGTGGGACACCGGTGCGCGATGCAGACATCTGCCCGTTTGAAATATTTAGCTTTGCGCAGACTTACGCACAAATCCCACCAAGCGCGGGCGCAAGCACTCGCGGGTTTCGTGCGAGAACAGCGAGCGTGGCCATCCACACCAAGTCCGACTTCAGAGCGGGCAAAAGGGCAGGGAGGAAGGCACATTTACATTGGAACAGCTGTAAATGCCTAGTCTATATGCAAAGTCAGTCCCTGTTTGAAGATTTTTTTAAGATTTCCAGTTCCAGTGTTCTATTGTCCATTTTGCATGTATAACCAGTTATTATATAATTAATTAGAATGTTAGAATTCATTTTAGAATGGTGATGATCAGTGTGACTGTACCCCTGAAAAAGTATAGTATGGTTTATTTTGATTGGGAAAGATCATACAGACACATTAGCTGGTTGAACTACATCTATATGTGTGGTAATAATGCAGATATTGAGTGTATTTCTGTGAGAATGTGCGTGGCGCATGCCTCTGAATCCAACCAAAGCGATTTTATTCGCTTCCCACCCGCAAGTCGCCCGCCCGCGAGCGGCTGGTGCACAGGGAGTGAAAGTGAAGCGCTGATTGCCCGGCTGCCCGCTTGCCCGCGTCGCACCTGGTGGGATTCGTGTGTTACCCTCCGGCAGGGGTGCAGTCGTGCACACACACGGTTACACGCCGTGTTATTAGATCACTGAGGCAGAACTAAGTACGCGCGATCGCGCACGGATGTGTACTCACTGTACGCGCACACAAAAATGCGCTGTATGATCCATTCCTTGTGACAAGTACCCGGCCGGCCGCCACCGTTTTACATAACAAAAAGCGCAGGTAGACTAGGTGTCTGGGTGTTGGCTATCTGAATGCATCTCCCCCTTCATTCTGTGTGACGGCAGTGGAGGTGAATACTAATGTGGCTCGGAATTCGTGATGGGGGTCTACCTGCTTATGATTGAATCAAGCGTCTGCCGTGCTGCGCGCCAGCTTTCCAATTGCTCTCGCGCGCGCACATTCACACAAATAGAGAGCAAGAGAGTGTATGATAGAAAGATTGCACTAATTGCGTATATGCGCTTGTGTGTGTGTGCGTGTGTGTGTGCGTGCATGCGTGTGTGTGTATAACTGCGCGCGCGAGTGGGTGTGAGCGCACCACAAGGTTCATCACCAAACCTCCCTTGCTGTGCACTAGGAGTCATGCACACACAAACTTCAAGTAAACACAAGTTGTCTGATTATTTTAAGTTTGCTTTTGTGTTTGTGTGTAAAACTATTTATTTAATTGAATTAACTTAAACTAAAAGTAAATACAAACTAAATTAACAATGTAACTTACATTGTTAATTTAGTTTGTATTTACTTTTCTAGTTTAAGTTGATTCAATTAAAGAAATTGTAACTACTATTACATTTAAAACATTGTTTGTTTTTCAACCATATCTGTTGACAATATAATTTCTTTATATATTGAAGGCTACATCCTGCTACCTTTTTCAGCTTCTCTATTTAAAAAAAAAAAAAAAATCTGTTCTGTGCGCGTGCGCGCGCGTGCACGTGGCGTGGCGTGTTACCAGTTCCCATATTACGACTGCACCACTGCCCTCCGGACGTCTGCTTTGAGTCCGCACGGACCTCTGCGGAAGCCTTTAATCTTTAAAACAAGTCATTAGAATAATATAAGCCTACTGTTCATTCATTACGCACGTACCTGTAGGCTATATTACACGTGTGTGAGTGTGCGCGTGTATGTGTGCACGCGCTGAGGCAGGTGGCCAGGAGCATGCAACAAGGCGGTATAAATATGGAATACGCGATTGGGTTGACTGTAAATGTAAAACATTATTTTTTATCATACATTTATTGTCATATTTATTATTATTATTATGATTATTTAATTCCAACGATGTCTGTAGAATCGACGTGAATGCGATCACCACGATTCCTCCTAAATAAAGCCCTTAAGAACAGGCGCACACCAGTCTGTCTGACTTATTTTACGACTGCTCTTCAGCGCTCCTAAATCCTGCTCTTAGATACGAGCGAATCCCAGGGAAGGGACCGTTCGTGAACCCCAAAATCGATGAGATTTGCTCTTAACGTTTGTCTTAAGTCTGTTGGTGAATGAGAACCAATGGGTCTCATTCCCAAACGGATTTACGACAAAAAATGTCCTCTTAGGCAGATTTCTGCCCATTTTAGACATATTTGGGCTGGTAGCGCGATTCCCCACATTTTCCTGAGATCAGATTTGAGCGTGGCTGAGAGCAGATTTAAGAGTGCTGAGAAGCACACTTATGATTGATTGACTAATTGAAAATGTTATTAACTTGACAGACTGTGTTCTCATAGTGATTCCTTCATGTTAACGCTACAGGCCTCCTTGGAATTAATTACTTAATCATAATTAAAATAAATATGACAATATTTGTACGATAAGAAATTACGCATTTGATGTTGGAAAAATAAATAATATGGATTCATCTGATCACAGGGCAGCTGGATTAACCATATCTGAACCATCTATTTTGGACAAATGTATAATTACTTTAATTACTCAGATATTCAAACACAATTATGCAATTATTGTGAAATGATTGAAAATAATTATTATTTAATGCCTTCTGTGGAATTTGTATTTCTTATTTGTTACACATCTGTTTTAATGATTAATTATATACATTTGAAAGAATGCAGGTCAACATGCAATATATCCCATTGATTGGGACAGACCTTTGTTTGATAGCTATAAACCTGCATTCCTTCGAATATATCATTAATCAATTAAACTTATATTGAAATACACTATATAGCCTATACACCAACACTGAAATGACAGTGGGTAAATAAATAAATAAGAACTAAAGCTAATCACATGGAAATAGACTGCATTAATATTCCATAACAAGTCTTGTGTGCGCCAGTATGGCCTACGTGTCTAATGAACAGTATAGGCTTAATATATTCTAGTTACTTGTTTCATTAGGATTTAGTAGATACTATATATATGCTCTGCCTCTGCCCTACGTACAGTATAAGTACAGACTGTACCTATACTGTACGTAGGGCAGAGCATAGTATCTACTAAATCCTAATGCAACAAGTCATTAATGGAATAATAAGCCTATACTGCGTTCATTCATTACGCCGTAGGCATTAATGGAATAATAAGCCTATACTGCATTCATTCATTACGCCGTAGGCTACAGTATACTGCGCGCGTGTGTGTGTGTGTGTGCGTGCGCGCTGCGGCAGGTGTACCACGAGCTGTATGATGACAATACATTAATCTAATCTCATTTCGATGGGTCGCGCAAGACTCGCAAGGCACTTCCGCATCCATTTCCACACTGCGTCACTAGTTGCCTTATAAGGAGCTCTGGAGGCGTTGTTTTGTATGCAAATGACCTGAACAGGGACGCGCTTTCGCGTTTGAGACATAATGCCATTCCCCAAGCAGATGTCACAGGTGCGACCGTTTGAGCCACTTAAGACATATTACCAGCACGTTGGGGACTCAGAGTGAACTTGTCATTGATTCTGTCTCAGTCGGTTCCAAGATAAGTCTTCCAAGAGAACTCTTTGGAAAATTTTGGGGAATGAGACCCAATGATCTTAAACTTGTATTGAATGTACATAAAAACTACATTTATGTTGTTCTAAATTGTATTGGTAGCAAAAACGTTCATATTTCCACTGTACAAGGTTAAATAGAGTAGACAATCTTGTCGACAAATTATAACAAAAGATAGTTTTTTGTATTGTAGAAATAGAACCAACTTTCCTATGCAGTGTAGGAAAAGGATTGTTGAAGCTGTTTTATGGATTATGGTCATGTGATTTATAGGCATGCCTCTGCTCTTCTAAGCTCTCCGATGCTGTTTATAATTCTGCTTTTATGTTTATTACTGGTGATGTTTATAGCACTCATCATTGCATCCTGTATGAAAAGGTTGGGTGGTCTTCTCTGAGAGACATATTTATTTATTTGTTTACCTACACTGTAAGAAAAAAAGCTGCAAGAAAACGGTAAATGTCTGGCATCAATGGTTGCCAAATACTTACTGTCAAATTACAGTAAAATCAGATTACAACCTTTATTTAATGGTTAATATTTTGATAAAAGGTAATTTACTGAATTTGTATGGCATTTACACTTAAAGTAGAAAAACTTAAGTAATCTGTAAAATAATACAGTGAATTTCCTGTGAAAAAACATTTATTTTTTACAGTACAAGATTGAGAAGCTGCCATTTTATATCACATCTATGCTAGATTAGTCATCTGCATCTTGCAGCACATGGTCAATTGACTGGCTTTTGCTGCAAGTCGCTGATTGATTGATTGATTGAAAACTTTATTAACAGATTGCAGAATGGGTACAATACAGTACAGCTCAATACACACAATTGTTAAGGGGATGCAGACCAGAGAAAGACTTTCGTCTTGTTTACATCAGGGTCCCCCATTTTCAATTCATCAGGACATATATGACATACATGACATACAGATAGTCAGTACTGCTACATCTATACATTTATGACATACCAGATTTGCAAATACAGTACTGTTTGTGATACAGAAGAAGTCAAGAAAAGGGAGTATATACATTTGACGTAGAAACTGTACATTGGAGGAGGTTGGGTGGGGGGGGGGGGGTTGGCTACATTGGGATATTGACAACCATACTGGGTAATTTACATTGGAGGTGGTTGGGGGGGGGGGGAGACACACTGTATAAACAAGCAAAACTGTACATTGAGGGGGGGGGGGGAGACACTGTACAAACAAACAAAATTGTACATTGGACTATTGACAAAACCATACTAGGTAAATGACTGTACATTGGAGGGGGTTGGGTTAGGATATTTACAGGGGCCAGTTTTGAATTGCAGTCTCCCGTAGGTGTCCCTTGAGAGAGGTTTTGAAAGTGGGTAGTGATCCACATTCCTTTACAGCTTTGGGTAGGGCGTTCCACATTGATGTGGCATAATTGCGAAACGTGTTTAGTCCCTTATTTGAGCCGAATCTGGGTTTAACATGATTTGTGGAGCTCCCTCTGGTGTTGTGATCGTGGTATTCACTGACCTTTGGGAAGTATTTTGACATGTACATGGGTACCTTGGTCGTGTAGTGTATCTTGTAGACCAGGCCCATTGCAAGTTGCTGTACTCTGTCGTCTACTCTAAGCCATCCTAGGTTGTCAAAGTGGGCAGGGGTGAGGTGGGTTCTAGGAGTAAGGTCAAGTAGTAGTCTGACCAGTTTGTTTTGAGATGTTTGTAATTTTGTTTTTAGCGCCTTTGAGGTGCTTTGGTACCATGAGGTGCAAGCATAGTCGTAGTACCCCTGAATGAGTGCTCCTGCCAGAGTCTTCAGGGTATTCTTGTTTACCAGAGAGGAGATCCGGTACAAGAATCGAGTTCGTTGGTTGACTTTTTTTATTACATTGGATGCCATTTTGTCACAGGAGAGATTAGCCTCTAGGATGGAACCCAGGTAGGTAATTTCATCTTTCCTTGTGACAATATTGTAACTGAGAAGCCGTCGGTCTTGCTGAGTTTGTTATTTGAACCGAAGAGAATGAACTCTGCATGTTGCATGTGTAATGATAGTTTGTTATCAGCGAGCCATATGCAGATTCTGCCTAGTTCCGAGCTGAGGGTTTTTTCAACCTGTAACTTGTTCTTGTCAGAGACCAGCAGGGCTGAGTCGTCCGCAAACAGGAACAAGTTGCAGTCACAAGCTGACGACATGTCATTTGCATAAATTAGGAACAGTAGCGGTCCTAGTATGCTTCCTTGTGGAACACCACAGCTCACTGTGAGGGGGGGGGGGATAGGGTACCGTTTACCTCCACCATCTGTTCCCTCCCCTCAAGGTAGGATTGCATAATGAGCTTGGAAGGTCTGCCTTTAATTTTGTTGCTCCGACCACTTAGAACTCTCTTTACAAAACACTTAAAAAATGTATAACCTGGTAACCCTTCTGTCTCTACCTGTTTTAATATATTTTAAACCATTCTGTCTCTGTTTGTACCTGTTTTAATATATTTTAAACCATTGTCTCTGTTTGTACCCGTTTTAATAGATTTTAAAGCAGTCTGTCTCTGTTTGTCCCTGATATCTTGTATTTGTTATTCGAATATGTTTTAAGTTATTTTAAACTGTAATCGACATTGTGTAAATAAGGGCCTTGAGGATACATATGCATGCTGACACTGTAACCCCTTAACCCTTTTGAGATGTGAGAATAGAATCAAAATTCTATTTTGGAATTCCTGATGATGGATCAAATGGAACAGCATGGGAGCAAAATATGAAATAGCAGTTTAGCTGGAAAGGGTGAAGTTCTCACTCGTTCATGCCATCAGTGGTGAAACATGCCAACTCACCAACCATTACCAAAATGCACACAGTCCATCTGGACCTAGTCTCGCTTCTGACAGGTTTCACGTAAGAGTCTAATCACTAATGGTTGAATTGATTGTTGGGCCTTATCATTTATCATGCTGGGGTCAGTGACCCAGCTCTGCGTAATGACTTAATTTAAACACAAATCTATTGTGTTTGAATAAATGTCTTGCACAGGTCTGGTGCACAACGTGGCAGTGGAAGGTATTATCTCAGTGCACATAGGGAATGTGCTCAGTGGCAAAACCATTCAAGTCGCTCCAACCTTATTGTAGTGGTGTTGCATAGTCTAGTCCTATAGAAGAATGCTGTTTGCTCAAATCCAATATAGTATAAACTGTGAAATGGATTTGAAATGGATGAAAAGCGTTTTCCTGCCACAAAAAAAGCAAGAAGCTGAAATTTGAACTGCGAATCCCTCACTGCTGCTGAAAGCAAATAAGCCTCCAGGTGTTGCGTTGTCATCATCTGGACCTTTATTAATGAGCCGATCAATTCCCATCTGTATCACCCACTAACCCCTTGCCTTGGAACACTTAACAAAATAATTGCCTGACCTAGTGATGTAAACACATATCCTCTCTTCCTGTTTCATTGACTCACACATTTCCACACTAAACCATACGGATGGTCAGTAATTTATTTTTACAAGTGACTTCTCCTTCCAAAAGGCAATAGTGATGAATAAATCCATTCTTAGCTCGCTGACGTAAAAGGAAACAAGGGAAAAGATATGTTTGGTTATATAAGGCTATTGTGGGACCCCAGAAGCAAGGGCACTGTCTATATTAGGCTATGTTGTAAAGGTATGTTTCCTATAGTGTGAGTCATCTCTGACTTCAATCTCTGTGTAATTCCACTTCTCCGTGCACTTTCACATCATTTTTCTGAACTTCTGGAAAGCAGAGTTCCCCAACTCCTGTCCATGGTGACAGAAATCCAGACATGGTGACAGAGCCTGGCTTGCTTCTAATGTGGACCATACTCAATGGAGTTCTTGATCGCCACCTAGTGATGCTTGGCCACCATTACACTGTATTGCATATCCCAAGTCTCACAAGTTTGAACAAAAGGAGACCCTATGAAATTTCAGTTGATGTACAAAGTTTAATTTTTTTCGTCATCTTCATGAAAGAGAAAGTGAATGCAGGTACACAACGGTGCTGAACTAGATGTTACACAACGGTGCTGAACTAGAAGCTGTCATGTAAAAGCTCAGCCTCCCTTTGGTAGAAAACATGCCGACAAGCCTCTATTACTATTTTCAGAAAAACATTGATTTCGTCTTTCCTTTTGCAAGTGAGTCGTCTCTGTTATCGATAATTATATATTTTTTTTATAATTTTTCTTTTGTCTTCCATAGGATATTCAGAGAGTCTATGAACCAAGTGAAGTGACACCTGCATGGTTTTGGTGCTCAGGTCCAACAAGACTAAAAGTAGAATTCAGCCACAAATGCTAAATGGAGGGGGGAGGGCAACCGTGATGTCAAATTTGGGGGGTGACATCCTCCTGACTGAACATGAAAAAGTGTTGAAATGTATTTAAGTTGATTTAAAATAATCTGACCAGTTGCACTCGCCCCGTTGACTCCCATTCATTTAGTCTTTTTGACTACATTTTTCCGATGTTGATGATGGCGTCATGTGGTTCTTTAGACAACTCAATAAGTATCTGCAAAATATCACATGGTCTGAATGTCACATGAAAAAGGGACAGGAATGATCCTTCTCCTGAAGACATGTAACTGATTTGGCTTTATGAAATGTCACAAATAGTATCTATTAGTAGTATCTATCTACTCATATAGTATCTATGGTGCAATGGTTTTCAGTGTGAAAAGTATGGTTCTTGATTGCCTTGTTTGCTTTGTTTTATTGCATTTCTTCACTTACTGTAGGACTGGATTAAGATCGGAGCAGAACATTTCTCAACTCCATGTGACCCGGCCGTATCTGATCTTTTCATCATTGGCTTACCACTGAAATACAGATCAGATCTG
Source organism: Notolepis coatsorum (assembly GCF_963971535.1). NCBI lineage: Eukaryota > Metazoa > Chordata > Actinopteri > Aulopiformes > Paralepididae > Notolepis > Notolepis coatsorum. The sequence goes on along the minus strand of NC_140181.1, from coordinate 42,524,929 downwards.
AGTAGATGTTGTGTTAGAATCAGAGACGTGCAGATCTACGCTATATTCTGTCTATTATCTGTTGTGAAAATGTTCATGCCCCTCTTCCCTGATAAACGATTATTATATTACAAAAGTCTAGTTATTATGACAGTTGTCATATATACACATAGTCTGAACATACAGTACATGTACATACAGTAGTCTACAAATTACAAATCTCTCACCAAGAAATTCAGAAATCACATTAGACACGTATCGGCTATTGTGCGACTGTGTCCGCAGACAACCAATCAGATGAGCCTGGATCTGTAAAGATCCCACCAGCAGCATGACAAAGAAAAAGTAATTCTATGTCAACTCCAATATCCTACTTTATGTACACGTTCCACTGACGTCTCTGCATGTCCCTATAGTTACATTTATTTATATTATCTGTTGCTATGTAAAATCCAGGCTACACTCTTTTTAAAATCCTCAACAACAAAAAAAACATTGAAACTGTGTGTGTGTGTGTGTCTGTGTGTGTGTGTGTGTGTGCGCGTGTGTGTGTGTGTGTGTGTGTGTGTGTGTGTGTGTGTGTGTGTGTGTGTGTGTGGAAGGGGGGGGGGGTAAGAATAGAACAGGCATGAATACTACAGTGAAGTTCAAATACGTTCAAATGCATGTTTTGTCACTATGATGCATTTTAACACCTGCCTTTGTATTTGAACTGTACACAATGTGCCAACATATTTGCCCATAAAAGAAGCCAGGGTTATTTGCAAAGCCCAGGTTGCATTTGCATGATTTATGATTGATAAAAAAAAATCTTCTACCTTTATTTAACCAGGCAAATCAATTAAGAACAAATTAATTAAAAGTTCAAGCAAGACCCATATTAAAATGAGCATACTGTAGCTTGAAACCAGTCATGCATATTTTCTTTGTTTTATTCACTCACACTCTTTTTGTCTGTGCACAAGTAATGCTTATGGAAATAATAAATATATTTTTTATCTTTAGGTTTTGTTTGTAGCCTATGTGACACAGTCCTTCAATCAACCATTTTGCATGCCATGCAGTACGTTTTTATAGGCAGGGACATATTTGCCATATTCTGAAGTAAATTATTTAGCAGAATTCAATAGTTACCAGACTGAAGTAATAATGCTGGAAAACAAGCATATTTTCCACTGTATCTGCAAGAACCTAATTATAATAATGATTATCATAGCAAGGGCTTTTTTTTGCATCATAACACCTCATCATTCAAAGGTATAGAAGTTATCAAGACACTATACTAATCACATGATAACATTTTAACAATGTTGCACCTGAAATGCATTACTGTTCCCCACTGTGTTTTGAAAATCAATGTGGCAAGTGTAAACATAAGAATGGTGTACTCATTACATAAATAATAAATTACATAAATAAATTACATACTAAAACCAAGCAAGTGAAATTGTACATTCCAAATGAATTGCTGTCAATGCAAAGCAAGTTGACATACTCACACATCAAAATAATATTTTAAGAGAAGTGGTTTGATCATATCATGTAGGCTACTTTTTTATCATAATAATAATAATAATAATGCTAGCATTCTTTTAAAATACATTTGAATCTAGCTGTAATTATACTGTGATTTAGCATTACATCTAAAAAGCCATTGTAAACAGTAAAGGTGATAAAGGGCAGCTTTTTCCATTTAATGAACATTTACGATCTTCGATATTAAACAACTGGTCATTGCCATCAGCCATTAATTCAAAACAGTGAACTATATTATACAGTAACAATTAGTTAGTCAATTCATTTTGTTACTGGGTCTCGGGTTGAAGAATTGACAATCACAACACCAACTCATCACAATGAGCCTCTCTGCCATGTAGGCCAGTCACTTCAGACCTACTTCAGTCTTGGCCATCCCCTCTCTCCGCAAGGACCCTCCCCAGTAAAGGAAAGAGGTGAGGGAGCGTAGAGTTCAGAGTCTGTGTCTGATTCGCCCTCTGCTATGAAGGGTCTAACCCTAACACAGAGTGATGGTCCAGTCCCAGCCGCAGGCCCTGCTCCAGTTACCCCTCTAGTGCCTGGGAAGTAAGAAGGCCCAAAGAAGTCCTCCTTGGCCTGGGAGATGCTGAAGCCACTGAAGGACCGCTCCAGCTCCTCGTGGTCCACCGACGGGATAGAGAGAGACGTGTCGCTCTCCACAGCGGTCAGCTCTTGCTGACACCTCTGCCTCCTTTGACGCTTCCTGCTGTGAGAGCCACTCTCTCGGCCACTGCCACCTGGGCCAGAGGAGGAGCGGTCGTGGACCGGAGCGGGTGGAGGTGGTAGACGGAACAGAGTGGGCGAATGCTCACCACTTCCCCCTACAGGCGAGGGGCTGTTGGCCACACTGCTGTTCCAGGCAGGTTGGCTGAGCGGGTGCTGCAGCTGGTGCTGCCAGGAGGTGGAGGGGCGGCCCTGGCTGCCAGAGGGAGTTCCTACTGACCCGGCTGCCGACAGTAAAGGATCCTTCCTCACTACTTCTGCCCCCGAGCACGTCATCACCTCCTTTTCCTCTTTCACCTCCTTTCTCACCTCCTCTTTCTCCTCCTTCTCCTTGCTCTCCTCTGGGCTGTGGTAGGGTGGGGCCGGATAGGGCTCCTTGGAGTTGAAGAAGGCATCTGTCTCGGAGCTAGTGATGCCCATTCGCTGCACGTACATGTTCACCAGGAAGTCAAGTTTCCTGTCCATGGACACCACCTACAGGTTGGGAGACAAGTCAACATTCAACAACAGAATCCACCTGCGCTTTAGTCAGGAAATCACTGACAGTATCTAAAGATGTCTCATTAATGATAAACTATGAGGACTTCCAGCCACCAGGCACTTTCTTACCTGTTTTTCCACCTTCATCAGGCGTCCCATCATGCTCTGGTCCTCGGCGGTCTCTCCTTCCCCTTTAGGACCCTTACCAACTATCTGGTCAACTCTGGTATTTTGAGAAAGGCAATATCTGAGATAAGAACTTCTGACGTATAGGATAGGGTCACTTAAAAAAATAGGATGCCAAAATGTAATCAAGTTTCTCATGGAGACTAAAGTAGGGCAGCATGTGCAGCATAGCTAATATTAACAATCTACAAAGTGCTGCATGAATGACACATGGATTTCTTGATGAATTGTTGATTTTGGATGTAGGATGTGAATGCAGGCTTTATGAGTTCAAACATTATTTCTTCTCAATACACACACACACAAAACGACAAAAAGGAGACATTTTGTAAAAGCCAAAATGCATCACCTGGCATGCTTTCATTATGCTTCATGCTTCATTTCCATTGCATCCTACGGGAGCTGTTCCTCTCTCAGGCAAACTCTAGCACTGTCAAACCCCTGTTGACTGAGGCTACATGACTCAGCTCATCAGCATTAAAGTGTCTGGAATGTAATCACACTCTTTCACTTTTTTCCTTTAAAGGTAGAATCTGTAATACCATCAAACAGCGACCTCTAGGCAAAAGAGACACACTTGGTATTGCGCTTGGTTTACTGTTTTGGTTCGATGTGTGGGTGTGAGTTTAGTAACTTATTGTACTGTGAATTTCTCTAGACTTCTCTTGGCAGAGCCTGAGGTGTGGCCAGCAGTAGCAACCTATCCACTATCCCCACTGAAATACAATCCACACAAAGACTGTAAACAAAGCGCAGTACCATGTTGTCATCTCTTGCCTAGAGGTCACTGTTTGACAACATATGATCATGACCATTGAAAACAGCAACTGCTGCAAGTTCACCGAACCATTTTCTTGATTGATTTGATTTGGACACAGTTGGAAGGATTTTCACCTGCAGGCTACATATTCAGATTTAAAGACCAGAGCTAAATCTACACCCGTAATATGGATTTAGATTTATTATTTCTGGGTCATTTGCATTTTGTTCAATGAAAAGTAAGTCAATTTCAGTTCACATTAGCTTGCGCAACAACAAACAACAACAACAACAACAACAACAAAGTCTTGTAGCCTGAATTCAAAAAGGGTTTTGTGAATGAAAACAATAAGGTAGCATGTTACTACTTTAACATTAAGACTTTTATGCCAGTAAAATGTTGATTAAAGTAACAGTGCAATCTATTGACCTAACCTAGGACCTTCTGTAGACTTCTTATGGCGAGGTGTTGATGGGGGAGGGGGCCCCACAATCATATCTATCCTGGCAAGGTACACAGAGACGATACGAGTGCAATGAAAATCGAAGCGACAACAATGGAATCACATCAAACGTGGGGGAAAAAAATCACAATCACAATATATTCCACACATAAAAGACAAACAGTGAATCTGATTTGCTTTGTGAATGGAAGTGTATACATACAGTATGACATTTCATTATTGGAATATATTTAGGTTATATGTTGGACTTGGAAGAAATCGTAAGGCAGGGCTCATGTGGATGAGTGACTTTTCTAAAATGAAAGAAAATATCTTTGATTTTCACCTGGAATCTCAACAAGTTGATGCGTAGATAAAACATCACTGAAATACTACTGAAGCTTTGTCATCTGAATACATCACATGCCTCAGGACAAATGAAACAGGCAAATTCAATGATCTGTCACAACATGCGTGTATCCAATGACACCACATATACGTGATAAAATAACAAAATAACCACGAATGACCACAGTAGTGTGGCCTCGTCTGCTTGATTAGTTTCGATTTAATCAAAGCAATTGGCTTCTTCAGTGGGGAGAAACACTCACATGTCTAAACATTGATCCATATTCCCGATATTATGGAACAACATTCCATATATGCTGCATGGTGTTCAGCCTTAAAGGGGACCTATTTTACTATTTCTTTCACTATTTGGGCACTTTTACACAATTCCTGTGAGTTTATGGAACACCTCTGTAATTATATATATTTTTTAATTCATTGTTTTGTATTTCTAATCAAGTCCTCAAAAACAGCATTTTTCTACCTCAAGATCTCGAGCTGTTTTGAGCCTGGGCTCCTAAACCACTGCGCCGCGGCGCCGGCGCCTGAACATTATCATGCAGCGGTGTCTTTCTGACATCACAAATCATCACATTTTCAGATGACTCAGTTCAGTGAGGGTGAATATTGTGAGAGGAGAATTGGAAGAATGCGCCAATATGAGAATTAGAGACATAGATCATATTAATATAAGTCCACATAGCTATGAAACAATGCTAAACACTGAAAAAGGCCATTTATAAGATAGTTCCCCTTTAACATCAAATAATAGGCCACTGGCGGTAAGATTGATTGGTTATTAAAGTATTACGATTATTTAACACAGGTCAATATCTAAATGCAGTGAAGTGAGCTATGTTGAGAAGTAATTAAAAAGGGTGGAAATATGTAGAGATAAGAGGACTTGCCTGGACTGCAGGTTCTTGATGCGAGACAGCATGTCCAGGTGACCTGCGGAGTACTGCTCAATCACGTCCATGACATCGTAAGGCCGCAGGCTCTCTTTGAACCGCCTCTTTAACACCAGAAACTTCATAACGCTACAGGAAGACAATTCATTTTCAAACATGCAGGGAAGAATACAGTGACTTTCTGAGGCGAAGTAAAACCAAGTTACAGGTAACGTGTTTGTAGGACAAGTGATACTAAAAAAAGACGTTCAATTTATATTGTAAAGCTATTAGGGCTGTCAATCGATAGTACTATTTAATTGCGATGAATCACATGATTGTCCATACTGATTAATCACAGATTAATCAAAAAAAGATTATCTGTTCAAAATGTGATGTTTTTCAAATATGTAATACTCATATCAACATGGGAGTGGACAGATATGCTTGCTTTATGCAAATAGATAGATAATGGAGTAAAAGATACTGAATTTAGCATGAAATAAATATGCTGCAATTATACATGGCAAAGCCCAATAGGCAACAAAGACATTTACCTGCTAAATGTAACATTACTCAGTAATATTAGTACTCACACAATGTACAGTAGTGTCAATTTTTACTCTTTTAAAGGTTCAGTAAAACATACCCTGTTTTTTTTAAGTAAAATTTAAACCAAATGATGGACCTCAACGCATCACAACAACACATTGTACAACATGTACATTTGGTAAACAAGCTAAATCTTCCATTACTCAAAGATTATTCCCTGGATTCCTCACACTTCTAAAGGAAATCACACAATGTAATTGTGTCCAATCTCACATGAGAAAAAAATAAAGGGTCACAAAAACATCCCCTTCTACTGGAATCAAAACAGTCACCAAAAATGACATTTATTTTTATTGATATATGAACTGGTATGGCAGAATTTTTACAATAAATCTTTTTTTGTTAATGTGCCTTAATGCGTGAAAAGATTAGTGGCGTCAATGCCTTATTAACACGCTAACTTTGACAGCCCTAAAAGCTATATGTTATGGTAAATGTGGGAAAACAGTGATTTTGCATAGTTCCTGGAAAATGTGTACATTCACCAACTCCACGGTGAATGTGCACACTCCCCATGTGAAAAGAATGTGAGATCTTTAATAATAATATGTTAATAAGGCTCTAATACAGTGAACACTTAATGGTTTATTTCCTAACCTGATTAAATTATCCACATCCATTTACACAACCCTACCCTTAACCCTAATCTTAACCTCATTGGAGATGTCACGCCTAACCCTATAAATAGAGATCACTTGCTGAAATACTTTGAACACGATTGATATTCTAATCTGTTTAAATGATTAATTAAAACTGAATCCACACTCACCATGCGCAAGGGAATTCAAGGAGTGTTTCCTCTCACTCTCACATTTACCAACCCGATCAGGGAATGTAACACATTAAGTTGGTGAATGTACACATTTTCAGGAATGCGAGTTTTGTCATACTATATATACTGTAAAAAAAAGTAAGGTCGATTTCACACAGGGGCTGTTTGGTCCGGACTATCGGACCAGAATTCGATAATCCGGTTTTTCGGGTTTGTGTGAATGCGCGTCGAACTCGGTCCGCGGACCAAATACACAAACTCTGGTCCGACCAAAAACATAGGTCTCGGTTCGCTTCAGCGGACCAAACACGGACCAAATATAGGAAGTGCTTATTATTACCACTGCTCGCAGCATTCACTGCAAAACAAGCACACTGCATATATCTATCTATCTATCTATCTATCTATCTATCTATCTATCTATCTATCTATCTATCTATCTATCTATCTATCTATCTATCTATCTATCTATCTATCTATCTATCTATCTATCTATCTATCTATCTATCTATCTATCTATCTATCTATCTATCTATATATCTATCTATATATCTTACTGTGCATCTTGGGAAGAAGGAAGAAAAAACGCGGCTTATTATATTATTACCGAGGCGCACTGCATTCACTGCAACACAAGCACACCTACACATATGGGCAGAAGACCAAATAAAACAGCTACTTGTGGGCACTCATAAAAACAATGTGGTGTACAAGTTGTTTAGCGAGAGGATGGTGGTAATGAGCTTCAATAGAACAATGGATCAATGCCACGTCAAAACTCGCCTCCGCTGATCTGGAGGGCTCGCAGTCCACACACAGACACACACGCGCGCGCGCACACACGGGCTCGCAGCCACACACACATTTCCACTGTCCAATAGACGAGCGCCCTTTTCGACCGCGTGACATTGTTCAGAAAGTTCGGTGCGCCTGACAGATTGCTATGTGAACGCAGGCGAACCAAATGAAGAATGCAACAATGTTGCAACTTCACCACCAGAACCATATAGTGAAAGCGAAATTATATATATATACAACACACACACAGTATATATAACCCAGCTCTTACCAGATTGCCCTGATTGTGATCTTCAAGCCTGACGATAATTCTTGAGAGAGAAAGTCACAGTTGCAATTCTTATCATCACCCATCTCCTCTCCAGGGAAGCTTGCCTCTGCAGAGCAATGACAAGGACACTGGTTTAAAGCATCATTCACCGACTCCCACACTCTACCTGCGTCCCCGGGCAGAAGCAGAGCATATTTGTGGTGTATAGCTTTTCTTTTCTCTTTTGCTTCAAAGGTGCAAGATTCAATTACCAAGTTGGTTTCAAGCCAGTTAGTGTTTGTGACTGGTGCATTGTCAGGGACTGAAGGGCTTGTGGAACGACAAAAAAAAGACTTGCAGAATTGAAGGGTCGTGCTGAGAAGTACTCTCTTCCATCACCAACCACAGGCCACATTAGCATCTTGGCTAGCAGGTAAAGCTTAGCCAGTAGACCATCCTGTGGGTCATCGAGTGAGGCATACTGCATTTACAGGCAAGAGTGTCTAGGCCTCAGCGTTATTCATCAAAAATGATATCAGAGTCAAGAAGGCAAAGTGAGGTTTCTTCATGCAAGTTAAAGCAACAAACTGTAAGCTTCGTTTTTTTCTCTCAGTTGTCTCAGTTTCACTTTATTTGATTTTTTTTTTTTTGCAACACTTGACTTGAACCCACTATTAGCTTTTAGTCAACCTCTACCAGTGTAATAATGCTTAAAATGGATTATGTGTAGTTAAAATAATTCTAAATAGTTAATGGTTGCTAGCCAGCTGCGAGTAGGCTAAGCAGATAATTAGCATTAATTGCTAACACGCTGCTGAATTTCCCTTAACTTAATTTAATCATAATGTGAGAAAAACTGTAAATATCCCAATATAATCGGGTTTAAGTCAAGTGGCCAATGTTTAGCGAACTTAGACATGCATGTTTTCCACCCGGGCGAACGTGACTTGATGCCTTTTTTTCCTCGAAGTCAACCAATAAAATATCTCAATATCTTACTTATTAAACCTTCAATTGCTGCAAAGAGAAAGAGAGGAGAAACATGGGAAGAGATTTGTTATGGACCCTACGATGATAATGGGAGACCAAGATCAATTCCAAACATGGGAGTCCATTGCATGGTTTCATGTTTGAAAGGGCTAATCTCTCTTCTCTTCAAGTTCTATGCTTACAGATTATATTTTACTATATATTACATATATGGTAAAACATACATCTAGATATAAAAATCTTACAATAGCTGAATTCAAGACTTGGCATGGTGACTTGTCTAACCTGGGGAACTCTTCAGTCGAAAGTCTTCATCCTGCATTTCAATCAGCACTTTAACATGCCATGAAGCAGAGGAAGAAAAACATGAAGAATCGGTTTGAATAGACAAAAGGAAGGAAAAAATTTAATGATGATGGAGATAAACATCTTTGCTGAAGTGACCTGAATTATATGTGAATGCAGTCGGCTGTCTAGTGATGTACTGCCATGGAGATTAATCTGCCTCTCGTCAGCGCTGGAGACGTGATATATCACCCTTGTCCTCCTCAGAAGTCTGTACACACTAAACACTACATGCTTTGTTTACAGCATTACTTAATATGGTAATGAGTATACCTGCCCTGTCTGCAACCTGAGAGCAGCCTCCAGATGCTTGATCAATGAAGTGCCATCAATACTGTCCTCCTAAAAACACACAGTTGGCGGGTTCCGGGGCGACGATTATGAGTAAATTGCACCCTTGTACATCCACTGAACTCTGAGCTGAGGACAATACTGTCTCCAGTGGCAAAAGAATTAATGCAAGTCAGGTAAACTGCTGCACACACACACACATATATATATGTTTATAGAGAGAGAGCCACGTCCATCTGAATACTAACAGGGTAGATAGGTTTTTGAAAGAGAGCACTTGTGAGGGTAGTCATTTGTCTGCAGATGTTTTGCTCCACATCTCAATATAGTGTTTTTCACCCGTTAACCTGCTCCAATAGTGGCCTGAACTGTCGGTTGCATTTCAAGTCTGGAATCACGCTCACCCTCTGAGTTCTGACGCGAGGTGCTGCCTCGGAGACGGAAGACCGCCTTGGCCGCCCGGTTCTTCTCGTTGAAGCTCCAGCTCTTGGCGAATTTGCTGGGGCTGGCCTCGGCCCCATCCTCTGCCCCAGTGGACTGGGCCCTCCTCTTGACCCCAGGGCTTTTGTCTCTCAAACTGGCCTTTGTACTACGGGAAGCAACCAGGGAGCAGAGAATGAGGTAGGGATAAGAGAGGATTACTCTGCTAATATTTGGCCATTAGCTGCTGTGCTGCTGTTATTCAACGCTCAATAACATCATACTACGATCTGTAACTAAATGTTGTCATCAAAAAGATCATAATGTCCTAGTAAGTGGATAAAGACTATACTGGATGGTCTACAAATAAACGTTGTCCTCAACCAATCATAATGACCTAAGTGGATAGAGGCTATATTGGTTAATTGTAATGTTAGGCACAGTTGGGATAATAACTCTTACCTCTGCTCAAACGTAAAATGCAGAGCCAATGTCCACGTGCGAACACAGTCGAGCATTCATTTGGTCAGGCAAGCAGCGGGGAGCAACAAGCAAGCATGCATGGGAGGCACAGTGATACTGCAGTGCTGTGGTCTCACTCTATGCAAAAAGTAAATAAAATAAAAAAAATAAACACATCATGCAGAAAAAATGATTCACCATCATTTGTTCCACCTAATACATGGGAATCATTTGAAAGGAAATGCTTGGTTAGGTACTCGGGGAATATAAATCTTGCTCAACAGAACGTTATATAGGCTAACTGGGCAAAAAAAGGCAGCAAGCAAACCAACAGCATAAATACATTACTAAACAGAAACCATAAATCAACTATGACAGCGATAAACCAGGGTGTACATCTGTGTTTTCTCAAAGAAGAGACTGCAGGTGTAACAGACTCCATGTCTCTCTTTTAATGAAAAGTGTTTTTGCTTTCTGGATATTACAAAACAAATGTACAAAGTACACTATCAGAAGTCCAGGGGAGATTCTGTGTATCAGAGGCAGATGCCTGTGTGTGTTCCTCTACTGGGCTTAACATGTGAAGAAGGGAAGAACAGAGATAGAAAATGAATGGAGACACACAGACCCAAATACACGTACTTGCATTGCGTTTTGTTAGTATCTGTGCAGTAACTATACCTAATGGTTCTTGGACAGCACCCACAAAGTCTGTCTTTGTGTGCATGTTCACTACTGGAGGGAAGAGCAGCAGAGGAGACACAAGATACAATGGCAATGGATACAGTGAGCGCTCTACGCAGTTAAAATGTCTTGTAGGCCTACTGTGATCCCAGTAGGGCTGTCCCCGACTAAGGATTTGGATAGTCGACTTTGATTGGCCGAAATTTGCAGATAGTCCCCCGAATGCAAAAATATTTGATCATTCCATTTGGGCTGTGGGGGGTGTCTGAAGGAGTCGACTGAAGGCTTCTTGTCCTCTGCAAAAGCATGCAATTCGTCCACTGATGGATACATCTTGATATTTGTCTAGTCTAGTGTGTTCATTAGATGGGTGAAATGCTCTTTCAGTGCCTCTGTGCCCATTTTCTTAGGCAGTTAGCCTTGCTGGTATGCGCGCCATTAGCGTTAGCCACGCTTCTAGGCCTCTTTGCTTTTGGAAAGAATGATTAAAAAAATATATATAATAATATTATTATTATTATCTATTTTTTTGCATTCAACTAAGAGGTTGGCAGTCGACTATGGCTCCTTTCGATCGATTAGTCGACTATTCGACTAATCAGGGTCAGCCCTAGATCCCAGTAACACTTTACAATGACCAGAACTCATTTGTCAACAAGTTACCAATAAAGTGACTTATTCATTGTTAGATGGTGAATTGCCATGGCTGCAGGTACACAAATTTGCTTTGTGATTTCCAGAACAACTCTGTTGTTTGGCACTCTGCAAATTGTCTGAGGGGTTAAAGGTGCTATAAATAACAGTCAGCCACTAGATGTCGCACTAGGGCACCGGGCATGTCATTCGTCCAATCAGGTGCATTCTACGTGGGGAAATGGGAAGTAGGGAAGGGATGCGTGAATACTTTCGGCAGCCAACATGCCCTTCCGCGTTGCTCTGATTTACAACGATGTAAATAAGTCAAATAAGCCTTTTCGTTCCTATCCTTGACAAAAGCAAATATGTGATGTAATGATCTGTATATGTTTTGTTGTCTAAAATAATGTGTTGTTGTAGCCACCGGTTAATTCGCGATTTTTTATTGGTTTGTCATGACAAACCAATTACATAATCCAACATATGTGTAAAGAAAAAACATATTCCAGTTAACGGTATTTTTTTTTATGATTCGTTACGCCGTAATCAATACTTCCATGTGTATAAATTCCTTAAGCGGAGTTCAGTATTCCTGCCTGGCTGAGGAGCGCGTCGCAGCTCATGCGCATGCGCGCGCTCGGCCAATCAGAGCAACGCGGAAGGGCATGTTGGCTGCTGAAAGTATTCACGAGGAAGGGATACATGTCTGCAACATGTAAACAACAACATTTATTTTGGACCCGCCAACATTTTCTAAATTATAATCTATTAATCAAGATTTTTGGGGGGGGGGGCAATACCTTTCTAAAAGCTCTGTGGATGTATTATAGTAAAAAAATATATATTATTTATAGCACCTTTAAAACGGGCAAAATAACAATTCACTAATCATTTCAAACATACTAATGATTGGTTAATTAGTAAGTGATTTACCAAAAAAAAGGCTTATAAATTAATATAAAGTAAGTCATCAGAAAGTGTTACGTTGTCATAAATGACAGTGAAGCCGGGGGACAGTGGGACAAACATTCACTTTGTTCTTTTGTCAAAAAAAGAACTTTAATAAAACTCAAGGAAGGCACGCAGCAATAATAATCGTCTTTTCCCATAAGTGATGCTGAAGCTGTATCGAACCAGCAGCTTCTCAAATAGAACAACAGTGAGGACTACATTGAAATACAGCTTGGATGTCAGCAGTGAGGGATGAGTGAGCTGATCTCTGTGCAAATGCAGCATGACCGTTCTTGAAGGAGCCACTCATCACACACAGTCATGTCCATCATACCCACCATCATCCATGTCCCTCACGGGAGGAGTCAGCAAAACCTCTCGCTCCTTTACTGTAACCGCATGCACACCGACAGGCACACTCACACGCGCCGTTACACATAATGCACATGCATGCACACACACACACACACACACACACACACACACACACACACACACACACACACACACACACACACACACACACACACACACACACACACACACACACACACACACACACACACACACACACACACACACACACACACACACACACACACACACACACACACACACACACACACACACACACACACACACACACACACACGCAAGCACACACTCTCTCTCCCCCAAGAAGAGTAGCTCCTGCTAAGAGCAAAATTGATGTGGAGCCAGAGGGGGGTGGGGGTGGGGGGGACAGATCACATGACCGACCTGGGAGACGTTTCTGTCTGTGGCTCCTTCCTGTGACACCATGGGAGAAATCACACACACACGCTGTCGCTGTTAGACAATGTAACAAAGTCTAAGTCTCATGACTACATTTAAAGACTTTGATCACATTTGGGAAACACAATTGCACAGTTTTGTCGATGAACTCAACTAATCGATTAGTCAACTAAATCTATTACTATTACTTATTATTACTATTACTAAGAATTTCTTACTAATATAATTAGTCAGTACAGCCACAATCTGATTTACTTGACCATCTAAACTTAAAGTGATTTATTTGACCATCTAAGTGATTTATTTGACCATCTAAAGTGATTTATTTGACCATCTAAAGTGATTTATTTGATCTAAGTGATTTATTTGACCATCTAAAGTGATTTATTTGACCATCTAAAGTGATTTATTTGACCATCTAAGTGATTTATTTGACCATCTAAAGTGATTTATTTTACCATCTAAAGTGATTTATTTGACCATCTAAGTGATTTATTTGACCATCTAAAGTGATTTATTTGATCTAAGTGATTTATTTGACCATCTAAAGTGGGTTTGTTCATGTATTCTCTTTAGTAGCTGTAAGAGAAGTAGCTGTAGGTCTGGTGAGTTGGTAGAAGAGAATTTTGTTCTCAGATCTGCAGGGCGCACACATTGGGCCAAACGATAGCTTGAATTCCAGCTTGATAAACCGACACCCATATGGTAGGGAGATTGAGAATAGTTTACCACCATTGTCACTTAAAGTAGGACAGGACATCTGTAAAAATGGAGAAAAACTAGCTACAGATTATAGTTGTAGAACTGCCCTTTTTTGCGCTCCAAATGGCTGTGCATTAGTCTGATTAGAAGCTAATAATGTAGGACTAGTCACCAGGCACAATGCTTAACATAGTCAATGAAAGACGAAGATGGATTAGTGTCAGAGTAGTACAGAGTTTCTAGTTAAGTAGTAAAGCTAAAGAGGTCAAGACATCTGTCAAGTCACTGAGGCTATTGACTTGATTGGACAGTTAGTGCTACGTTGCTGTTCTAAGTCGTTACAGAGAGGATCACAAAGCAAGCCCGTCTCTCTCTCTCACGCGTGCGTGCGTGCACCGGACTGCGCCCGTCCCATCTCTGGTCTTTGGAAAGACCAGATGAGGTCAGAGGAGTTTGATAGTTAGATATTTACTGAGGATGGCCTGATAATGTTGATATTTAAACTTAAAAAATAATAATACCTAATAAATGTATACATGATCATGCAACATAAAGAAAATGGTTGTAGGAACGGTTTGGGAGAGGGAGGTAGGGAGGGGTTTTAGTTTGTGTGGTGTGATAACAATGTTGAAATTGAGAAGTTTAGACTAGTTTTACAACTGAAATAACATTTTTGTTATTACAGAGCGGGTAAAGTACTGAAAAAGGTACCGCCGGGTACCGATTTAGATTCCCAGGTACCAGTAAAATGTGAACGGTACCCAACCCTAGTCAGTATCTATGTTCTTGCTCAGCCTGATATACCTTAACCGTCTCGTTGTTGCTCTGTTTGTCCTGTCCTGATGTCTGCCTGTCTGCATGTCCAGACCCTCGGCCTGACTCCTGCCTGCCCTACCCGGTGTGTCGACTACCTCCTACCCTGCCTTGTGTGTCTCCCCCTGGATAGCCTGCCTGTCGTGTTCCCACCTGGAAACCCTGTCTGGTCCTACTCTACCTCCACCTGGAAACCCTGTCTGGTCCTACTCTATACCTCCACCTGGAAACCCTGTCTGGTCCTACTCTACCTCAACCTGGAAACCCTGTCTGGTCCTACTCTACCTCCACCTGGAAACCCTGTCTGGTCCTACTCTAGCTCCACCTGGAAACCCTGTCTGGTCCTACTCTACCTCCACCTGGAAACCCTGTCTGGTCCTACTCTACCTCCACCTGGAAACCCTGTCTGGTCCTACTCTACCTCCACCTGGAAACCCTGTCTGGTCCTACTCTACCTCCACCTGGAAACCCTGTCTGGTCCTACTCTACCTCCACCTGGAAACCCTGTCTGGTCCTACTCTACCTCCACCTGGAAACCCTGTCTGGTCCTACTCTACCTCCACCTGGAAACCCTGTCTGGTCCTACTCTACCTCCACCTGGACTACTCCCTCCCCCTGCTCCTCTTACATTAAACACCTTGAAACCAGTACCGTTGTCTTGCTTGTCTCTCAAATCAAATCAAATCAAATGTATTTGTAAGGCCCGACAACACACGTTAATGCCCCCATGGGCCGTACACCTCTTCTTTAAACAAGTCAAGAAGAAACATCACAATAAGTCAAGAACAAAACAAGAACACCATAAGGTCAACATTTTTTTAAATAAATGCAACACTCCCAGACATACCCCACGCGAAGGTAAGGAAAAACTCACTAAAACCTAGCAATAGGAAAAAATGCACCACAGGCAATGTGGAGGAGAGTCTCTCAGCACTAGAGTCTGCCAGTTGGACCGTAACAAACAAGTAACTTTTTTGTAGATTTGTTCCGATACCGATACCAGTATCGGAAATGCCAATACATCGGAGAGTGAGCATTATAAAAACAAACATGTTTTTAAATCGACCGTGAATTAAAGTGTCAATGCAGTTTGTCATTTTAACAGCAGATACGTTCTTAAATGCCATCGTCCCGACAGAGCGGTGTGACAGGGAGCTGTGATGTGTTCGCTTGCTGGTGTTACTAGCATTAGCTGAAGAGCTAGCTGAAAAGCTAGTTTTAGCTTTAACGTTACCTTGGCTAAAGTTGGGGCTATTCATAATCCAGCAATAATGGCTGTAGACCTGCAAGCAAAGTACAGCAAGTTGGCACAGGAGTATTCCAAGGTAAATTACTTTTTCACCAGTAACATTGTCTTTCCATCTAGCTCACGTTAACTGACCACCCGCATTTCACTGTATGCCCTGGTATGTATGTGACAAAAATAAACCTCTTGATTCTTGATTCTAACCTAAGTGTCGTCACCGAGCGACCTCTCGCACACATGCACGCAATTAATGACATGTTGCAGACAGCCATACCGGTGACAATGTTTAGCTTTTAGTGCCAAAGGATAAGAGTCTGAGGTGAAGTCTCAAAAGAGAATGTTGAATATTAATTTTGCATCGAAAATCACAACATATACACGCTACTACTAGCTAACTGAACCGGAGCTGACTGGATAGCAAGTGCAACAACGTATAACGTCCTTGCGGAACCAATGTCCCAACACCAACAACAGTTCTGTGGGTGAACTCATTGAGCATATAATAGTTGTCAATTAATGATACTAATCTATACAATCACCTGTTGTTGAATAAATACCATTACTTTCTAGTTATTACTAAAAAACAGTATATATAAAACAGTATCTGTAGCTGAAAAAAATTTAAATAAAAATGTGTTTTGTATAATTTATATAAGATATATATATATTATAATTTTTTTTATGTATGCACTGGTATCGGATCAGTATCGGTATCGGATCGGGAAGGAAAAAATGGTATTGGAACATCTCAACTTTTTTGTTGGCCTAACCAGGAACATAACGCATTCGTTTTGCAATTCAAGTAATTGATTATTTAGTTACGTTTTCATATAAGCAATCTGTTACTGTTAAAACATTCCTGTGTTTCCATGTTTATTTTGTTGCCACACACATTTTATTTTACAAATTTATTTTCGCATGGTTTCTTTTCTGTATCCTGTGGTTGTGTCAGTGCACGTGTGTAGCTCAGCTAGCAAGATTGCAGAGAGGACAGTCTTTATGGAATACCTTGTGGAAGTACTCACATTATTTAGAATTTGTGGGTGAAAAGGACAAGAACATACAAGTGAAATGCAAATTGTGCAAAGAACTCTACTTGGAATTTGAAGAAGCACCAGCTAAGCACAGCTCCACAGCGATGGTGGAGAGGCCCATCGAGGAGGAGAACCAGGCCGGTGCTACAGGCTTGGCCCAGTAATAATAATAATAATAATAATAATAATAATAATAATAATAATAATAATAATATTAATAATAATAATATTAATCATAATCATCATAATCATCATAATCATAATCATAATAATAATAAATTCAATTTGTAGCACACTTTATATTGTGTATATATCTCAAAGTGCTACATGAAAGGAGATAAAGATAACAAATCAAATTAATAAAAACAATACAAATTTATAAAACAACCAATGAAATGGAAGAAACATTCAGATCAAAATCCTCCCAAAAAAGTATTATAAAAAAAACACACAAGGCATTGGTCGGTCCATTTAGGCAAATGCTTTGTTAAAAATAAATGTTTTTACTCCCCTTTTAAAAGCCTCAACGGACTGTGGTTCTCTCAGATGGCCGGGGAGGGCATTCCACAGCCGAGTAGCAGCTGAGCAGAAGGCCCGGCCGGAGGTGTGTTTTCTGTTTTGTGTATGGGTTTGAGTGTGGCAGCCAAAAGGTTGCAGACGTCAGGTACCCTTGAGGTTTTCTATTTACTTTCATGTACTTCAAATAATTAAATAGTTTTCATTGCAGATGAATTGCAAAAATGAACTTGTTGTTAGGCTATGCATTGAGCCTCGACTTGTACGTTTATCGCTACTTGTTGTAATCAAAACGTTTGTCCACAAAGAGTTGTAAGGATATTGCAAATTCAATTCTGTTATATTGGCTTGCAGAGTTACAGATTATGGGCCGTAGACAGGCTATGCAATGACTGTAGAGTCAATACATATTCAATACATATTCAATACATATTCTGGATAATATAACCAACATGCATAAGGTAATAATTTTTGGTAACACAAAAGTACTCCAACTTGTCGCAGTAGGTAATGCTATAACATAAGTAGTTACTTTTTAATGGCAGTAATGTTGTAATGTAACAAGTTATTTTTAAAAGTAACGTTACCCAACACTGATCACATCATTTTTTAGATAATCATTTCAGTATTTTATTTGATCGTCATCATCATCATCAAAACTATCAGCTTCACCATTAACTTTGTCATAGTTATTGTCATATTCGTTCATACCTGAATGTTTTGCCCTTCAAATTCCTCAGCAGATCCAGTTGATTCAGAGGTGGAACGAGTCTGGGAAAAGACAGAGAGGTTTCACTGCCTCCACACTGAAAGGTCACAACACGCCTCTGGGCCTCGAAAACAAATTACATTTACGTCAGCAGCCATCCTGTCCGCAAGCAATCCAACCTTTTCACCTCAAATTACCCCTACAATGAAGCCTAGCGTGGAAACCGCTCCCAAATAGAACAGGCAAGTGACTCGGTAGGAAAAGGTAAACGTCTGAAACCTTCTGTGTGAAAAATTCAAGCTTGCAGCAACAGATTTTTGCTGATCCCAGCACAGTCTCTGAGAGTAAACAACCTGATTAATTTTTCAAAGTAGCTACTGGCACTGTCTCCTTTTGAATGCCATATCAAAAGTACCCCAGCGTTAGTGCCAGGGGATCGACAGCAAACCCATCTCAAAATGAAAGTGAGGTTGTTCTTTCACAACAGGATAATAACATCTATTATGAAATGGATTTTGGGATGCAATGAAAATAAAACGAGGGTATATGCTGCCTAAATCAGCATTTTTCCAACTGGTTCCATAATTTAAATAGTACATGCAGAATATGGTATATAAAAACATTGATATTTACGTGAAATGAGAATAATAGACATTATGGGCTCCAGAAAACATAGTGTAGTTAGTTACCTTATGTTCATTGCTCACTGTTTGGGATGTACAGATACAGTAATTACATCCTCTAAAATACACATCTATCTTATAAGCAAAAGTATTTTAATATCCAATAACTTCAATAATATTCAATAGCGAGCTTTACTTCCATTTACAGTAATAATTTTATTATAGCAGGTGTGACATTTTTCAAAAGACAAGCTATCTAACTTTGATATCAAACTCTTTATTTCTGATCTCATCTGGACAGTTACCTGTACATTGGAACTGCTACCGTCTCCCCGTAGTACTCCCAGGTGGACAGCAGGTCTGTCCGGGAGAGGTTGGTAGCATGAAACCTCCAGGCAGCCTGGATGGAGATATGTTTTAGATGTAGCTAGTCATTCTGCTGCAGCCCAGACATGGTGCATTACATTACAGCTTTACAATATTAGAGGTCTTATCTTTATACTTTAATAAGTTAACACCTCATCATCTTGTTCCTTATTTTGACTTGTCGCACCACAACATGGCTGAACTATATGGCCAAACATTTTTCTCTACAGATTAGTGTGGACTTCACAACATGTTTATCTTTCCTTTTCTTATACAATTGTCATGGTGCTACCTCGTTCAAATGGCTGATTTCCATTTCACATTAATAATACTGCTGCAATCTGCAGATTTCTTTATGTATACAGTATGGATTTAATAAAGAAAGAAGAAGAAAAAATATATACCAATCTATTGCTGATGATGGTATAGTCAAATGCATCTGTATGGAGCCATGATAGTATAGGGTACCTTCAAATGCGCTATACCTCCAAATGCTACAACTAACACCATGTTATCAAGACTAGTTCCTCATACATACAGTATGCAGGTGCTTGGTAATAAAGAGCTTCTGATTGTGATTGTGATTGTGATTGTGATGTGTTTACTGATGGTGTCTGTCTCTACCTGGATGTGATGTGTTTACCCCAGACTGATGGTGTCTGTCTCTACCTGGATGTGATGTGTTTACCCCAGACTGATGGTGCCTGTCTCTACCTGGATGTGATGTGTTTACCCCAGACTGATGGTGTCTGTCTCTACCTGGATGTGATGTGTTTACTGATGGTGCCTGTCTCTACCTGGATGTGATGTGTTTACTGATGGTGTCTGTCTCTACCTGGATGTGATGTGTTTACTGATGGTGCCTGTCTCTACCTGGATGTGATGTGTTTACTGATGGTGTCTGTCTCTACCTGGATGTGATGTGTTTACCCCAGACTGATGGTGCCTGTCTCTACCTGGATGTGATGTGTTTACTGATGGTGTCTGTCTCTACCTGGATGTGATGTGTTTACCCCAGACTGATGGTGCCTGTCTCTACCTGGATGTGATGTGTTTACCCCAGACTGATGGTGCCTGTCTCTACCTGGATGTGATGTGTTTACCCCAGACTGATGGTGCCTGTCTCTACCTGGATGTGATGTGTTTACCCCAGACTGATGGTCTCTACCTGGAGGAAGCCTGCTGCAGGGCTTCGTCTCTTCTCAAAATGCTTCTGTCTGTGTTGCTCCTGCACCTTCAGGGCAAACCCAGAGCCCAGGATCCCCTGCGTGGAAAGAGAGCAAGCCAGGGTGATCGAATGCACATTATACAATGGCATGGAAATTTCTTGATTCTGATTGGCTGACACACTTTCAGACGTTGTTATTTCTCATAACACACTCCACGTGATCCCAGAACCCGCCCACAACCGAATATTTTTTTTCCCGAATCACTCCGCCGTTCGTGTTTTTTTTTATGAAACCAAGATGGCGGACAATAATCTTTATGAATGGATGTATTGATATCGTCGTAACGACTCATTCAAAAACGATAAAGTCACGTGGAATGTGTTAGTTGCTTACACAATGTTGGATTATGTAATTTGTTGGTCATGACTCATTGTGAAACAAAATATAAATCGCGGGAAGTGTGTTGTTAGATGGCATTCGTTGTAGAACCTCCCTCTCCTTCAAAAGGACACTGTCATTTCACTGTTAATAACATTTTCAATCAATCAATCAATCAATCAAATAACAACCGCTAACTTCACTGTTAGATGCTTTGTAGCAACCTGTATAGATGTAGCACTGTCTATCTGAATGTCATATATGTTATGATGCATTGAAAATGGGGGACCCTGATGTAAACAAGACGAAAGTCTTTCTCTGGTCTGCATCCCCTTAACACTTTGTATGCCACTCACAGCTTTTCTCAGGTTTACGCCCCGACCGTTGAATGCCACGTCACGAGTATTCTCGTTTAAAAAAAAAAAAAAATTTTATTAGCGATCTGAAATCATATTGCATCACGCGAGCCTACCGTTGGAGATCCAGGGACCGCCGGTGCTCAGATGTGAAAAAAGCGCCCCCTATCGTCTCCCAGATGGTAAATCACCCTTTTGGAATGGACTCAATGAAAGTGAATGGGAGAACAGATTTCTGACTCCACATTTTACTTCTCACTGCAGCCGGGGTCTACCAGAGTTCATTCTGGAGCCTCTGAGCCACAGCGAATATGGGTTATACTGTACACACGATGGATCAATACAATTATCGATTTTTTCGAATGGCGATCGGAAATTGGAATAAACCATTTGGATACCATCTGACCTCAGGTAAGGAATCTATGTTATCAGTGTTAGGATAATCAGACTTGTTTTCACGGATATATAAGCGTTTATGTGATATGTGATATGGCTGTTTTGACTGTATGAGGAAATAAGAGCAGCGATTATCAGCGCACGGCACTATCGATCATCTAGCGTTTATTTGAAAACTATTCATAAATAAGCTGACAAATGACAACGTTCTGGAATATTCCAGTAAAAGGTGATTATCATAGGCATGGGTTGTTTTCCCCCCGAAAACGGGTGATTTTCTAAATGCTATCAAACGGAAATGAAGCGATAAAAAAACAATCTGCCTTGACAATGTTGACTGGAAAATGATTCTTTGATAAGCGACGGGCAGATTAGACACATAGCCATAATTTAAAACATAGATTAGGCAATATTAACGTTAACATTGGCCGTGGGTGGTGGCATTCCAGCCGGTAAAAAGGAAAACACGGCTGGCGCTCAAAGTGTTAACAATTGTGTGTATTGAGCTGTACTGTATTGTACCCATTCTGCAATCTGGTAATACAATTTTCAATCAATCAATCAATCAATCAATCAATCAATCAATCAAATAACAACCGGTAACTTCACTGTTAGATGGCATGCTTTGTAGCAACTTGCCTCTGCAAAAGGACACTGTCGCACGAAGCGATTTCACTGGATGTCCCGGACACAATGGAAGTATGGATATATTCGTAACGAATACTTTTAAAAAGATACCGTTAACACTTTGCCTGCCACTCACAAGATTTCTCGGGTTTATTTATAGGTGGTTGAAAGCCACTCACGAGATTTCTCTTAATTTTTTATTTTTTTTTTTTTAGCGATCTGAAATATTATTGCATCACCCGAGCCTACCCGAGTATAGCCGAGCGGCGCCGGCGATCATTGTGGAAAAAAGCGCCCACTGTCGTCTCCCAGATGACATAAGTGATTTTGGAATGGTACTCCACATTTTCCAGTTCACTGATCCAGCCGGGGTTACCACAGTTCATTCTGGAACCTCAGAGCCCCGCGGATCATGGAGTACTACTGTATCGCGTTGGATCCATACCAGTGGCGTCGTTAGCCCTGGGCTTCCGGGGCTTTAGCCCCGGATGTTTTTCTCCTAGCCCCGGATCAAAAAAAAAAAAAAAAAAAAAAAAAAAATTGTTTAATTTTTTTTTTTTTAGATGTCAGCATCCCCATTGTCTGTGCTGAATGTTTGTTAGTGTTGGGTATTTTTTGTTGGTTTTTAGTACTTTTAAACATTTTTAGTAAGTAGTTTTCATTTGATCCTATAATTTTTTCATTCACCGATTTGTGGACTTTTTTTTAGTGTCCTGAAAGGCGCCTTATAAATCAAATGCATTATTATTATTATTATTATTATTATTATTATTATTATTATTATTATTATTATTATTATTATTATTATTATTATTATTATTATTATTATTATTATTATTATTATTATTATCATCCAGGAGGGAAAAGACACTTTGGATAGTAGGGACTGCATCTCTGCCTGTCCTGACCAGGAAACACTTTGCAACTGTGATCTCCTCTGGCAATAGTTGGATATTGTAATGTGTGGCGAGGGGTTGCAGCAATTCCACTGAGAGAAACTGGTCTGAGGCTGGATAACATGCCTGTATGCCTCTCATAAGTTGTTATCCAACTCATGAGAACCTGCTCTCAAGCTCTTGCAGCATTCTGTCGACGACTGGATAGAACAGTCTCTGTCTCAGCTGATCTCCTGAGCTGAGGTCTGAGCTTGTGCCACAAGATGACTCAACTACATACTCGTCCATCCTTTTCTGCTTCCTCCTTTGGCTGGTAGTATGTTCCTCAATCCAAAGGCCATTACATATGGCCTTTGTCCTGTCATACATGTCCACTGCCATCTCTGAGGTGCGATAACCTTTGAGTGTGTCCTGCACTGTGCTTTTAAATAGTACAGATATTGAAGATGTGCACTTTAACGCAGCAGCACCTGGAGCCATCCATACCCATGTCCAGTGTCCTATAATAAGCTTTAATCGAACCTCGGATAGTCCGGTTGGTTTGGGGTGGTGTGAAAGCTCATTCACTCTTGCAAGTGAACCCTGCTGCGGTTCATTTGAGATGTGAATGCAAAGCGGACCAAAGGCAGGAAAAGACCCAAAAATCTAATATTTTTTTTATGAGAAGACTGAAACATATGTATATAATGAAACACACAATACAGTTTTTTTTCGATTGCCTAAGCATGATTTTGAAAACGGGGCCCGGTGTTTCAAAACACACAATTAGCACAACCACACACACAATTATCAGAACACCTCAGATCCTTTGCTAAATTAAACACTTGTCAAAACCATACACTAATTTATAAAAACTACATTTTGTTACCATATGAAACACACGTTTCATATGACTTAATTCTGTTTGAACCAGTTACACACACTGCTGTGCTTAACCTAAAACACATTTAGCAATTCTACTTCTCAGTGATTAGAGTACTGTAAGTGAAGTACGCAGAGAATGTGCAAATATACAATAAATTCACCAAACACTACACAAGACCAATGCTGTAGACTGATGAAAATATAATTTATTTATCTACCCAAATCAATGATGCAGACTGATGAAAAAAATTATATATATAACCATAACCAAATCAGTCAACATTTCAACATGGAGAATCACAACAATACATGTCCCAGTTTTCATGCTACTATGTGCATAACACTGTAAGCTCAGCAAATATCAGACAAACATAAAATACTGTATCCAGTACAGGTTAAAATTACAGTAAAACAAATCTTTTTTTGAAAAAATGTAAACAGAAAATACTAGACATTATCTCTTTGCCTAGCTGGATCTGGCAAGATAATTTTTTGTTGTGATTCTCCATGTTGACATGTTGACTGATTTGGGAAAATGGGAGAAAATGTATATTTTCATCAGTCTGCATCATTGGTTGTCTTGTGTAGTGTTTGGTGAATGTATTGTATATTTCCACGTTCTCTGTGTACAATACTTCACTCTCCTTCCATTTTGGTTGAAGACAGGTGAACTCACCTGCTGCATTTTTATAGTGCTTAAACCTGATTGGTGTATCTACAATTAAGCAATGGTGTGTTTGTGCATCTGATGGCTGTGTTTAACCAATTGGCTCATATGTGTGGTAATTTGACATTCGGTGTCTAATGTAATGCAAGTGTGTTTAGTGTTTTGCAAATCACTGTGTGTATTGTTTTGCAAAAAGTGAGGCTGACATTGTAGGGGTGCAAATCTGGGCCTATATTTTGCTCCTTTAGTGTAAGGTTTTGATAATTGTGTAATACTTTTGATTTGAGTGTTTATGCAATTGAAGAAAACTGTAAAGACTAGAGATGAACTGTTTATTCATTTTGTACATAGGCTGTGCATATGTTTGTTTGTTTGTTTGTTTGTTTATTTGCTTATGTGTATGATTCTTAACTGTGTTTTTATTTTGTTATTGGTGTATATGTGTATGTATGTACAGTATATGTATATATATTATATATATATGTATATATATGTATATATATATATATATATATATATATATATATATATATATATATATATATATGTGTATATATGTATATTTGTACTCCTGTTGGGGCTTCTTGGACCAGATCAATGTTTTATCTGGCTAAATAAATAAGAAACTGATGATTTGGTCCTGTTAACTTTGAATTTTCTATGGGGACTGCCCAGATCCCTCTCATGGACCTGGACCTCACTTTGAGAACCTCTAATGATTCTAGTTATTCAGTATTCATCTCTTATTACTCTAAAATTGCGTATTTCTGTGTAAAAAAAAAAAAAAAACCCGGGCTGAAGCCCCCAATGTTTTCTAACCCTAAAAACGCCCCTGATCCATACACGTATCGATTTTTTCGAATGGTGATCAGGAATTGGAATATACCAGTTGGATACCATCTGATGTCAGGTAAGGACTCTATGTTATCAGTGTTAGGATAATCAGAGTAAGTTTGATGAAGTTATAAGCTGTTTTGTGAAATGTCTTCTTTCGGTTTCACTGAAAAAGTCAGAGAGGAAATCAACGGAGCGATTATCCGTGCGCGGCCGTAATGTGCTTGCGTGCACGTATAATATTGATCATCTAGCGTTTATTTGAAAACGATTCATAAAAAGGCCGACGAATATCAACGTTGTGGAATATTCCAGTAAAAGACGATTTTCATAGAATGTTCCAGAATGAGCTGTTTTTTTATCTGAAAACGGGTGCTTTTCTAAATGCTCTGAAACGGAAACGACGCGATAAAAAAACAATCTGCCTTGACAGCACTGACTGGAAAATAGTATTTGATAATGCGATGGGCAGATTAGACACATAGCCATAATTTAAAACATAGATTAGGCGATATTAACGTTAACATTGGCGCCGATGGTGGCATTCAGCCGGTAAAAAGGAAAACCAGGCGTGGCGCTCAAAGTGTTAACTGGAATATGTTAGTTGTTTACACAATGTTGGATTATGTAATTGGTTTAGTTAGATGGCATGCTTTGAAGCACCGCACCTCCCAGCTGCTTCTAGACACGGAGGCAAATTTTTATTTATTTTTTTACCTACTTTTTCTGCATATGGTTTTGTGAATAAATCTCCATTATGCTTCAATTACTGTGTGTTTATTGTATAGCAATACAGTTGGATGAATTCGGCCATTGTATAAAAGTATTACACCACTTGAAGTCATGTGTTATAGAAATTAGATCATGCCTATGGGGGTCTAATGACACTCGGCTGCGCCTCGGGCCTAACAACCACCCATAGGTGTGATAATAATAAAGTTTCACCGATCACCGAAACTTTCGACTTTTGCCAATGTCCTACCTAGGGCCCCCAAGTGTAAAGAGAATAGTGTAAATTGGGAAGACAACATTGAATAGGTATCACATCCTTGTAGACGCTGTGTTAAAACCAAACACTTGGATAAAACCATGAGGTGGCAAGAGGGTTCTCGCTCAGGGCCCCTGAAGGCAAGGGAAGAGAATAGAATTTGCACATTTATCATTAGCATGAATCATACCGTAGCAAGTAGTTCATCCATAAAACAACAGTTTTTATGGTGCAACCTGCACTAAAACTGGAGGGGGAAATGACATCCATACTAAAAGGAACACAAACCACAGGGGACAGATTGATACTAGTGGTGTCTCCGTCTTTCCTGAAGACTCTCGTCTCCTTTGAGATAATAGTTAAAAGTGCCATTCAGAAGAAATACATGAGTGTATTAAATGTGTAATCTATTTGTTGTATACTGATTGTTACAAAGGGTCAGATTAAACCGAATATATATATTTATCGTTTGATATCCCTTGTATAATATTTGTATATCGTTTGATATACCTTGTATATTATTTGTATATATACACGGAATATCCCTTTACCTGTGCACAAACCAGAGTAATATTCGCTCTCCTATTGGACAGCGACCCCTAGGCGCCAACGACCAAGCCCCCAACGGCAAGTTCAAAGGCAACTCCGGGCATGTCTCAACATGTCCAGAGTCTGCGCAGTAATACGAGACAGAACTGAGGTTGGCACTAGATAATTCACCTTACGTATGAATACGGCGCAGGTGTATACAGCAGCACTTAGTCTTGTTCAGTTCAAACCTTGATGCCTTCACCACGAGACAACGTGAAGTGAAGTGAGCAACTTTGCCTCTAAATAGAGCATTGAGAACCGCGTGCGAATAGATTGCTAAAGTGTCAGAGTTTAACGCAGTAACGTTGAGTTCGACTTAATCTAATGTGAAGTAATAGTCTATCATTTATAGTGTATCGTGCGGCTACAGTTCTTCAGTGACCAGCATTACCACCGGTTCGTCGTGTATATAGCTAGTGCACTTATCCAGGCTGGGCGGCCTAAACTCGTGCCCCCACCCGAGGAGTCCTAGACGAGAACCGTTGGATATGTACACCGGAGAACCTACACCGGCGACTGCAGAACCATTTCTGGTTGGATTATATTGCTTTGGGACCGTGACCGCTGGAGCAGAGACCGGCGATCCCACTGTCGTTTGGGATCTACCCCCTGTGAGGATCATCACTCGAGCCCGCCTCTAGGAAGAGGCTGGCTAGCTGTCTTCCATGCTGTCGAGCATACTGGATTATAGCTGTTGCTTTGTCTGCTGATCAAGGGAGTACATGCACTGGCTCCTGTATCTGGAGCCTCGTTATTCCTCGTTGACCCAGACTTTGTACCCGAACATTCCTCTACCCCTGCCGGCCTTACACCCGGAGGGAACCCCCCAGTGTCTCCAGCTGGTACTAGTGTGCCCTATGTAATTGCTATACCACAGGTGGCGTCAGTTTAGACCCATCCTAGTATTCATACTATTATCATTGACTTACGCTCTTGACTGACTTTACGCATGTTCTTCGCCATACAAGCGCGAGCCTAATTCTCAATCTGTAACCTAACGTTGCTTAATAATAATAAATACCCTCCAAATAGTACTTTATGTGTCAATGCCGTATTCTTGTGTGGGTGTTCACCATATATATTCATGTACTGTATGGCCAGTAATTAAAGTACATAACTAGTAGTGGTTTAATATATCACAATCTTTAATACAGTCAGGGAATTGTACCCCTCAGTTACACTGATAATAGAGATGGAAGCACACAGCATAGTGTCTGACTCCTTTATGACTGAAATGAACATGATAATAACAAGACTAACATGAGCTTTTATTGTCTAAAATGATGATAAATACTCAATTGGATGGAATAAGTGAAATAGCTGCCAAAAGGAACAGTGGTTCCTTGTGACGAGCCGCGACACTTACAGCAGGTAGTGCAAAGAAGGCCACTCCGATCATGCTGAATGAGGCAGCTAGCAGCCGTCCATTCCACGTCTTTGGAACCTTGTCACCGTATCCAATGGTAGTTAAAGTGATCTAGTGGAAGGACAACATCTGTACGTTACTGGTGTGAAATGTGAAAACAACAGCTCACAGGGTTATAAATATCTTGTGATGTCATAAAGAGTGGGGGAAACAGCAGTTGTACCAGAGCCATAGATTATAGACTGGTTCTGCAAAGCAAGCAATAGGACAGCATATCTCCTTACAGGTCTTTCCATGGGAATACATCCGTAGGGAGACATCGGATCTTTCACGTTTTTGATGATATGAGCACTCAGTGAAAGTATCAGTGAAACGTCATCAGAATGACAAAGGATTGGCATAGAAATTAATTAATGAATTGGTAATGCCAAGTAACTGCACTCTTTAGACCAGTGGTTCAAACTCATTCCCCGCCAACAACGAGTTTACTCGTTATTGGGCGCCCATCGTTGAACGCCAACAACGAGTATACTCGTTATTTGATAGTTTTTCTTTTTATTCTATGTTTTTATTCATTATTCATCCAGGGACCTTGGTGTTACCATAGGGAATGGGTCTGAGGTCGCCAAAGTGCAATACCGGCCGCATCCAGCTAGACGGCGGTATCAAGCACCCTTTGTAACCTTGTATCTTGGCCTGTGGAACGGCCAAATGTCTCCGGTTAAATTTTTCCTTGTCGGGCGAGGCGAGCGGTTCTCCCGGTTCCATTGAAGCGCGTCAAATATCCCCGATCCATATGTTGGTGGTGGATTATGCCGTGGACCAAATGGACATTGGATGTACCAGATGGCGATCAAACAATTGGAATATTATTTTTGGAATACTCCCGATCACAGGTAAGGACGATCTGACGTAATTTTTTGCTTGATCCTGCAATGCTTTTATACCGATCGGGCTGATAAGCGTTTTTTTGGTGTTCAATACGAATGCCGTTACTGACAATCAAATAATCAGAAACGACCCCCCCCCCCTTTCATGCATTCATGATGGAACATAATACCTATGATATAGATTTGATTTCGGAATAATAGCGTGTACAGGCAAGAAACGGCAACGTCTATAGTGGAATTGAGGGGGCTGACAGGCAGGACACATGAATACAAGGGAAGGAGACTAGACATTAAACTAACAGGCAGGAATAAACATTGTAACAGAACAACACTGAGAATACAAGGGAGACTAGAACATCTGGACTAATGGGAAATACACAGGGAGCAAGACAGACAACAGACTTGACAATATGTGTACACAAAAGTCCATACGAAAGGCGGCGGCCTGTAGCACCGCGAACAGACCACCCGGGGGCGCCAGAGGACTGTCCAGAAAGTTCAGATCCTGACAGGACCCCCCCCCCCCCCCCCGAAGGGGAGGCTCCCAGACGACCACCGATACCGACCCGGAACAGGCAGGGCGAAGGGCCGAAACCCCGGAAAAAACTGGGGACGAGGACACGGGAAACAGGAGCCGGGGGGCGGGGGGAAAAAAACAGGAGGGGCCCAGCAGCAGGGGGACCGGGAAACGGGACCAGAGGGGAGCCCGGAGAAGGGCGCACAGGGCACGGAACCAGGGGCCCCGGAGAGGGGGACAGAGACAGAGGCCCGGAGAGGCGGGCTAGAGACAGGGACAGAGGCCCGGAGAGGGGGGCCGGAGACAGGGACAGAGGCCCGGAGAGGGGGGCTGGAGACGGGGACAGGGACCCGATGAGGGGGGCTGGAGACGGGGACAGGGACCCGGCGAGGGGGGCTGGAGACGGGGATAGGGGCCCGGTGAGGGGGGCTGGAGACAGGGACAGAGGCCCGGAGAGGGGGGCTGGAGACAGGGACAGAGGCCCGGAGAGGGGGGCTGGAGACGGGGACAGGAGCCCAACGGCGGAGGCCGGGCACTGGGACAGGGGCCCGGTGAGGAGGCCCGGAACAAAGGGGTGAGGGTGACAACTCCAGAACAGGACCCCGGACGGGGACCCCCCCAGCAGCAGACCCCGGGACCGAACCAGGGGACCCGGAGATGAAGGGCGGAGACGACGACCCCAGAGCAGGACCCCGGACGGGAGCCACTGCAGGTGGAGGTCTTGGGACCGGGCGCAGGACCCCGGATGGGGGACCCTCCTGGCGTAGACCTCGGCGCAGACCTCGGCGTTGACCACGGTGTCGACCACGGTGTAGACCTCGGTGCAGACCTCGGCGTTGACCACGGCGTCGACCACGGCGCAGGGCTGGACCAGACGACTATCCAGGTGCAGATCGACCTCGGTGCAGGGCTGGACCAGACGACTATCCAGGTGCAGATCGACCTCGGTGCAGACCTCGGCGTTGACCACGGCGTCGACCACGGCGTAGACCACGGCGCAGGGCTGGACCAGACGACTCTCCATGTGCAGATCGACCTCGGTGCAGACCTCGGCGTTGACCACGGCGTCGACCACGGCGTAGACCACGGCGCAGGGCTGGACCAGACGACTCTCCAGGTGCAGATCGACCTCGGTGCAGACCACGGCGTAGACCACGGCGCAGGGCTGGACCAGACGAGGAGCCGGGACCAGACGACGAGCCGGGACCAGACGACGAGCCGGAGGCAGGAGACTCCCCGGGGACAGGAGCAGGGGCACGACCCGGACCAGACATCGGGGTCTCCCCGGGAGCCGGAAGAGGAACAGGGGCTCCGGAAGACTAACAGGGGCTAAACTGGCAGTAGAGACTGGGTTGGCTACCTGGGAAATGCTAGCTGCAGGGCCCATGCTAGCTGTCCCTCTTGCGCAGGTGAGCAGCGCGTGCAGCCGCATCCTTTCGAACGAGGATGAAGCGAGGAAACCTCCTTCGAAGAAGTGCTGCATGGTCAGCAGCAAGTCGCTCGCTTGGTCTCTCCCGTTGTCCGCTGAATCTTGGTTAGGTCGCGTCATACTGTGAGGATCCGAGTTTAGGAGAGGAGTGTAGAATTCAATCGCGGGACAATGTGGAGTAAGAGAGACGAGGCAACGAGTCGACGTTCCGATAATAATAATAGCTTTACTTGAGCATAGTCAAAAGGCACACGTTACAGGGGAAAACAAAACCTCAGAAATGCTGGAAAACATGGACTACAAATACGGGAAGGTACTGACACAGGAGATACGGAGATACACACAGTACGGAAGGGTACTGACGGGAAAACAACAAACAATGATGCGACACTGGAAGACAGGGGCGGGGAGAATATATACAGGTACTAATTAGACAACAAGGAACAGCTGGGACACATGAATACAAGGGAAGGAGACTAGACACTGAACTAACAGGCAGGAATAAACATTGTAACAGAACAACACTGGGAATACAAGGGAGACTAGAACATCTGGACTAATGGGAGATACACAGGGAGCAAGACAGACAACAGACTTGACAATATGTGTACACAAAAGTCCATACAAAAGGCGGCGGCCTGTAGCACCGCGAACAGACCACCCGGGGGCGCCAGAGGACTGTCCAGAAAGTTCAGATCCTTCAGATCCTGACAGTATGTTGATGTTCTGTACTGGTTGGCTAAACCAATGGTTCTCAAAGTTGGGTCCGGAGACCCCCAGGGATCCTTGAAGGGGCTTCAGAGGGTCGCCAGAAAGAGTTTAATTTCATAATTTCATTCACAAGAATTTTGCCCCAATGAGAGACTATATACAGTAAGATATATATATATATATATTGTGTTTCACTGTGTCCACTGTTATCTTCTTAATTAACGACAGTATAGACAGTTATGGAATTCTGTTCCCTTAACATGCACCCAGAAAAGCGGCCATTTATGAGAACCACTGAGCTAAGCGATGCCTTGTCGTCACAACGTATGTCTAACCTCTGTGACTCCATGCATGACTTTGTTCCGTAGTGTTTACCATCGCAGGAAGACAGGTTTGCTAACTCTGTACATTTGCATCATGGTAAAAGCTTCGCACTAAATGGGAGATCGCTGACACTGTATATCCACAGTACACTCAAGAGTCATGTAGTCCTTTCCGTTAAAACAACTGGCGTGTCTCACCAGTCCCCACCAAAGGGCATCGGCATACGTCTCAAACTCATTGTTGGAATCCTTCTCCACGGAGTAGACCAGGAAAGACGCCAGGATGAGACAGAGGAAACCAATGTACCACGCGGTGATCAGCTCCTAGGGGCGACAGACAAATGCAATGAGGATCAGCGTCCATCATGTGGGATTGAAAGCAATTGAAGGGCTGGTGAGACTTTGGTGAGACTCATGTGGTTTAATTGGCCTTAAATATGGCAGGTACTATATTATTTCTCAGAAATCTGAGTTTCATGTGTACTATTCTCTCTCTCTCTCTCTCTCTCTCTCTCTCTCTCTCTCTCTCTCTCTCTCTCTCTCTCTCTCTCTCTCTCTCTCTCTCTCTCTCTCTCTCTCTCTCTCTCTCTCTCTCTCTCTCTCTCTCTCTCTCTCTCTCTCTCTCTCACACACATGGTCGCAGGAAACACGGTCACCTTGCTGTGGGCGTAGACTACCGATCCCAGCAGCTTCCAGGTGCCTCCTCGCCGATCCATCCGCAGCATGCGTAGGATCTGGAGGAATCTCAGACTCCTGATGGCCGAGGTGGCAAATACGTTGCCCTGGGAGCCGGCCGCCAAAACCGACACCGAGGCTATCAGCACCATGATGTCTGGAGGAGAGGAACACATGGTGCTCACAGAGGCATCAGGGTTGGGGAGCAACGGATGGGATTACAGTAAAAGGGTAAAAGGAGATTAAAAGGAAAAGGGTAACTGTAATCCATTACAGATACAATAGAAAGCATGGTAATCACATTACAGATAGAAAATATGGTGATTACTTAATGGATTACACAGGGAAAAAAATTCAAATGGCAAAAGGTAATTTGATTGTGAGATTATAGACACTAAGGTGAACTTCACACCTGCATCATTTGGTGCAGACTTTATTACGTTTTTGTGAACACGTCATATGAATCTGCGGTGCGGACCATCTCTCTGGTGTGAAGGCAACTTCAATCAAGTCCGACTCAAAGGTGAGGAAATCGTCCTGTCAGTCAGTAAGTCATGCAACACACAAATGGTTATTCTACTGCACTATTTTATGGAATCCAGGAGTCGACTCTTTGGGGATTGAGTCTCTCCACCACTATTTATTTGCCTGGCCTTGAAGACAGCAGCATCACGTACGTCGCCATCGATTCATTCTAACTGCACACATTCTGAACAAACATTCATAAATCATTTCCTCATTATCTCTGCTGAGTGGAGCATCAAGAAAACATGATACAATCTGATATAAATCACTGCAACGCTCCATTTTGCCTGCAGTGTTGCTCTGATGCCTGATGGTGGTTCAACTCCTGCCCCAACACATCTAACCAAAAGGTTGGCTTGGTGTTGGGCAACATGAAACTTCTGACTTCATAATGACTATTATATGTGAAAACACCCATAATGATCTGCACACTTATGGTATGTTGGTTGATAATGGCTATAGATTATTACAACAACAGTACTCTAGATTCTGAAGACAAAGTAAAGTAAAGCACCTGAAAGTAATCAGATCAGACTTTGAGTATTCCAGTGGATTACATTGAGTATTCCAGTGGATTTTCATTGAGTATTCCAGTGGATTTACATTGAGTATTCCAGTGGATTTACATTGAGAATTCCAGTGGATTACATTGAATATTCCAGTGGATTACATTGATGATTATTACGCAGGTCATCAGTAATATATGATGGACCCTGAGCATCACAAACAGATTATGACCATGTTAGGGCGTTATAGTTGTTATAATCAGAATATGATACACAGCCATTTTCAAGTTGGAATAATTTACCCCTTACAGTTTGTATCTTGGGGTTGAATACTCTTAAAGGATCAATAGGCGGCCGTCAATTCTTGGCAATATTTTGCATTACTTGTTATTATTATTTTGACAGTAATCGATAGTAAGACAAAAATAAAAAATAAAAAATAAGACATTTGACAGGTTTGACACTCTGTTGTTCCGGTAAGGGGCAGGAGCTAAAACAACATCCAAGCCAAATGATTGGAACGAGTGAGCTGTCTATGAAACCCTCTAGTAGTGACACATGCGCTTGTTATGCGCATAACAGTTGTAACGCGTACACAAAGGCCTGCTGCTACAGTAACACATAGCTGCCTGTTAGCTACCTAGCTGGCGGCACGTGGTTTTGGAGGCATCCTGATGCGTTCTGATTGGGAAGGGTGTTGTCGAATTTGGTTTTAAGGATTTCTAAATATTTCGATGTTCTGCCCAAAATCAATGGCCACCTATTGCTTCTTTAACTTGAGTAACATTACTCTATACCGACTCTCTTTACATGTGTCACATCAGGCCTTGCTCATTATACCACTTACCGTATCCTATTTAGCAGAACTACACCTCCCTGTATTCCCTCATACTGTATGTCATGCTGCTACCAGCGTACAGTGCATAATACTACAAACAGTAATTACTTCAACACTCATCCAAGGTTTGATCCAGGAAGGAAAGGAGAACTGGCTCACTGCCCTACAATCTTCAATGACAAATAGGACAGCTCAGGAAGTGTGCTGTAGTTACTTTTCTAGAGATATAAGAGAGAGGGGATGAGAGAAAACAGGAGACGAGGAGACAGAGACAGGTGGTAGGCCGGATGGGACAACCTACTATGTGGACATGTCAGTCTCTTCCTCACCTATGACACAGAAGGGTTTTCTGGCGAACTTCAGCCTGCCTTGCCATCCTCTGTATCGACAGCAACATCCTGCAGCCCAGATCCTCACAATGTACTCCACTCCAAACACCACAATGGTCACAATTTCCTGTTAAATCAAGAAGAGATCCTGTACAGGCTGACATGTACAATTCCATAGCTTTCAATTAAATGTTATTGTCATCGATTGTATAAATTGGACTATGCAAACTGGTATCAAATAATAATATGGCCTCTAGCATCTGAAGCCTTGATGACTGAGTGAAGCAGCATGTTAGATCACTGTGGAGAAACATGTATTATATCTTATTCTTAACCAATTTTGTCCAATGACCTCAAACTGATGGTCTCAATTTCTACAGTAGAAGCGATGGATCGGAATTAGGTAAATGGATAAAAAAAATATATTGTCTTTGTACAGCATAAGTACAATACGAACGAAAATAAGTTGGCATCTAATCAGAGTGCAAATGTAACAGTAAAGTGCAATAGCAATATACAATGTCAGCAGTGGCGGCTCTACCACTAGGGGCGCTAGGGCGCCGACCCACCTGTTAATTGAGAGAAGAAGAAATATTTTTTTTAGTTTTTTGTTTTATAGCCCTATAAATAATATAAACATGTTTAAAATGAATAATATTTACTCATTTTAAGTATGTTTGTGTTTCCAATGCACAATATAACTTAATTTTACAAAGATTAATAATAGTTTTCCTGAACAGGAAGTGACGATTCTGTCTGATATAGACCTTTTCATTACGTAGCCGCAGGCATTTCTCCTCGCCGTATTTCTCTCTGGGCTAGGCGCAATTGCGCCTGGAGTGCGCATGCCCGCCGTGCACTGGTTCATCGCTGTATCCGTCGCAGCCACGCGCTTTGTGTTGAATATGATGTATTATGATGGAACTCGGGCGCTGGTTTGAAACGACCTAGCAAGCAGCCGAGCGTCTAAAAGCTCTCTGATTGGCCGACGCGGTACTTTCCGTAACCGCAGTTTGCAACATGAGTTTATGCTGTTGTTGTGTTGTGTGATGCAGATATTTGTCTTGGAGCGTGATGGCAAGTTCTTTCAACGGTTAGGCTTAGGCACTCTTTCAAAGTTGGTTAAGGTTAGAGTTTGTCTTAGAGCATGGCGATAGAACACCAGGTAGTTTGCAGGCTGTTCGAGGCGGAAATGGACAAAGACACAGCTCTTCACTCACACAGTACTTGTTGGCTAACAACAAGCTATATATGGATGCAGTGTGGAGGGACGTGCATGGACAATGGATGGACATCAACACAGGCTGGATGGACAATGCCATGGAGTGGATATAAGATAAGATAAGATAAGATATTCCTTTATTGATCCCCTTGGGGAAATTCAGGCATCATAGCAGCATGGGGGGGAAAAAAGAATAAGTAAGAAAGTAGTAAACGGGATAAGAAGTAAAGGGGGTGGGAGCTGCTATGAAAAGGCTGCCACTCTCCTCGGCGCCACTACTACTTTATCAACAAGCCAACAACAAGGTAGATTAGAGATCTTAACTCTAGTTTAATACATGATACGTTGTCTACTGATGCCGCATAATATCAACAGCTGTTTCGTTGTAACGTTACAGCTTTCAGCTAACGTTAGCTACTGCTAGCTGTTAGCTCCGTTATCTTAGCTGGCCACTTTTATAATTACTGCATGGAAACGGAGTAACGTTAACGTTTAAACGTTATGTCGAGGTCATACAATACTACAGTCGACATAAGGTTAACGTTACCCCGTTTCCATGAAGTGTTTAAATAGCAGCAATCTTGTTGAAAATGTAACTTTACTAAAATGCTAAATGTTTGGTATAGCGCCCCTAGTGGCGAAGCATCCACGAGCCGCTACTGAATGTCAAGTGATTAAACTGGAGTATATATAAATGAGTACTACTGGTTAATAATGCAATAAGATGTATGTACACAGTGTTATAGTATTATTATGTACACTGTTTAAAGCTGATGACCCCTCTGTATTCTCAAACTATCGTCCTATATCGATACTACCTTGTTTTTCAAAAATTCTTGAAAAGCTGGTATATAGTAGAATCATGAAACATCTAGATGATGAATGAATGAATGAATGAATGAATGAAAACTTTATTTAACAGATTGCAGAATGGGTACAATACAGTACGGCTCAATACACACAATTGTTAAGGGGATGCAGACCTGAGAAAGACGTTTGTCTTGTTTCCATCAGGGTCCCCCATTTTCAATTCATATAGACATTTATGACATACACAACATACATGACATTTATGGCATAGGGACATATAGGTATTTAGTACTGATACATTTGTGACATAAACAGTATTCAAATATACAGTACTGTTACCCCTAGATCCTGACAGAGTATATACATATGATGGGGAGGGGACTGTACATTACGAGGGGGTGGGTGGGTGGGAGAGAAATATACATACGGCGGGGAGGGAATATATACATGTGGTGGGGAGGAGACTGTCTATTAGGAGGTGGTGGGGGTTTTGGGCATTTACGGTGGCCAGTTTCGAATTGCAGCCTCCCGTAGGTGCTCTTTAAGAGCGGTTTTGAATGTGGGTAGGGATTCACATTCCTTTACAGCTTTGGGTAGGGCGTTCCACATTTGATTTGATTTGATTAGGGATCCCCATTAGCTGGTGCGATAGCAGCCAGCTAGTCTTCCTGGGGTCCACACACAAAAAAACATACAAAAACAATCATTATTGCAAAAAACTAAATTATTAAAAGTCAGTACACACAATGCATAATGAACCTACTGTAACAATTAATATAGCTAAAATTACATTAGTGTAAAACAAAAACAAAAAATTACTTTACAGTGATTTAAACAATTTAAAAACAATTTAAGATTCTTTTTAAAAGTGAATCTACTGTAAATGCAGCAGAGGTTCCGAGGCACATTGATGTGGCATAATTGCGAAACGTGTTTAGTCCCTTGTTTGAGCCGAATCTGGGTTTAACATGATTTGTTGAGCTTCCTCTGGTGTAGTGGTTGTGGTATTCACTGACCTTTGGGAAGTATTTTGACATGTACATGGGGACCTTAGTCGTATAGTGTATCTTGTAGACCAGGCCCATTGCAAGTTGCTGTACTCTGTCGTCTACTCTAAGCCATCCTAGGTTGTCAAAGTGGGCAGGGGTGAGGTGGGTTCTGGGGGTAAGGTCAAGTAGTAGTCTGACCAGTTTGTTTTGTGATGTTTGTAATTTTGTTTTAAGCGCCTTTGAGGTGCTTTGGTACCATGAGGTGCACGCATAGTCGTAGTACCCTTGAATGAGTGCTCCTGCCAGAGTCTTCAGGGTATTCTTGTTTACCAGAGAGGAGATCCGGTACAAGAATCTAGTTCGTTGGTTGACTTTTTTTTATTACATTGGATGCCATTTTGTCACAGGAAAGATTTGTCTCTAGGATGGAACCCAGGTAGGTAATTTCGTCTTTCCTTGTGACAATATTTTCACCCACTGCAACTGAGAAGCCGTCGGTCTTGCTGAGTTTGTTATTTGAACCGAAGAGAATGGACTCTGTTTTGCCCATGTGTAATGATAGTTTGTTATCAGCGAGCCATATGCAGATTTTGCCTAGTTCCGAGCTGAGGGTTTTTTCAACCTGCAACTTGTTCTTGTCAGAGACCAGCAGGGCTGAGTCGTCCGCAAACAGGAACAAGTTGCAGTCACAGGCTGACGACATGTCATTTGCATAAATTAGGAAGAGTAGCGGTCCTAGTATGCTTCCTTGTGGAACACCACAGCTCACTGTGAGGGGGGGGGATAGAGTACCGTTTACCTCTACCATCTGTTCTCTCCCCTCCAGGTAGGATTGCATCCAGCTCACTGATAAGCTATCAAAACCAATTGCTTTTAGCTTGTCAATCAGAATGGAGTGATTGACAGTGTCGAAGGCCTTTTGTAGGTCCAGCATGACCATGCTGCAGTATTTGCCCGCGTCCACCTCTTGTTTGATGTGGTCGTTCAAATAGAGGAGGCATGTGTCAGTGGAGTGGGACGTTCTGAAGCC
The DNA here is from genome assembly GCF_963971535.1 of Notolepis coatsorum. Classification (NCBI taxonomy): domain Eukaryota; kingdom Metazoa; phylum Chordata; class Actinopteri; order Aulopiformes; family Paralepididae; genus Notolepis; species Notolepis coatsorum. The sequence goes on along the minus strand of NC_140181.1, from coordinate 42,485,665 downwards.
AGATTGGAATTCGTAGATTAGATTTTTTTTCCGCCAGGTACTTTTCAACCTGTTCGTAGACTATTTTCTCCATGACTTTCGAGATGGAGGTAAGAATAGAAATGATAACAATATCTTGTTCGAACATCAGTATGGCTTTAGAAAAAAATACTCTACATATATGGCTCTTTTGCACCTTAGAGAAAAAATTACAGCTGCACTGGAGAAAAAGGAATATACCTTAGGCATTTTCTTAGATTTATCAAATGCTTTCGACACAGTGAATCACGAAATTTTACTATCAAAAATGTCATGCTATGGTCTTAAAAAACAGGTTATACAATGGGTTGAGAATTACTTAAACAACAGAGAGCAATTTGTAGTTTTCAATGGTAATCGATCACAGCTGGCTGTACTAAAATGTGGTGTTCCACAAGGGTCCATTCTAGGACCCTTGTTGTTTTTGATTTATGTGAATGATCTTCCAAATGCATCCAGTTTATTGTCACCTATATTATTTGCTGATGACACAAATCTCTTCGTCACTGACAAGAATTTTGATTCCCTTATTGATAAAGCAAATTTTTCCTATTGGTTTCAGTTAAACAAGCTATCACTCAATGTCAAAAAATCTAACTTCATTATTTTTTGAAATAAGAACAAAAACATTTCAGACGGAATCAAGATTTGTATCAATAACAATGAACTTGCACAAGTTTCATCAGTGAAATTCTTAGGTGTCAATGTCGATGAGAAACTCTGCTTTAAGAATCATTGTGAAATTGTTTGCAAGAAGGTTTCAAAATCGTTGGGCATTATAAAAAGGGTTAAAAAACAATTAAAAAAGAGCACATTACTAACTTTGTATTACAGTTTAATTTATCCTCACATCTTTTACTGCAATATAATTTGGGCCAGCACTTACCCATCTTACTTACAAACAATCCATAGAGCTCAGAAATCCTTTGTAAGAATTGCAACCAACTCTTCTTATTTAGCCCCAACCAAACCATTATTTAAACAACTGCAACTACTCACAATTTATGAGGTCAACAAGTATCAAACAGGGGTTCTTATGTACAAAGTAATTGGTCTTCCTTTATCTTTGCCTAATTTTTTTCAAACTTATTTTGAGTTTAATTCTCATTATCATGCACATCTCACAAGAAGAAATAAAGACTTACGCATTCCTTTCTGTAGGACCTCTGTTGCCAAATTCTCATTTGTTTATCAAGGTGCAGTGATGTGGAATGATATACAAAATCTAATAGAAACATGTTCCACTTTAAATATATTTAAAAGTAAGCTTAAAAAAGAACTACAGATCCTGTAGTCTATAGTATCCATGTGTATTTGAGTAAAGTATTTTAAAAAGAATTACCCAACATTATAATAGTTGTATAATGCTGTATTGTATGTATCTGTGTGTATGAGAGAGGGATATGCGCATGTGTTTGTGCATAATGTGGGGGGGGGGGGGATTTTTTTTTGTGTGTAGTTATCCTATATAGGTTTAAGAGGGGAAGTCGCTTATAAGCCTTTGGGGTTTTTGACCTTTCCTGCACATTTTAACTGTTCTTCTTTTTTACTTGTTTTATTCCAGAATGTATGTTTGTAAGTGTGAATAACAATAAACAAATTATGTACAGTGATACAGGTACTGTATTAAAAACTCTATGGTAGTTAGCCATACTGGCCAGTGGTAATGTATAGGACTCTTAATCAGGTTGGGCAGTGAAACAGTGGTGTGGATACATCCCTACTCCTCACCAGGGCCAGACCTAGCACATTTGGCGCCCTAGGCAAGCTTTATCACTATCATTTGTTATGTCAAAATATTGGTTGCTTGCAGATATAGAGGGGGTTGCAAAAACTGTTCAAAAAAAGAATATATAGCTTTTTCTTTTTTTTGTGCCGTTTTTGGCGTCCCCCTCTGGGTGGTGCCCTAGGCAACCGCCTATGTCGCCTATATGAATATAAACCCCTGCTCCTCACTATGTACTCTGCTCCAATCAGGATTTCTGCAGCATAGCAATTGTAGCATAATAGAGATGAGAATCAGGGATACTGGCTTGTTGAACAATGAAGAGCACAGGGCAGACATCAGGTTAGGTTACCTCAGAAGTCATTAAATACACAAATCCATCAACGTACCAAGGTTTTCATTCCAAAATGTTATATGTTTGTTTTGGGCAAAACATTCTTAATTCTTGTTCATTGCTAAATATTTCAAATATATAGAGGATTCCATTCCAACAGTGGTTTTCAAACTCAGAGTCACTGCAGGGGTCACGGGATGAGGGCAATTTAGCCTCCCTCTCCCTCCCTCTCCCTCTCCCTCTCCCTCTCTCTCTCTCTCTCTCTCTCTCTCTCTCTCTCTCTCTCTCTCTCTCTCTCTCTCTCTCTCTCTTCACTTGGATGAGGATATTAGGCTACTTACCTCATGCAACTGTCAGCAACCCCCACCCCACCACCTGGCCCCCTACTGGGGACACATAGTTTGAAAACCACTGCTCTAAAATGTCACAGTTTTATAAGCAAAGCTCTTAAGATGCCTGATTACATGAATAAGAATCCATATAAGTTCATTTCATGTGGGCAATAATTTAATTTCCATGTGGTATCAAAATCATTCATTTTGGATTGCAACTCTTTATACTTTCTCAGACATCTTATGTGGTATAAGAAAATATTGAAACAGAGGAAGACAAAATGTTTCAGGAATACATACCAGGATGTACAAGGCACTCTCTGAGCTGTTTTTGAACTCTTTGATGGTTGCGAAGACCGAGAGTATGAGACAGGAGAAGACCAAGAGGAAGCTGAAACAAGATAAGAGAGGCCACATTAAAATTCACCACAGCTTCTATCTTAAAGCATGTGTAATGCTGTGACCTCTGGGCATGTCTTGGTATTGCATTTTGTTTACCTAAATTGTTTGCTTGGTATTGCACTTTGTTTACATTTTATTTTGGTCTGGTGTGTAGGTTGAAGTTGAGTGAGGATAGAGGATGGGTTGCTACTGTCTGCCAAACCTCAGGTCCTGCCAAGAGGAATCTTGGCAGAGCCTGATGTGTGGTCAGCAATAGTAGCGCCTCCCTTATCCCCACTGACCTCCAACCCACACATCAGACCAAAATAAAATGTAAACAAAGTGCAAGCACGTTTTCTTTTCTTTTTCTTAGCATTACATATTCTACCTTTAACCCTTTCACTGCCACACTACCAAAGGGTTAACCCTTTCACTGCGACAATACAGAAGGTTAAGTGTGTGCCAAACTGAAACTCGTTCTGTCAATTCATTCTATGTCACTGTAAAGTATGCCAAACTGAAAACAAATTTTTGAACTTACGTACTGTACATAGGCTACGTGCACATTGCAAGCTTTTGTGCTCAATTCTGATTTATTGCTCAGATCCGACTTTTTTAGTTTGGCTCGATCTTCACATAATTTTTTTAATGTGATCAAACAGTGTTGAATTTGAGTGCTACACTGAGTGCATAGTGTGACGACCCCCAAGACAAGACACCAAGACAAGTCCCCCCATTGGGAACATGCCATCTTTGTCTAACCGGGGATTAATGGTTCCCAAAACACACAGACTGTCTTATTAAGGTATCAACACTCAACTTTGACTATGGCACTTTGTTTGTGACAATTGGGGGCTCGTGCCATTTGTAGGACCTTTTGGTAGAAATTAGAAATTCACTTTGTTTGTAATTTGGCCTAGTGTGGTTAAATTAGTATTTATGCTTGGTAATTTGGCTGGCATTTGTAATTTGTAATTTGACTGGCATTTGTATTGGAGTTCCTGTAGGGACAATTTGTTTGGGCTCTGTCTGATTATAGAAGGGCTCATTTGAAAAAATAATTAGGCTAATTAATTGAACTAGTGGCTGTGACCTGAGGGTTTGGAGCTAGTATTTGTAGCCTGTTGGCTAGAATTTGTTTATAGCCAAATTATTTTTTATGCCAGTGTTGGGGAGTAACATCTGATTTGGTCTTTGTTCTTGGGGTGTTTTATTGTTTGGGATTTGGGGAACGTTGTTATGGGATGTGTTGGTGGCGGGACCCAAGTAGTGCAGTCAGAGGAGGAGGGTGTCGGGAGACGAGAGTTCAAAAAAATAATAATGTCTTTACTGAAGTCAAAACATGATGTACGAGAGAACACGGAACATAACAGAGGCTTGGCCAAGCCGGCGCGGGACAAGGAACAAAACAAAATGCTATCTACAAGACTAACCAGAAACGAACTTGGGAACACGAGAAAACAAAGAGCATCCAAAACGTGAGACACCAACATAACTTACTGATAACGAAAATACGTGAACAGGTCCGAAGACGAGGGCAGAGCGTAGGCTCACTGGAACAAACACTAAGACTGAGGCGAAACAGGACTGGGTAACTAAACAGAGGCTAAGACAAGGTTGCGTTGGCGAGGTACTGAGACGAGAGTTGCTCACAAGCTGAGATGTGAATAAATAAAAAAATACAAGATGAAACCGTAACAGGAAACTATGAACAAGCACTGAACACAGGAGGGGCGAGATTCTAAATACTAAAACACATGATTACTAAACAGGAAACAGCTGGGAGAATAGGGATACAGAATACTGACACAATGAATAACAGGGAACTAGACACTACTACAAGACAGAATGAGTATGCAACCAGACAAGGACACTTAGACTAAACAGGCAGGAAACTTTACAGACACAAAAATCATAGGCAGTAATAAGGCAGAGATCAGACATGACAAATACATAATGATAGAATAACGGATAGTCTCTGCCAGGAGTAGTACCGCCAAAATGCCACCGGAAGGTGCCAGAGGGTAATGTTCAGAATTGTTCTGAGTCAGGGGTGGACCACAACAAACGTAGCAGTTTGTTTTTGTACAGATTTCTGGTAGCCAGGAGATTTGTTAATTTGTTTGGTTACAGTTTGTTATTTCTCATGTTGGGGCTTTGGAGTGTTGATACCTTAATAAGACAGTCTGTGTGTTTTGGGAACCATTAATCCCCGGTTAGGCAAAGATGGCATGTTGCCAATAGGGGGACTTGTCTTGGTGTGACCTTTAGGCGGCTACAAACGTGGGTAGAGACAGGCACTTGTGTCGGCGCTTGTATCCTCTCGGGAGCATGTCTCTGGCACAGAGGAGTGGCTGTATAACAGGTACTTCTTCGTCCCAGAGAGTTTTAGTTAGGGATGTCCGATATTATCGGCTTACCGATATTATCGGCATTAAAATGTGATAGCGGAAAATATCGGTATCGGTTTTCAAAACAAATTTATTTTTTCTAGAACCTTTATTTACCCAGGCAAGCAAGTAAGAACAAATTCTGATTTTATTTATTGTCAAAAGTATGCATAATGTTGTGTTAATTCCACAACAAGAGATATGTAATGTTAATTACCTGAAATTATTCAGTTTTTTGGGGGGGGAAACCCTGCATATGTCGGTATCGGTTGATATCGGTATCGGGAATTAAGAGTTGGACAATATCGGTATATCGGTATCGGTAAAAAAGCCAATATCGAGCATCCCTAGTTTTAGTGCATAAGTACCCCCTGCATGTAGTGGCACGAAGATTAGGGTTTGAGGTAGTTAGTAGGGATGCACCAATCCGACTTTTTCAGTCCCGATACCGATACCTGGGTTTGGGTATCGGCCAATACCGATCCGATACCCATTGTCCAAATTTATTTTACAAAAAAGTAAAGAAATAAAAATGTAATCCATGTTTTTTTTATTTTCTTTATTAAAATATATTTTGTTTTTAAGAATTGTAAAGGATCACACGTGTGTTTTTGATTTGTTGTAAACAAAGACAGAAAATAAACTTCATTCATTCAATTAATAAACTGTATGCCTCACTGTCAATGTGTGGAAGAGACTGGGATCATTCTTTTGTGCCAGGCAACATCAGGCTTGACTTAAAACATTACTTTCCTTAGTGAAACTAAATGTAACAAATTAACACATAGATATAAATGTACTGAATGGTTATTTCTTATTTAATTTATTATAATTTTTTTTTATAAAAGATCCGATATATATATTTTTTTACCGATACCCGATCCAGCTATTTTACTGATATCGGCGGCCGATACCGATACCAATATCGGATCGGTGCATCCCTAGTAGTTAGGTAGTTAGTTAGGCTCTGTAGTTAGTCAGGGGGGGAGGTTTCATTTGATCAGACTGTTTGGTTCTTGGTATTCACACTTCATTGTCCCAACATAAGTTTTGTTTGTTTAAGGCCAATAGTGCACTATGGCACTCAGTTTTGAGCAACAAAAAGCACTTCTGCTTATAGAGTTGAAAAAGGGGGAACAAGCGTTGGCTTTAGAGGAGATTAAGCAAAAGACTGAGTTTGCCAAAGTAGAGCTGCGGATTAGGGAGCTAGACCTTTTTTTCTCTCCTCGTCCAAGGTTTGTCAAGGTCAAACCTGCTCTTCTGGCCAATTCCCTAACACAAGTGATGTCGGTACCGTCTGCTGGAATCATAGAACAGAAATGCCTGGAGAAATATGGTGCATTTCTTTCTGATGGTTCTGTGTTGTTGCAGGGCAGTGACGACAAGGTGCCGGTCAAGGTACTGCGGGACACTGGCTCAGTCGATTCATTTGTATGTGAGTCAGTGTTGCCTTTTTCGACTGAGTCTAACACTGGGGATGTTATTTTGATTTGTGGGATGGAAATGTCTGTGTTCCCTGTTCCTGTACATAACGTTTCTCTCCTTTCAGGTTTGGGAGATGGTGATGTGCAAATGGGTGGGCGCGCTGAGTTGCCTGTTGATGGTGTGGACGTCATCCTGGGTAACGATCTTCCCGGGGTGCGGGTGTGGGCCGAGGGGCCTCTCCCAAATGCAGTCACCCAAAAATCGTTTAGTCCAATGTTAGTAGACACTTCGTCAAATGAGGTCGTTGGGCATCCAGCCTGTGCAGTGACACAGGCAATGACAGCAACGTGTGATGCGCAGGGTGCTACCCAGGGCGCGGATGTTGAGACTGTTCATATTAGTTTGGTTCTGCCTGACCCATTTCAGTCCATGTTGCAGACTGAATTAGTTGAAAAGGAGGCAGTTGATCCGGCTTTGGAAGAGCTGTTAGATACAGCCGTGCCGTTTGGAAAAAATGATGGGACAAGTGTTGTTGGCAAAAAAGCAATGACATGTGATCATGTAAACCTCCTAAGACCAACCAACTTTTGCCCATCTAATGGGGGGGGGGGGGGAATAATGGGGAATGCATTAATGTTTCTCTGTTCCACCTCTCCAGTGGCCGTTCCTGAGGAGGGACTGCCATTGCTCCTATTGGCTTCCAGAGAGGTAGCCCAGGAGATCACAGGGTTTAGCCCTAATGACCTGAGGTTTGGTCAGAAAGTTGGTGGTCCCAATACTGTTCAGAGTGAGATGGTTGGGAAGGAGAAAAGGAAAACGAGAAGGAGAAGGAGGAAAAAAGAAAAGAGAATAGAAGAGAATAGGGCAAGTAAGAAAAAAAGGAAGAGGAAGAAAAAGAGAAATAAAACCGGAAAAGGAAAGAGAAGGAAAAAAAAGAAGATAAAATCTCTTTTAGGTCATTGTGCTGAGAGAAATGATGTTGTTGTGCCCGCAACTTTCCAGCACCTAATGACATGCGTCTGGGCGTGGTTGACCATTTAAGTTTAAATGGTAGAGTGACCTGATAGGGTTGACTCCATTGGTTTTGAAGTACATATAATCTTTTAACATCCTGTGTTCTTCTTGTCTCGTTTGTTCCCCAATCTCTTCTGTCTCTTGCTCTCTTAATTTGCTTCTTAGGATCCACGGTTGCTGAGAGCGGAGGCAGGAGGGTGAGGGGAAAGGGTGACCGGTCAGCAGGGGTGTTGGAGATGATGTGTGCCTAAAATTGTGTTGCTTTGTTTGTGATATTGATGTTGTTTATTTGTATATACCAGGGATATCTGGGAAGGGTATAAACAATTTTTATTTGAATTTAGAGGGAGAAAATAAAGAGTTCCAATGTTTTTACATTGTAGAGTTCTGGCTATGAGTTTTTTTTTAACAAGTGACTCTTAGTTTGCTGTATTTTGTTTAGGTTCTTTAATCTCATGCCCCTCGAACCAATTTAATGGTATTTCATTGTGTGGTGTATTATCCCTTTACATGTTGGCCTTAATTCTTTGACTGCTGTATAAGCATAGGGCTAATTTTGATCATACACGAAGAGGCCTAAACTCTTAAACCAAGTGGATAATGTAGAATTCCCAATGTGGGGTATCCATGATAGTTTGGTTGGAAACGCCATTTAGCTCTGTAGATAAATATCCCTTTTTGACACATGTGTTTGATTGTAGATTTATGTGCTTTGAAATTTGTATTTCAAGTTTCTTTAATAGTTGTCATACAGAAGTACAGAATACTTTCATACAAAATGCTTCTTACTGTTACGCTCCAGAGACTGTGCTAGACAAGATAGTATCAAATAACATAGTATAGCATGTAATTTAGAAGTAGAAAATGAGGTCACAGTGTTCAGTATAGACATATGTACAATGTTCGATGCAGAATAGACGTAACTGAGTTACCATATAATATACAATACTATGCAGTGTACTAATGTACAATACTATATAGTGCAAAGCAGAAATGGGATGAGGTACAATTTAGGTACAATTTACAGTAAGGTGTACGAGTTGTAGTGCAATCCTTCATCAATAAATATAAAGTGTGGGGAGTGGGTGCTACAGTGTGTTTGTTTAAAGTGAGTGTGTGCTATAAAGTGTGTGGAGTGGGTGCTACAGTGTGTTTGTTTAAAGTGAGTGTGTGCGTGTGGATGTGTGTGCTATGTGCGTTTGATGGTTGTTGTTGTGTAGTGTTCATTGTTCGTTTAGCAGCCTGATGGCCTGGGGATAGAAGCTTCTTCTGAGTCTTTCTGTGCTCGCCTTGAGACTCCGGTATCGCTTGCCTGACCGCAGCAGTTCAAAGAGGCAGTTGTTCGGGTGACTGGAGTCTTTAATGATTCTCTTAGCCTTGCCCCTGCACCGCTTGTTGTAAATGTTCTGGAGGGTGGGGAGTCACTCTTTGTAGTCTGCTTCGGTCTTGTGCAGTGCTATTCCCAAACCAGGAGGTGATGTTGCCAGTCAGGATGCTCTCTATTGTACATGAGTAGAAGTTCTTAAGGATCTTCTGACTGACTTGGAACTTCCTTAGGCGCCTGAGGAAGTAGAGGCGTTGTCGTGCCTTCTTCACAACACTGTCAATGTGTGTGGTCCTTGTCAAGTCCTCGGATATGTAGGCTCCGAGGTACTTAAAGCTGTTGACTCTCTCAACCGGTGCCCCGTCGATGCTGAGGGGGCTGTAGTCCTTGACCCCCGACCTCCTGAAGTCCACAATCATCTCCTTTGTTTTGCTGACGTTCAGGGAGAGGCTGTTTTCCTGGCACCATCCCGCCAGGACCTTGACCTCTTCCAGGTAGGCCCTCTCGTCGTTGGCAGAGATCAGGCCCACCACCACTGTGTCGTCAGCAAATTTGATGATTGTATTGCTACTCCGCTGAGCCACACAGTCGTGTGTGTACAGGGAGTAGAGGAGGGGACTCAGAACACAGCCCTGGGGGGCCCCTATGTTGAGGGTGATGGATGAGGAGGTGCAGTTGCCTGCTCTCACCACCTGGGGTCTGCCCGTCAGGAAGTCCAAGACCCACTGGCAGAGGTCATAGTTCAAGCCCAGGTCCCTGAGCTTGGCTATGAGTATGGAGGGGACTATGGTATTGAATGCCGAGCTGTAGTCGATGAATAGCATTCTCACATAGTTCCCCTTCCTCTTGTCCAGGTGTGATGCTGCTGTGTGTATTTGTATGTTCTCTTGTCTAATATGCACCTTGTTTTGCCTGTCTGGTCTGTTCCCCAATCCCTACTGTCTCCTGCTCTCTTAAATAGCTTCCTAGGGCCCTATGTTGCAGAGAGCGGAGGCAGGATGGTGAGGGGAATGGATGAAAGGGTTTAACAGGTTTTGATTTGTGATTTGAAGTTAGAACAACTCTTGATTAAAAATATTATTGTTACATTTGGGTTAGCTTGTTTGTAAATTCAAATGTAATTTGTTAATAGGGTAGAACCCTTTTCTTTAGGGGGAGGGTGTGACGACCCCCACTTTACCTGCAATGGGGATTCTTCTGACTCAAAGAGCATGGTAGTGGGTAGGTCGTTACCCCAATTTGAAGCACCTGTGCAGTGCAGAGAGCTGCCTGCAGCACCAATCTGTCCCCCTGTCTAATCCCTTCTGTCTGCTTTTCCCATCTCCCAGGACAGGTTGTATCAGCAACACTCAACTGGGAATCCTTTGACAATTCTGATACCTACATTTGTTGTTTATTCAATTATTGTTTGTAGATAGGTTTAAATAAAAAAAATAAAAATTTTATCTACTTTTTCTCCCATTTTTCTATTTTTCTCCCATCCCAATTTTGTATCGTCCAATTCTACCCTCCCCTGTCTCGAACGTTGTTAGGCCATGCCTCCCACAAGCCGGCTGCAATGTGGACTAAGCCTTACATCACGTGTCCCCTCCGGTACTCGAGGAAGCAGCAGTTGCATCTTTTCACCTGCACAGCGCGATCTCTCAGCGTCGGGGGTCTGCGTTTGGAGGGCTTCGCACGTCGCTTCCTGATTCTGCTGCGCAGGCGCACCAACCGACCTGTAGGAGTCGCTGTCCACAACGTCCGATCCCCACCCATCAGCTTCCCACCCCCTAATACTGCCAATTGTATTAGTATGAACGACCAGCCAAGCTGATAGCAATGCGGAGAGCTGGGCTTGAACCCAGCGTCTCCTGCATTGGCGGTGAGCGCCTTGCCCACTGCACCACATAGCCGCCCCAGGTTTAAATAAATTATTTTGTTAACTTGGTATCACGTGTGGACTCCCTATTTGTCAGAAACCACCTGTTTGTGACAATAGTAGTATAGACCTATTAGGTTGGTAGGTATAGTAGTATAGACATAGTAGCAAAGTACATAATAGTAAAAGAAGGTTTTTATTTTGAATTACATTTATATTATTTCAGATGTTAAAATAAATTAACGAAGACCGAGGTAAACTTTCATTCAAATGCAGCTACCTGCAATCCTCAGGACCATTCAACGGTATCCGGCTCACACACAATACTGTACGTCAGGAGAATCCCACCACTTATTGTCAGACCTGTATGTTGAGGAACCCCGTGAGTGGAGTATCCTGTGTTTGCACGCCGCGGCTCAGTAAACCGTGCAGGTAGAGAGAGAGAGCAGCCAAAACCACTAACGCTGCAATCAGCCTGACCCTCTGGACCGTTTATCTCTTCTGTCAGTCAGGCCCGTCTCCGGGGACACCAGCGTTTCCCCCTGCTGTGTTGTCCTCGCAATCTCAACCGCTTCATACGAGACGAGACAGCAGGGACTTCTTTACAGCCGCCAGTGATGTAACCGGTTGTAAACTTCCTTTGTCAGCCGTGACACATTACAGATGGGGGAGAGATTACTGAGTGCTGCAGTTCAGCGCCTGGAGTTTATTTTTAGGTTGGTGGTCTGGAGTTCAAGGTGAAGCGTGAAACAAGTCTATCACTATGTGACTGTGGCTTTCGTTTCATTTTCTCCTTTGTTTCATCTGTACTGATCTTGGAACAGATGACATAAAAACAATGTGAACAACTACATTGTGGTTTGACTTTGGGAACTATCTGCAAAGAAGAAGGAAAGGGGACAAGCAGTGCAGGCTGATGTGGTGATTCAGACTAAGAGTCCATCATAGTTTAAACCTGGTGTAAGCCAAGCTCCAATCTATGATTACAAACTATCTGTGATCTGATTTGGCTTAAACAGAAAAGCGATGGCCGATGATCCAGGGTGGACTGATGCGATTAAGATGAGATGGGGGAGGTGTAGAGAGAAAATTGTGGCAGGTATTTAATTTGATTGGCCAGGAGCATGAGGCTATCGCATCACTGCTTTAATAAAATTTGTGGAGGAATGAGAGAGAGAGAGAGAGAGAGAGAGAGAGAGAGTTTTGATTGACATTTGTACTAACAGATTGCAGAATGGGTACAATACAGTACAGCTCAATACACACAATTGTTAAGGGGATGCAGACCAGAGAAAGACTTTCGTCTTGTTTACATCAGGGTCCCCCATTTTCAATTCATCATAACATATATGACATACAGATAGACAGTACTGTTACATACAGACATTTATGACATACCAGATCTACAAATATACAGTACTGTTTAAGAGTACAACGCCTGTCACATAGACCCTGGCGTTGGAAACTCTGATTAAGAGACAGAGTTTCTAAAAAGAGAGTATAATATACATTGCAAAGTATAACTGTACAGTATAACTGTACATTGGTGGGTTTTAGGAGTGAGATTAAGCAGTAGTCTGACCAGTTTGTTTTGTGATGTTTGTAATCTGTCCTCCCCATCTCTCTCTTTCTCCCACTTCCCAAACTGTCCTATCTACAATAAAGCAGAAAATGCCATAAAAAAGAACACACACACACACACACACACACACACACACACACACACACACACACACACACACACACACACACACACACACACACACACACACACACACACACACACACACACACACACACACACACACACACACACACACACACACACACACACACACACACACACACACACACACACACACACACACACACACACACACACACACACACACACACACACACACAAAGTTGGCTGGGCTCCATAATTCTAATGAGCTAACGTTATGCTAACAAGCCTTTCTGTCAACAATGTTGCCTATGGTTGACAACATGGTTGGCTAGCTATCCACACAAGCCTGAAATACTGTTGGACCATCGTCACCAGGGGTGCATAGCAACAACATATTTCTAGTACACATACAATAATGTAATGATACTTTATTTAGAGAGACCATTCCTCTACTCCAAATTTGTATTTTGGATAGACGTAAGACTGCAATATAAATAGGGATTTAAATCTGTTTACAGTATGTCTCTGTAGTGCATACCAAACCATTTTGGGTTGGAAAAAAGGTTGGAAACTTTTGCAATAGAATTAGCAAAGATAACCCTAGAAGGAAAACATGGGAAACAACATCAACATTTGGGATATAATATAGTAGTATAGTATATCAACTGATGAAAAACATTTATTAGATCTATAGAGAATGCCTGTGTATGAATCTAATAGACTGTGTATGAATCTAATAGTCTGTGTATGAATCTAATAGTGTGTGTATGAATCTAAGTCTGTGTATGAATCTAATAGTCTGTATATGTGTGAGGATTCGCCTGTCCCTGGACCTTTTTTTCCCTGTCTACTCTCTTCACCAGCCCCCACCCTTGGACATTCTTGTTCCTCTACCTTCACGCACCTGTTGGGAGTTTGCAATCAGGTCTGGAGAGTACTTAGGTTGCAGACTCCCCTCCAGTCCTTGTCGGGTCGTTCTGTGTTCTGGACTCTGTGTTCGTTCTGTATTCTGTACGTTACCATCACCTGCCGCGTCTCCGGCGTGAGACGACGTGCCAGCCATCACCACCTGTCGCCGTTTGCCTGGAGTGGGACACCGCCTTCGCTCTCTAATTCTCTACGGGAGGTTTCCAGTGTTCCCACTCCAGACGTCAAGCTGGCTCGCCATCGCTCCCGATTCCACGGGAGGAAGGCGTCTTTTCGTGATCCTCGTTCCTGGGGTGAGGCTCGCCGTCGCTCCCTATTATTCCACGGGAGGATGGCGTGTGCCCATCCCGTTTCCCCTCGGACCCCCTTTGTTCCGCGCTGCCCGTCTGCAGCATCCGAGGAGGAGGAGGAGGATTCCTTCCTGAGCAGCAGAGCCCTACTCGGTGTAGGGACGAGAGGAGGATCTCCGTGCCCGGCCTCCGCTGTCGGGTCCCTGTCCCCGTGCCAGGCCTCCGCCGTCGGGCCCCTGTCCCCGTGTCAGGCCTCCGCCGTCGGGCCCCTGTCCCCGTGCCAGGCCTCCGCCGTCGGGCTCCTGTCCCGGTGCCCGGCCTCCGCCGTCGTAACCCTGTCCTCATCCCTGTAAGCGGTCCTGGCCCTGACACTTAGCCCTGGTCCTGGCCCTGACACTTAGCCCTGGCCCTTAGCCCTGGCCCTTAGCCTGTTCGCCTGTTAAAGGCACAGTGCCGCAGTTTCATATTTCATGGACTCTTGTGTTTTTTGTGTTCTCCCTTAAAGGGACTGTGCCGCTTTTTGTTATTTAATAAATATTGCCCTGTTTTGGCTTACTCTAATACCTGTCTTGTGTTGTGCGATTGGGGTCGGTTTCAAACCATAACAATATGAATCTAATAGACTGTGTATGAATCTAATAGTCTGTGTATGAATCTAATAGTCTGTGTATGAATCTAATAGACTGTCACTGTGTATGAATCTAATAGTATGTGTATGAATCTAATAGTCTGTGTATGAATCAGGGTCCATTTCTCTCCAACATCAATATGCTGAAAATCCTAGAATGTCATTCTGTTTTGGAAACATAAACAAGAGTAAACAAAAACCAATGGCCATTTTGAAGTGCTGTTTGTGGGAGGAGCTTTATACCTTTAACAGCCTATGACAGAGATCTTCATGAGGATATACTGTATATTATGTGTTCTCTACTGGAGGAGACAAGCAAATAAAGGAACACTTGACTTGACTACATATGGCTTTTCAGTTTACGGGTCATTGAGGAATTGAGGATGGAGGAAAGAGGAAGGGAAGCTTTGGTATCCTTTGGAGGGGGAATGTTATTCCTGTGTCCCATTACGTCAATATTTGCAGCCTCATCTCACTTAAAATATGTAAATAAGTACTAATCGACCTGTGAGCTCTTACACTCAAATGAGGTCTAATACTAGAATATAAACCTCATTGAGAACTCAACATGTTATGACCAGTGATGCCAGTAACTAGTTACTAAGTAACTAGTTACTCTAATCTGATAACTTTTTTCAGTAAATAGTAATATAACTTGTTACTTTTTACAAGCCAGTAATCTGATTACAGTTACTTTTCCAAGTGGCTGTGCGTTACTATTTAGTTACTATCTCATAATGCTGATGATAAGAGAGCCAAGGGTACAGTCAGCTAGACCGGAGATGGGACGTGTGCTCGCACACAGCCACACACACATGAGAATAACAAACTTTATTACATGGCGTTTTCACATTCGCCGAAATGCTTGCTTGTTGTTGTGAAGGATCAGATTAAACCGAATATATATATTTATTTATGGATATATATTTAATAGTATTTGTATATCGTTTGATATCCCCTGTATATTCCTTGTACAATATGCACTGAATATCCCTTTAGTCTACTAACAGCCCATAATAGTTTCATTCTACCATTGGACGAGAACCTGGCGCCAGCAGCCATGCCCCTTGGTTCAAGTTCAATCGTGCCGACAAACATGTCGTTACAAGCCCGGTTCCGCGTAGGAATACGTCTGGCGAAATACGAATGGTACTATTTGTTCACAGCGCATATATATATGGCGCAAGTAAGTAGAACTTTTTTATTTTAGTCCATTAGTCCTTTACCCTCCAACCTAGTAACAGACGCGAAGCCTCACCCACGACGCACGTGTGGTGCAGTAAGGCCTACTTGGCCTCAGAATAGGCATTGAGACATCGTGTGGATTAATAGTTGAATTGTCATAGTTTGGCACTATACCGTCGAGTGGGACGTATTTCTATTAAGTTAATAATAGTCTATTATGTATGGTGCATCGTTCGGTTAGAGTTATAAAGTGAGCAGTACCCCCATCGTTCCTGACGTTATCTGGAGTCTTAACCAGGCTGGGCAGACCACGTGTGGTGCTTGCATCCGAGGAGCTCCGGGCCAGGACGAGTGGACCTGTACATTGGATTACTTTACCCGGACGACGGCGAGCCTTCCACGGCTTGGATTATCTACATGCTTTGGGTGCTTTGATTATGCCATGGATAACGGCCAACACTGCTGAGTGTTGGAACTACCCCCCGAGAGGAGTCCAGGTGAGACGGCGCTCTACCCCGAGTGAGGTCGCCTCACGTCTCTTCGTTGTGGACCGGCAGCTACCGTCCACCAGAGGGCCCAGCTGTATTCATCTGCGGACCGAGGTTCTGTGGGCACCGTGTTCAGCACTCTGAATTCTCCCAAGAAATCGTCGGCCAGATGGGATACCGCCAGCGGCTCTCCTAACCCCCCCTACTGTCTTACAACCAGCGGGACCCCCCCCCCCCCTTTAGTGTATCCAGCTATAATCATTTAAGTACCATCGCTATAGTTCCCTAAAGAACCAGGTTGTATACTTGCTCCCTGCGTAACCAGAGATTGGACATTCAATGTTGATTTACCTACGAATACTCATTTGCCTTACAAGTGCATTTCAAATCATAAATGTCATTAAGTGAACGTTGTATATACCCTTTGCTATATAAAATATTCGATTTATACATTTGTGTGGACTTCGTTTCATCAGGTGGGAAAGTGTTCATCATATCTATATCATGTACTGGATGGCCAGAAGTTAAAGTACAAGCGGTAGTGGTTTAATAATACCATACTTATCAATACAGTCAGGGAATTGTACCCCTCAGTTACAATTGGTCCTTCGAGCCGGATGGTAACTAGTGTAATATTAATATAGTGTTATTAATATTAAAATGGCCTATGATGAACACTCCACGAAACGGTCCTCCTAACGTAGAACGCCCGCAGCGCAGACGACAGCCACCTCAGTACTTAGAGGATTACGCTGTCAGTCAACTACCTAGCCTTCTACAAACGGTAAACGCGGTAAAAGTAGAAAGTAAAATTATGTCTGACCTTTACGACCAGGTTTCCCCGACCACAGAGGCCCTAGTGAGTTCTAATGTAACTGACCAAGCTCACGGTGGGGACCAGGAGGGAGCTGACATGCCTTTACCCCCCGCCAATACCGAAGAAGTAGTCCCCGACCAGCCCCGGGAGGAAGACAACCCTACAGAGAGAGAACTCTGCACGGAAGAAGAGGAGGAGAGCGCCGAGGAAATAGAGCTCCAGGACTCCCCAACGAGTACAGCCAGGAGCGGCTCAGCCAGGAGCGGCTCAGCCAGGAGCGGCTCACCTCTACAACCGTCTTCCCCCAGCGAAGCGGAGAGGATGCTATCACAGGCGTTCCTCGTCAGCCTGACAGCCTCTACCGAACGCGATCGACTTCAGGGTGAACGCGATCGACTTCAGGGTGAACGCGATCGACTCCAAGCACAGATGCTTATCGAGCGCGAACAACTCCAAGCGCAGCAACGGAGCGAAGAAGAGCGCATACGCCTGGAGATGAGACGCCTTCAGACGGAAGAGAATATGGCAAGAGACCGGGCCGACGCCCAGCGCGCCGCTGCCGGTGCCCAAAGAGAAGCAGATCTCACCAAGCGCGAAGCCGAGCGCGACAAGCTACAAGCGCAACTAATGGAGCAGCTGATCCTCAAGGCAACACCCTCTCCCTCTGCCAGGGGTTCAAGGAACTCGTCGAGACAACAGTCAAGGGCAGCGTCTCCTAACCGAGCAAGCGACCCTGAACTTGACCAACAGACCAAGCCTATACCCCCCGCAGACCCCCTTCCCAGACCGGTCCAAGCGAGACCCAGCTACAAGGAAGGAGCGGCATACACTGCGGAGAAGCTAAATAAACGACTACAGGATCTAGAGGACCTGATAGAAGAAGAAGAGGGAGAGGAGGAGAACCAAGCCCGACGACAGCACAGTACTCCACCGGACCAGGAGGTCCAGTACAGCCCAGGCTATACCCCCGCGGCGCTGCGCTACAGACCCCCGACTCTATTCACGGGTGAGCACGACGCACGACCAGCCCCGAGGAATAGCACCTGGACCAGCGGGCCATGGTACCCTGCCGGTACCAGCCCACAGAGAGGCGCAAGAGGAGACTCGCCTAGGAGGTCTCTCCCCCAACGCTCGCCGATGTATCAGCCATCCACGGCGTCATACATTGCCACGCCGACGTTTCCAGACTTCACCTATGAGAATCGAGCACAGTACACGGAGCTCCGGATGTGCTTAGAGACAATGATGGTGGATGTCGCTGATGAACGCCACAAGTATGCAATATTACTGAAGCACCTGAAAGTACCGCGAGCGCACAATATAGCGCTAGCCTATGCCACCTCTACGACCCCATACACCGCGGCTCTAGCAGCGCTGGACCAGAGATATGGACGTATATGGGATTACGTAATCCAAGAGATAAGGCATATTGATCGCCTACCCCCAGCAACAGACAATCGCTCATTAGACGACCTGTCAATCAAAGTGCAGTCCCTGGTAGGGATGCTGGGAGCGCAACGGGAAAAGGGCATGCACGAGCTATACGCCAACTCTAACGTCGAGAGGATTTTAGAGAAGCTGCCACCCGCAAGACAAGAGCGTTTTAGGCGGCAGAGAGACCACCGTGATCCTAACGGTCCCGAACCATCCCTCCTCGATCTAGCCGACTTCCTGGCGAGAGAAGTCAGCAGCTTAAGACTGGATACGTTCGTGCGGAGCACGCCAAGCTCCAGAGAGGGACCCAGGAGAATAAACGATGGAAGAAGATCGGTGACTGTCATGCACCAATCAGAGTCAGTAAATACCGAGCAGTAAGAGCCACAGTACCCCCTCGAGAAAAGAGAAGTGGAAGATGGTGTGCCCCTACTGCGAGAAGGAACACTGGCTGTCACAATGTGACCTGTTCACAAAGATGAATGCAGAAGAAGTGAGTCAATGGATAAAGTCCAACAGGCGCTGTTACCGATGTGCGCGCAGTCACATGGCAGCCGAATGCCGCCTAAAGAAAAGGTGCAGTCGGTGTGACGGAGCCCATCTAGATGTACTACACGACAGTAACAGAAGAAGGCCTACACCTGCACCATCGAGCGGCACCAAGGCAAGTGTCATGTACATTGACCCCGCCAGCAGCAGCGGCGCCCAAGTGCTCTTAAAGGTAGTCCGTGTGACATTGAGCTACCAAGATAAAGTCATGGACACTTACGCCGTCCTTGATGACGGGTCAGAGAAGACCCTTCTGCTCGCGTCCGCTGCGGCCCAGCTGGGACTGCGGGGGAGCGAGAACCAAATGACGATTCGGACAATAAGAAGAGATTTAAAGACGATAAAGGGCGAGAATGTCTCCTTCACTATCGCAGCAAGCGGGCAGCCAGAGCGACGGTATAGGATTACAAATGCTTTCACCAGCCAAGAAATAGGACTATCGCAGTACACCTACCCCATCGCCAAGCTGATGGATAAATATGTGCACCTGCGTCAACTACCTATCCCGCTCATAGACGGCGCCACCCCGACCCTGCTGATAGGCTCCGACCATGCAGACCTCATCGTCCCGATTGACCGGGTCCATACAGGACCCCGAGGCTGTCCTGCAGCAGTCGAGACCCGCCTAGGGTGGACACTACAAGGCCCCCTCGCTAAATCTCTCAACCGAACAGCAGCCACTAGCTGCCTCCACTCCAGAACGACAGAAGAAGACACCACTCTCCTGCAGCATGTCGAGAGGCTATGGACACTAGAGACAATGCCCTTTAAGAACGAAAAGAAAGACATTCGTTCTAAAGAAGACATTTACGCCATCAACCTACTCGAGCAAGGGACAAAGAGAGTCACAGTCGGCGGAGTGATGAGATACGCAACTCCACTCCTGAGGCGAGAGGGAATGCCCACCTTTCACGCAAAGAAATACGCCACAGAGCGGTATCTATTGAACACAGAGCGGCGCCTAGCCAAAGACCCCGCTCAAGAGAGTGTGTACCGCGCTGAGATTGAGAAGCTAATCACAGCGGGACACGTGACAAAGATTGACATTAAAGAGGCCGATCAGACGACCGAATCATGGTACGTGCCGCACCACAAGGTCCACCACAACGGCAAGGATCGCATTGTGTTTAACTGCAGCTACCAGATCGGATCCCAAAATCTGAATAAAGAGCTCTTGCCCGGCCCCACACTCGGCCCCTCTCTACTAGGCGTGCTACTACGCTTCCGCCAGGACAAGGTGGCTATCAGCGGGGATATCAAAGGGATGTTCCTGCAGGTGAGACTAGTGGAGGAGGACAAGCCCCTGCTGCGGTTCCTATGGAGAGAGAAGATCGGAGATGAGCACCCAGCCATCTACCAGTGGGAAGTCCTCTCCTTCGGAACCACATGCAGCCCGTGCTGTGCTACATTTGCACTACAGAAACACGTCGCAGAGGACCCAGCAGCAGATGAAGAGGTCCGACACAGTGTGAAGAACAGTTTCTACGTGGACAACTGTTTACAAAGCGTTTCGACTCAAGAAGAAGCCGAGGCTCTCCTAATCAAGCTACGCGCCTCCCTGATCAAAGGCGGCTTTGATCTCAGGCAGTGGGCCAGCAGTGACCCGCACGTATTGCGCAGCCTCTCCCCCGCGGACAAGGCTGCCAGCAGTGAGACCTGGATGGCGACCATCCCAGGAGAAGCCCAAGAAATGACACTAGGATTAGTCTGGCGCTTCAAAACAGACTCGCTCCACTATAGACACAGACCCCTGACCACGGAGCAGGGAAGGTCGACGGCGATACCGACCACCAGACGGAGTGTGTACAGAACACTCGCCAGACAATATGACCCGTTGGGATGTATTCTACCTTACACCACCAGGGCAAAGATGATTGTACGAGCACTATGGGACAAGGACCAGGGCTGGGACGACCCAATACCCGCACACCTTGCCTCCACATGGAGAGAGTGGGAGACGGAACTCCGCTCACTCCCAGGCGTCAATATACGCCGCAGCTACTTCCCACCCACGGTGAGGCCAGAGACATGCAAGATGGATCTACACGTCTTCAGTGACGCCTCCGAAGTAGCCTATGGATCGGTGGCCTACTTGCGTGCCCAAGAGAAGGGAGGAGAGATACACACTGCTTTCATCCTGGCTCGCTCAAGAATAGCCCCACGAAAGCAACAATCTATCCCGCGTCTAGAGCTCTGCGCAGCCGTAGCAGGAGCGCATCTAGCCACGTTAATCCAACGTGAACTCACCATTCCGGTGCACAGAACAATCTTGTGGTCAGACTCCACGACAGTACTCACATGGATCAAGTCTGATTCATGCAGATACAAGGTCTTCGTGGGAGTCAGAGTCACCGAGATTCAAGAGTTAACAGAAGCAGCGAGCTGGCGGTATGTGGACACCAAACACAACCCAGCTGACGTCATCACCCGGGGAATGTCCCTGGATGACCTCACCCGTCGCAACATCTACAGTGACGGACCGGAATTCCTCAAGCTCCCGGAAGAAGAGTGGCTTACGCCCACCCCACGGGAAGCAAGTAAAGAGGAGGCTGAGAACAAGAAACCTATGTTCTGTGGACTGAGCACAGTCGCCTCCACAGACCCCAACATAGATGACTGCATTACCCTACAGAGTGCGCAGCTAAAGACATTCCTGTGGCACCACCCAGAGATTCAGTCCACCACTGACATTTCAGCAGCTGACTACGAAGAAGCAGAACTTCTTCTACTACAACGAGCCCAGAGAGACTCGTTCCCTGATGAGCTAGACTGTCTACAGGGAGGAAAGCCCGTCCCATCAGACAGCAGACTGCTCCACCTGGCACCCGAGAGCGACGCCCATAATCTCATCAGAGTGGGTGGTCGCCTGCGGAGAGCCCCCGATCTACCGGATGACGTTAAGTACCCGATAGTCTTGAACAGCCGACACAAGGTCACAGAGCTGATCATAAAGAAATACGACGAGGATGTACACCACGCAGGAGCAGAGAGAGTCTTCGCGGAGATCAGACGTCGCTATTGGATACTTCAAGGAAGAGAAGCGGTGCGACGCTTCCAGCGAACCTGTCTAGACTGCCGAAAGTGGCGCGCGCAGCCCAGCATACCCCGGATGGCTGACTTACCCCCCTGTCGCCTCCGACTCGGCGACAAGCCATTCCACTCCACAGGCATGGACTGTTTTGGCCCGTTGTATATAAAGAGAGGAAGAGGAACCGAGAAGCGGTGGGGTATTGTATTCAAATGCATGACCACCAGAGCGATACATATCGAACTCCTTCCGACCATGAGCACAGACTCATTCCTTATGGCCTTCCGAAGATTCACATCACGGAAAGGAAAACCGTCTACATTGTTGTCTGATCACGGGACAAACTTCAAAGGCGGAGAAAGAGAGCTGAGAGAGAGCTTCCAAGCTATGGGCCCAGAACTTAAGACCCACCTCGCTCCATCCCAGATTGACTTCCAGTTTAATCCCCCGAACGCACCCCACTTCGGTGGAACCTGGGAACGAGAAGTACGTTCTATAAAGACAGCCCTGTACGCCGTGCTTGGGGCCCAGACTGTGGCGGAAGAAGTCCTAATGACAGTCCTCACGGAGATCGAGGGAGTATTGAACTCAAAACCCCTCGGTTACGTCTCCAGTGATGTAGCAGATGTCGACCCAGTCACCCCCAACACACTCTTAATGGGGCGGCTGGACCCCGCGCTACCCCAGACAATGTACAGGCCTGAAGAAGCGAACGGCCGAAGAATGTGGAGGTACAGTCAAGTACTAGCTGACAAGTTTTGGAACAGCTTCCTACTCCACTACCTACCGTCTCTACAGACCCGCCAGAAGTGGGTAAAAGAGAGAGACAATTTGACAGAAGGAACAGTCGTCATGATTATCGACCAGTCACTACCCAGAGCTATGTGGCCGGCTGGCCGCGTAAGCAAAGTGATCACCGGTGCCGATGGCAAGGTCCGAGCAGCTGAAGTGCTCGTCCAAGGGTGAACTTACACACGACCCGTGGCGAGGCTAATAGAACTGCCCAGACTCCCAGACACTATCGATGACGACCATGACCCCATGACTTTGTGAGTTGACTGACCCTTACAGCGGACCTTGAGTGGTAGACAGTGCGGTTAATCTGTCTCTGCTTAGCTAATTAGGTGGGACTAATTAGGGGGCGGCTGTAGTGAAGGATCAGATTAAACCGAATATATATATTTATTTATGGATATATATTTAATAGTATTTGTATATCGTTTGATATCCCCTGTATATTCCTTGTACAATATGCACTGAATATCCCTTTAGTCTACTAACAGCCCATAATAGTTTCATTCTACCATTGGACGAGAACCTGGCGCCAGCAGCCATGCCCCTTGGTTCAAGTTCAATCGTGCCGACAAACATGTCGTTACAAGCCCGGTTCCGCGTAGGAATACGTCTGGCGAAATACGAATGGTACTATTTGTTCACAGCGCATATATATATGGCGCAAGTAAGTAGAACTTTTTTATTTTAGTCCATTAGTCCTTTACCCTCCAACCTAGTAACAGACGCAAAGCCTCACCCACGACGCACGTGTGGTGCAGTAAGGCCTACTTGGCCTCAGAATAGGCATTGAGACATCGTGTGGATTAATAGTTGAATTGTCATAGTTTGGCACTATACCGTCGAGTGGGACGTATTTCTATTAAGTTAATAATAGTCTATTATGTATGGTGCATCGTTCGGTTAGAGTTATAAAGTGAGCAGTACCCCCATCGTTCCTGACGTTATCTGGAGTCTTAACCAGGCTGGGCAGACCACGTGTGGTGCTTGCATCCGAGGAGCTCCGGGCCAGGACGAGTGGACCTGTACATTGGATTACTTTACCCGGACGACGGCGAGCCTTCCACGGCTTGGATTATCTACATGCTTTGGGTGCTTTGATTATGCCATGGATAACGGCCAACACTGCTGAGTGTTGGAACTACCCCCCGAGAGGAGTCCAGGTGAGACGGCGCTCTACCCCGAGTGAGGTCGCCTCACGTCTCTTCGTTGTGGACCGGCAGCTACCGTCCACCAGAGGGCCCAGCTGTATTCATCTGCGGACCGAGGTTCTGTGGGCACCGTGTTCAGCACTCTGAATTCTCCCAAGAAATCGTCGGCCAGATGGGATACCGCCAGCGGCTCTCCTAACCCCCCCTACTGTCTTACAACCAGCGGGACCCCCCCCCCCCCCCTTTAGTGTATCCAGCTATAATCATTTAAGTACCATCGCTATAGTTCCCTAAAGAACCAGGTTGTATACTTGCTCCCTGCGTAACCAGAGATTGGACATTCAATGTTGATTTACCTACGAATACTCATTTGCCTTACAAGTGCATTTCAAATCATAAATGTCATTAAGTGAACGTTGTATATACCCTTTGCTATATAAAATATTCGATTTATACATTTGTGTGGACTTCGTTTCATCAGGTGGGAAAGTGTTCATCATATCTATATCATGTACTGGATGGCCAGAAGTTAAAGTACAAGCGGTAGTGGTTTAATAATACCATACTTATCAATACAGTCAGGGAATTGTACCCCTCAGTTACACTTGTGATTGGTCAATAACCACCGGTGATTATTGTTTTTCGCAGCTGGAGTAATCAAGCCCCACTGACACACACTGTTTCAGTGCAATTAGACACACCTGCCGGGCTGCCGGCGATAATAATAATCACTTTATTTGGGCTGACAGAGCCACAGAACAACTGCGTCTGCGTTTGATCTCGTCTTGTCGATTTTGTAAAATGAATTAGGTATATTGTTAGTAAGTTAGCCATGTAATAAGCGGGATAATGTATAGCTATACTCGGTCATCATCGCAAAATAATTGACCTTCACTGACGTTTAAAACACCTCGCCGAGGCGGCTCGGTATTTTAAACTCTGTGTCGGTCAATTATTTTGCGACAATGACCTCGTAGCTATACATTATCCCTTACATAATACCATGTTTTATATTACACAGCGGTTTTACAATTTTATTTTTAATAAAAATTATATTATATACATTTTCTATTTTATTTAGTTTGGGAACCACTGTCATAGAGTGCCTGAGCAGTGGACAGCTGTGACCTTATATGGCCTGATGACGTCTCATGATGACCTGTCTGAGCAGCCAATCATGATTTATGACATTATGCATTTTCAATAAAGCATTATTTAAAAAGAAATAAAAACTGTTGTCATTCTTATGTTGTGGCAGCAGCAGGGGGGGACGATGACGACTTCGTAAACCTAGTTACCTTTGATAATCAAGTAATCAGTAAAGTAACTAGATTACTTTTTAAAGGAGTAATCAGTAATCAGTGATCAGATCATTTTTACAAGTAATCTGTGGCATCACTGGTTATGACACAAAGTCCCAGTCATTGTCCACTGCATGGAGCATGCCCACATTTTACATCCAAGTTTTCAAGTTTGTTTATTATTTGTCACAACAAAATACAGAATACTTTATGATGAAATGCTTGTTTCCAGGTGACATCATACATCCTAGGGTTCTCTCCTATATTCCAAATCATCTTTCTCTCCCATTACAGACTCCGAGAGACCCTGAAACTGGTAACGTCGAACCGTCCGACACATGCGAGCTGGATAAGTTACCTTCCCCACCAGGGGTCAACAACCATGCGGCTCTTTAGCCACTCTGCTGTGGCTCCCTGTTGCCAAAAATAAAATAAAAATGTATAAATAAATGAATTTTTTTTTTCTTTTTTTTTTACATTTTCTTTTTAACACCTCTTATTTTGGAGATCGAGGTGATACTGTGACACTGAAATAAAAAATAAAAAATTCGTCAACTAAAATATACGTCACACCCCGTGCCTCTACCTGCCATCTGCAGGTGGCTAATCTTGAGTTTCTGACCCCCAGTAAGCTAACCATGGATAAATCCAAAAAAAGGAAAGGAAAATAGAGGGTTTAATTCAGCGTGGACAGATTAATTTGCTTTCACGACTAACGATGCAGGCTTACCTGTATGCCTGATATGTGATGAGAAATTTGTGGGTGGAAAAAAATAATAATAATAGTTTTATACATTTTCCACAAATAAGGGAAGGACTCAAATAGAGCTGCATAGTTCTTTTTTTATCCACTTTTTCTCCTCCTATTTATCTTGTATTTTTCTCCCATCCCAATTTAGTCGTTATGCCAATTCCCCCCTCCCCTTCCTGGTCGTTGCACGCATTTGCTCTAGGGCTGTACGCTATGGTCAAAAGTTTCTATCACGGTATAATTTGAAGCATAGACGGTAACGGTATATATCACGGTATATTCATTTATCTTAAAATGTCTATATAATGCTTCTGAAGGGGTAAAACACTGGCAGCTATTACTGTACTCTTGTATTACTAGGACATATTTCACATAGTACAGAGGTATTTTAAGAACATTTATTGTGCAAAACTGCAATAGAAAAATGCAAAACCTTTTCTCAAGTTACTTCCATCTCTGAGAAACACTGTTTTCATTAAATACAATCAAATCAAGCGGCACAAAGTGAAAATTAAAACTACAGCAGGACAGGAGGTTTCTTTCCCTCAAACAACTCAAACACAATACAACTCCAACATAACTTAACTTTAGTGTACATGTTTGACAACGTAGAGAGAGAGAGAGAGCGAGAGCGAGAGAGTGTGATGTAATAGGTTTGAGTTTGAGGTTTGAGCTTCCTAAGATGCCAGGTGCTGATGTCACACCAGGATTTGTCAACACACAGAAACGGGAGGAGCCCCGATGGATAAAGCTATATAAAGAAACGAATAGCCAAATAAATGTGAAGTTATCTTTGAACCTCTGTTTTCAAGCCTCGTCAATATACCCCCCCCCCCCTTTCCTCACTAATGGAACTGGTGCCGCAGAGTGACGTTAGAACGTTAGCTTAGTGGCTAACGTGAGTTAGCTTAGTGGCTAACGTTAGCCCCGTTGCTGCGCTAAATCAAGTCTCCTCTCAGCCTCCTTAGCCAAATTGAAATGCCAAAACTATATAGCAAGGTCCGTGAACAAGTGGAGAAAACTCAGTACAATTAATAATAATAATAATAATAATAATAATTTAGGACCTGCTCCGAGGTCATCAATTGGCACACATGCGATGCATGCATGCAATTCGTATCTGCGATTAACCCATCCCGTCGTCCTTCCCCCCAAGGGCAGCCGGGAGCAGACAGGCGTCAACGTGAGCCGCGCCAGGGGACCAATCCAAGTGCTCCTGTCCGTCTTCGTCAAGGACACCACAGCGTTAGCGATCTTGTTGTTGTGCATGTTTTTCCATTGGGTTTATCTTATCGGGGGGGAAACCCTTGCGAGCACGGGGAGAACATGCAAACTCCACACAGAAATTAAACACTATGCAACGACCACTGCAAACGTTGAGTGAATCGTCAAGTAACGTTAACGTCATTGCTACTGCTGTGACTAGCTGCTCTGTCTACCGGTCAGAAGGTATAGTGAAAATCCATACCGTAGCGCAAATTCATACTGTTTATACCGTCCACCCCGCCCCCTACTTGCCGGTCTAGGGAGCCCTGAAGTCTATCACATGCTTCCTCCGATACATAGGAGACAGCCAGCAGCCTCTTTTCACCTGGCAGCGAGGACTCTCATTGGGTGAGTGTAACGCGTGGGACGGCAAACTACCTCACCCAGATCCCTTCCTCGCTGTGCAGGCGCCCTGACCGACCAGTAGGAGTCGCTGTTTACAATGACCAGATTACCACCCGCTGGCTTCCCTCCCGCTGACACTGCCAATTGTGCCAGTATGACGACTGGCCAAGCCGGAGGCACAGCTGACAGCTGGATTCGATACCAGTGTCTCTGCGGTGGTAGACAGACGCTTAGTCCGCTGCGCTACCCGGCCGCCTAGAGCTGCATAGTTCTGTGTTTTATTTCAAAGTAGGTCTACACATGCCAGTCTTTTTTCTCCTCTTCATAAGAGTTTGAGGTTTTCCTTTGTTATAACAGTTCAAAACAGCAATAAAATGTCAAACATTTTCTTTTTGTTGTTTTATAATTTCATAAATGCAACAAACTGTGTGCTAGAAGTATAAAGTATAATAAATGGCAAATTACTTTGGGTATGCAATCGTCAGGGGTTTTATGCTAAATGTCGGGTATGCTTGGGGATAACTATAATAAAATGTTATACACGGTTATCTTCATTTTAAGGGTAAATAGGTTTTGCGGCTCCAGATGAATTTTATTTTGTGGGAGGGGGGGAAATGGCTCTTTTGATAGTAAAGGTTGTCCTATCTGCAGCCTTCGACACAGTCAACCATCAGATCCTCCTCGCGTCTCTCGCAGGAATGGGAGTGGCTGGCTCTGCGCTGACATGGCTGACATCATACCTCAATGACCGCTCCTACCAAGTGTCATGGAGAGGGATGTCGTATATTTCTAAATGAAAACATGAACATAGCAACTGAAATGTACAAGGTAATGATTAGATAGAGAAGTTGATTTGATAGACAGGGTGATTTGAACACCATGTGAGTTATTTCTGTGGCACCAGGCCTAAAGAGGGTAGAGACAGTTGACTCCCCAGACCAGATGGCTGACCTTAAGATAATTACTGACCCCTCCAGGCTATCTTGAAGGAAGCAAAGAGAGAGGCTTGTTGATTATAGGTAAAGGAAATCAACTAATCTGTTTCCCCCACGGTCGAACCTATTTGGTAAGAGACTAAAAGAGGAACTGATTATCTTAGAAACAGGCAGGAACAGGACTGGGAGGAAGGGAATACATTCTGTAGGATGATGAAAACCTAGCATTTGAAGGCTCATCGATTGTGGAGGTCAGAGGTCTTGTAGATAATAGCTGACCAGCCGTTTGACCCAGGAAAAGGACTGGAGGGTATTTCCATGCAACGGCAGCTGCTGCTGACTAGGGTACAGAGGTCAGAAAGGTGACACCAAAACGGTTGGAATTTCCCTTTCACATCACAGAGCCGGCCACCAGTTAAAACAGTGCAAATCAATAATATACTAATAGGTTTAGCAATTTCATAAGTTACATGTAGGCATAACTCTTAAAACTATTAGGAAAACAGTAGTCACAATAAAGAATAACTATTGAATAATAAGGATAAAAGAAACCATGACACAGGATTCCTTATTGGATAATCAAGAGACAAAGTATTCTATTTTCTATTGATGGACGTATGCTATTATCTGTGAATCAAGAGCTTACAAGTTACACTGTGTAAACATTTTGTCACAAGCATAAGGATGTGTTACTCGGTGAAAAACGGATCCCCTCATCAAGTAATGATTAAACAGCCGGCAGATTCTATGGTGAACGGTTGTGTCAGCAGAATAATTGTGTAACATGTTGTCGCAAGACCCAGGATGACGTGTCACTCACAAAAAGGAATTCCTGCTAGAAGGAATTTGGCCAATGGGAACAGGCCGATCTCTGGGGTGACGTCACCTGAGAGGCAGGGAAAAGGTCTTCTCTCTCTCTCTGATAAAAAAGGGCTGATGGCGACGGAGAGAGGAACACACACACCAGAAGGGACCTGGAGACTGCACACACACCCGGTGACGGGAGCGAGGAGACGGAGAGGATCCCTGGAGAGCCTGAGACACAGCGAGAAGGGACCTGGAGACTGAGAGACAGACCTGGAGCGCTGAAACCTCCACCGACAGAGGGGGACTGGAGACTCAGAGCCATTGACACCAGATGACAGAGCCGAGGCTCATAGCAGACTCCGCCGAGACGAAAATCAAGCGCTCCCTGCCTGACCGCCGAGGAACGACCAGCAAACCACTAAAAGAGGACTCGTGTTGCCATGGACAACCTGAGACAGAGAACCGCACCGGAGAAGAAAGCTCTGATCAGCCCTAGCTGATCGGAGCATGGACCAAACAGCCACATCGAAGAGACAATTAGATATACCAAAGAGACGATGTACTTGTTTTGATTCCTAAGCTGTGGTTTATTAATAAACACTGCAGTTGTTGATTTGACCACCTCGTCCGCCTCCCTTTAATTGAACCGAACATCTGAAATACCAAACCATGCAGGAGAAGGGTAATATAGAAAACTATACGATCACTGAACTTAGATATAGAGATAAATGAAGATAGAAGATACTTCAGGGACCCTGTCTGCCACCCGCCCCCTGCGGATGTGTGTCCCCCAGGGCTCGGTCCCCCTTCTCTGCTCCCTCTACACTAAATCTCTGGGTAACATTATCACGTCTCATGCCTTCTCGTATCATTGCTATGCCGATGATACTCAACTCTTCCTCTCCTTCCCTCCCTCAGATATCCACGTCTCTGAGCGGATCTCGGCCTGTCTGTCCGACATCTCCGCCTGGATGACGACCAACCACCTCAAACTGAACCTAAGCAAAACAGAATTGCTCCACCTGCCGGCCAAATCCTCCCCCCTGACCAACCTTTCCATCACAGTCGAGAATGCAGCTGTGACCGCATCCCCGACCACCAAGAACCTTGGTGTTGTCCTCGACGACCAGTTGAACTTCTCCACTCACATCGCAGTGACAACCAGAACCTGCAGATTCCTCCTGAGCAACGTCAGAAGGATCCGCCCCTTCCTGACAAAAGAAGCCACCCAACTCCTCATCCAATCAACAGTCATCTCCCGCCTCGACTACTGCAACGCACTGCTTGCTGGCCTTCCGGCCTCTTCAACTCATTCAGAACGCAGCGGCCTGCCTGATCTCAAACCTACCGAAGTCAACCCATGTCACCCCACTTCTTAGGGACCTGCACTGGCTCCCCATTGCCGCATGAATCCGCTTCAAGGCCCTCGACCTGACATACCGTGCGGCAAAGGGAACCGCTCCCACCTACCTCCGATCAATGGTCTCTAGCTACACACCCTCAAGACCCCTACGCTCTGCATCATCTGGCCGTCTCAGACCCACTCCTATCCGAGCTCCGGGAGGGTCATCAAGGAGAAGCCGCCTATTCTCAGTCCTTGCCCCACAATGGTGGAACGAACTGCCCACCAGTTAGGACAGCCGAAACCCGTCCAATATTTCACCGTCGACTAAATACGCACTTCTTCAACCATTATCTGAAATTAAAAAATTAAAAGTAAAATACATGTTGACTTTGTGTGGGCTCGCCTCACGTGTCACCTCTCTAGCTGCAGCTGTGTAATGAGAAGCATGCTCACTGCTAGCCTCTCACATTTGACAGGTCAAGAGCGTTATGCAGTTGAGAAGTTGTTGAGAAGATATCACTGAAGTTTGTTTCCAATTGTCTAAAGGTTCGAAATAATCTTCATCACAGCCTAGTTGATTCTGCACAATGGGATCTGGACGCTTGGATGTTTTGCTCATGTAGCCCACCTAGGATTCAAACCTGGGTTCCCCCGCATGGAAAACCAAAATCACAAGGCTTGGGCCTGTGCTACTGAGGTCGATGCAATACCATGCTTAAAAACATTCACTTTTCACAACGTCAGTAGCAGTGGCGTCGTTAGCCCTGGGCTTCCGGGGCTTTAGCCCCGGATGTTTTTCTCCTAGCCCCGGATCTAAAAAAAATATAAAAAAAAATAAAATAAAAAAAAATTGTTTACATTTTTTTTTTTTAACTTTTTTTTTTTTTTTTTTATGTCAGCATCCCCATTGTCTGTGCTGAATGTTTGTTAGTGTTTGGTATTTTTTGTTGGTTTTTAGTACTTTTAAACATTTTTAGTAAGTAGTTTTCATTTGATCCTATAATTCTTTCATTCACCGATTTGTGGACTTTTTTTTAGTGTCCTGAAAGGCGCCTTGTAAATCAAATGCATTATTATTATTATTATTATTATTATTATTATTATTATTATTATTATTATTATTATTATTATTATTATTATTATTATTATTATTATTATCATCCAGGAGTGAAAAGACACTTTGGATAGTAGGGACTGCATCTCTGCCTGTCCTGACCAGGAAACACTTTGCAACTGTGATCTCCTCTGGCAATAGTTGGATATTGTAATGTGTGGCGAGGGGTTGCAGCAATTCCACTGAGAGAAACTGGTCTGAGGCTGGATAACATGCCTGTATGCCTCTCATAAGTTGTTATCCAACTCATGAGAACCTGCTCTCAAGCTCTTGCAGCATTCTGTCGACGATTGGATAGAACAGTCTCTGTCTCAGCTGATCTCCTGAGCTGAGGTCTGAGCTTGTGCCACAAGATGACTCAACTACATACTCGTCCATCCTTTTCTGCTTCCTCCTTTGGCTGGTAGTATGTTCCTCAATCCAAAGGCCATTACATATGGCCTTTGTCCTGTCATACATGTCCACTGCCATCTCTGAGGTGCGATAACCTTTGAGTGTGTCCTGCACTGTGCTTTTAAATAGTACAGATATTGAAGATGTGCACTTTAACGCAGCAGCACCTGGAGCCATCCATACCCATGTCCAGTGTCCTATAATAAGCTTTAATCGAACCTCGGATAGTCCGGTTGGTTTGGGGTGGTGTGAAAGCTCATTCACTCTTGCAAGTGAACCCTGCTGCGGTTCATTTGAGATGTGAACGCAAAGCGGACCAAAGGCAGGAAAAGACCCAAAAATCGAATCTTTTTTTTATGAGAAGACTGAAACATATGTATATAATGAAACACACAATAGTTTTTTTTCGATTGCCTAAGCATGATTTTGAAAACGGGGGCCCGGTGTTTCAAAACACACAATTAGCACAACCACACACACAATTATCAAAACACCTCAGATCCTTTGCTAAATTAAACACTTGTCAAAACCATACACTAATTTTGTTACCATATGAAACACACGTTACATAATGACTTACCGTACTTTTCGGACTATAAGCCGCGGCTTTTTCCCCCATTTTTCGAACCTGCGGCTTATATAACGGTGCGGCTTATATGTGACTCGACGTGACCAAACCCGAAAATGTAAAAATCAAAATATAGCTTTTTTGACTGCATTTAAATGTTATTTATCTGTTCCCTTATTTGCTAAACTTAATACAACTTGTAAATGAGTTAATTCTTGTTATTTGTCCGACAGTATTGTGTCCCAATGCTAATTGCATATGGTAATTAAACATTAAAACACCTGCGGCTTATAGTCCAGTGCGGCTTATATATGTACACATCATTCAATTTAGCTGCTGCGGCTTATAGTCAGGTGCGGCTTATAGTGCGAAAAGTACGGTAATTCTGTTTGAACCAGTTACACACACTGCTGTGCTTAACCTAAAACACATTTAGCAATTCTACTTCTCAGTGATTAGAGTACTGTAAGTGAAGTACGCAGAGAATGTGCAAATATACAATACATTCACCAAACACTACACAAGACCAATGCTGTAGACTGATGAAAATATAATTTATTTATCTACATATACCCAAATCAATGATGCAGACTGATGAAAAAAATAACATTTTCTCTCCATATACCCAAATCAATGATGCAGACTGATGAAAATATAAATGTTCTCTCCATATAACCAAATCAGTCAACATTTCAACATGGAGAATCACAACAATACATGTCCCAGTTTTCATGCTACTATGTGCATAACACTGTAAGCTCAGCAAATATCAGACAAACATAAAATACTGTATCCAGTACAGGTTAAAATTACAGTAACACAATTTTTTTTTTAAACAGAAAATACTAGACATTATCTCTTTGCCTAGCTGGATCTGGCAAGATCATTTTTTGTTGTGATTCTCCATGTTGACATGTTGACTGATTTGGGAAAATGGGAGAAAATGTATATTTTCATCAGTCTGCATCATTGGTTGTCTTGTGTAGTGTTTGGTGAATGTATTGTATATTTTCACGTTCTCTGTGTACAGTACTTCACTCTCCTTCCATTTTGGTTGAAGACAGGTGAACTCACCTGCTGCATTTTTATAGTGCTTAAACCTGATTGTGTATCTACAATTAAGCAATGGTGTGTTTGTGCATCTGATGGCTGTGTTTAACCAATTGGCTCATATGTGTGGTAATTTGACATTCTGTGTCTAATGTAATGCAAGTGTGTTTAGTGTTTTGCAAATCACTGTGTATTGTTTTGCAAAAAGTGAGGCTGACATTGTAGGGGTGCAAATCTGGGCCTATATTTTTCTCCTTGAGTGTAAGGTTTTGATAATTGTGTAATACTTTTGATTTGAGTTTTTATGCAATTGAAGAAAACTGTAAAGACTAGAGATTAACTGTTTATTTATTTTGTACATAGGCTGTGCATATGTTTGTTTGTTTGTTTATTTGCTTATGTGTATGATTCTTAACAGTGTTTTTATTTTGTTATTGGTGTATATGTGTATGTATGTACAGTATATGTATATATATATATATATATATATATATATATATATATATATATATATATATATATATATATATATATATATATATATATATATATATATATATATATATATATATATATATATATATATATATATATATGTGTATATATGTATATTTGTACTCCTGTTGGGGCTTCTTGGACCAGATCAATGTTTTATCTGGCTAAATAAATAAATAAGAAACTGATGATTTGGTCCTGTTAACTTTGAATTTTCTATGGGGACTGCCCAGATCCCTCTCATGGACCTGGACCTCACTTTGAGAACCTCTAATGATTCTAGTTATTCAGTATTCATCTCTAATTACTCTAAAATTGCGTATTTCTGTGCTTAAAAAAAAAAAAAAAAAAAAATCACCCCCCCCCCCCTGGGCTGAAGCCCCCAATGTTTTCTAACCCTAAAAACGCCCCTGGTCAGTAGAATGATGACTCTCCACTCCCTGTCTGATGTGTAAAACAAACCAACAAACAATCTACACGGCCTGCAGGCAATCCACAAAAATAGATTACAGATCAAGCAGAGAATGAATGAATTGACAGTCTACATTTACACTTGATTGTTAAATGTACTTGTCACAAATGTCCAAGGACTTCACCAGACAAGTCTTCATGTCAAGGCATACTTTATACAGTGCTTATGAAGACTCCTAGAAGTTGTGATGTTGACAAAGGTGAGTGTTGACAATGTCTGTTAATTTTCTACAAATAGCCTCCAAAAGCTTCATAATTAATGAATTAAATTTCTTTTTTTTTAAATAAAAATGTGATGTACAATCAAGGGAATATAAGGGATTGTCACACCAATTTGTGTCCAATTATTAGAATATAATTCATAACAGCAGCTTAATAACAATGCTTGAGAAAGATGTGGCACATTGATACTATATCTTGACAGAATCCTTTGATTTAGCGAGGATGGCACACACACAGACAAAATAGAGCTAAATTCCCACACGGTCTCATCTAGCCTGCCACTTCTAGCGCCAATGAAAACACAATTGTAGGACAAATCACATTGGCTCTTGAATTGAACACACAGCCTCGGGCGTCTAAAACAACATTTGTTGGGAGGTGACCGTTGATCGATCACAATGAAGGGGGTGTTTCTTGGAAGCAGAAAGGTCTGCGTTTCAGCCTCAGCTGCGGATAAAGAAACATGGATCTGCACTGCTCAGCAAGACATCGCTCCAGACGTGGGCGTCAGACTGAACTTGGACTGTGTGTGACGAGGAGAGCAATAAGAAAGAGGCTTTGGGTGACCCTGATGGTGGAATGCAAACACTGCTGTTTTCCCTCCATGAGGTCCTCAGGGGATTGATAAACGATGGTGATCAAGGCTTTCTGAAGGCCTTGTGTGGTGTGTGCGAAGATAAACAGTAGGCCTGCAACTGTAGGTATCTCTCTTCTCTATGTTCCTACAGCCACTCAAGTAGGCTACCTGGCTTTGGAGGCAGGGAAGGCCATTAACTTGAATATTTTTTTTTCTTTTTTTTTTACATTTTGTGACACTATACATTTCATGTTTATTTTTAAAGTAGCAACCTCATACAAAAAAAACACTATGTTTGAATACAAGTAATAGCTTGCAATGATAACAACAAAGACAACAACAACAACAGCACAGCTGTTAAAGCCTGATACTAGTGTTAGAAGAGTCAGCCTATTTACAAGTGTTAACACACAAAATAAAAGAGAGAGATAAAACACCTTGATTTTCCCGAGGCGATTTATAAAGAACATAATGACTACCTACATTAACACATAGCACAAATGCCAGTTACACTGGTTGCTGTGGAAGGATTATGAGTAACCAAGGTGTGTCTAATGTAGGTTGGATGCCAGTTATAGCAGCTGCCCAAATCAGTTCCCCAAACATGAGGATTTAGAACTGGAAGATTCTGCAAATTACAACATGTTTGCATTTTACAGTTTGAATT
This sequence comes from Notolepis coatsorum, assembly GCF_963971535.1. Classification (NCBI taxonomy): domain Eukaryota; kingdom Metazoa; phylum Chordata; class Actinopteri; order Aulopiformes; family Paralepididae; genus Notolepis; species Notolepis coatsorum. Next base: position 42,449,595 of record NC_140181.1, on the reverse strand, counting down.
GTTAGAACAATGTTTTGAGAAAGCAGCCCTGAGATTTGGTGGGCAAATGAACATCACTCAACAACGAACTTGTTAAAATGGTCCAACTTCCTTCTGAGTAAGTCAAATAAAATTACATATCATCGCCCTGTGTTAATTTGCCCAGCAGCAACCATGAAATTATAAATATAACAGAATGTGGTAGCCTAATTTATATAGGATTAGAGTTTACTGAATTAAAATGAATTGATCCAAAAACAAACATTTAACAAACACGTGGGGAGATCTTGTGTACGGTATTGAAATGCACGTCTGAACAGGGATACCAGTCCAAATCAAGTAGGCCTCCGGTCAAGCCCTGACAACTGAACCGCTAACAAGCTCCTTAACACATTGGGGACGAACCACGTATTTATACGTGCTTCGAATCCATGCGTTGTGGACAGAATCACGTATAAAGCTGTGGCAAGTTGTTATTGCTTTTATTCCATTTTAATAACCTGTTCAAGGTCGCCGAGCGGCACTGCAGATTTTCAATACTCCATGAATTCTACAATATGCAATACCGGCCAGATCCTCTTAGGGGCGCTATCGTGCTATTGCAATGTGCCCTGTGGGCGAACGGATCACTTTTATTTTTTTCTTTCAATGGAGATTTTTAGTAGCCGGATTCTGAATCAGCATCCTGTACCTTGGATTACGTTTCGAATCGCAGATTTCACCATGCAATAAGGGGATTTATCATCAGCCAATGGACATATCAATCTACCAGATGGCGATCGATAACGGGGAAATGCTTGGGGCTATCCCACCGGCTCACGGTAAGATCTTTTTCACGTAAATTACAGCCCGATCAGAGCTTGCTATGATACGATACGATCAGCGTATGTGGCTAGTTAGACGAACACTGTTATTGGTAATCAATAATAATAAACGACGTCCCCCGCCCCCCCCCCCCCCCTTTCATGCATACATGCTTTGGGACAGTCCCGATCATATGCAGTTTTTGTTATTTCTGTAGCATCTGTAAAACGGAAATGCCATTGGATATAACGTTAGCAGCTATTAGCCATTTATCTAGCTTTCCAGAAAATATACTAGCCCAAATCCGCTATAAAGCTTATATTCACGGCGCTATAAAATGACAACCTATTGATGCATTTTTTTTTCTTTAAGCCATTTTGAAGGGACGGTTTATGAACTCAATTGACAATGAGAATGGACAGCAATACTATAAAGTATAGATTTAGCTCTACAAAAAGCCACAGGTTTGTTTACAAAAGCTGGTCCTCAACCATTATATTAGACGGGCCCCAGTGGTCGCGAAAGTGTTAACAGGACGTGAAGATGGGGATCGGGGGTGATATCATGTTTACATTTTTTTTATCCAATAACAAACAAAACAAAAATATTAACGTGCATCTCTCAAGCTCTCTACACTGGTGCTGCAGCTGGGACTGAGAGGCCTATAGCGTTTCATTTAATGTTCAGTTCTAGCTCTACTTTACTTTACTAAAGACACAAACATGCTTTTGACACAACAGCGTTGCACAAGTGAGGTGGAGTGGGGATAGTTCAGATAGTTCAGTATAGGGCTGCAACGATTAGTCGACATAATCGACGATGTCGATTATAAAAAATCGTCGACGAGAAATTGTTGCGTCGATTAGTCATAAAAAAAAAAAAAAAAAAACGTTATTTAATTTTTTTTTTTTTTTTGTGCACTACCTATCTTTGTGAGAGTGGCTTCTCAGGGTTCCAGACAACATCATAACATGATGATCCCATAGCAAATTTTGGACATTGAAAACATTGTTCCCCTGCAGGAGATGATGATCAGACTAGACACACAATACATTACACACGCACTCCTCTCACACAGCGATCAGAGTAAGACACACACATACACACTCCTCTCACTCACACACAGCGATCAGAGTAAGACACACACACATACACACTCCTCTCACTCACACACAGCGATCAGAGTAAGACACACACACATTCACACTCCTCTCTCTCACACACAGCGATCAGAGTAAGACACACACACATTCACACTCCTCTCACTCACACACAGCGATCAGAGTAAGACACACACACATACACAAATTACACAGTACACACCTCTCACTCACACAGCGATCAGAGTAAGACACACACAAATTACACAGTACACACACTCCTCTCACTCACACAGCGATCAGAGTAAGACACACACACATACACACACACACGGACTCCTCTCACACACAGCAAACAAAAGTTATTTAAAGTACACTTCCACTTTAATTTGTATTATTTAATTTATTTATCTTGTTATGAGTGATTGCTGTATTGTTCTTCAAATACATTTTCATTTAAAGTGGCTTAAAGATCCAAATTCAAATGTTTCATGAGTCATTATTTTAATTTGCTATGGGATCATCATGTTATGATGTTGTTGTTTGGTCCTGACAAGAGTCTCAAAGTCTGGGGTGATGGTAGACAAGCAACTCTGAGGTCATGCTCAATGTCCAATCTGTTCCTCTGCTCTGTCTTCAGCTGGACCAGAGCTGAGAAGCCACTTTCACAAAGATAGGTAATAAAAAAAAAAAAAAAAAAAAAAATCCTTTTTTTTTGTTGTTGTTTACATTGGTTTTCGATTAGTCGACTAATCGAAAAAATAATCGGCAGATTAGTCGACTACCAAATTAGTCATTAGTTGCAGCCCTAGTTCAGTATATCAAGTTTTCCAATTGTTATACTGTATATGGACAGTATTGTTAAATAGGACTGATGCCTCTCAATACTATAGCATCACAAAATACATACATTTTCAGCTGAAGAAGTAGTTTTAGTGTAAACCAGTTAAAACGTCTTCTCTTGATAAGCAGTGCCTTGGGGGTGGGGGGTGTTCGGTCGTCTCCCGTCTCAGATGGGCGATCCTGCAGATTTACACTTCATTCATCTGACAGATAGTCATGGGGCTGCAGTTTGTGGCATCAGTATTATGGCCTAAGTAGAGGAAGGGATACAGTCTCTCAGTGAAACCAACCCGTGTGTAAGAGTAGATGGGAGATCTTGCGTCAACATCATAAAAGGACACCTCTCTCGCCTCATAATCCACAAACACCCCAACTCTCTGGGGCCTCTGGTCGAGGGGCAGTGGAACACATGGTCCGGCGTGAGCCAGATACTCATCCCCATCCAGTAGTCCCACTGTCCAATATCCATTGACGGGACTCAGGGTAATATTCCCCTTCCTGGCGATGGACTCTCTGGCCACTCCCAGTGCCCACCTGGTCTTCCCCTTCACTTCCACCTCGTAGTAGAACCTCCCAGAAGTTAAACCCTCTTCTCCAAGAACACAGACCACTGGATCGAACCTCAACGAGGAGTCAATAAATAATTGTGGTCTCTGTCCCAGTCTCACTTGCTTGCCATCCTCAGACAGCTCTAGTTTGGGACTTGCCGTACGGGCATCCAGAGTCACGCCCACGGCATACTGCTGCACCATACTCAGTTCGGCATCGGACAGCTCCTCTGACTGTTCACAAACAGTCTTCTCCAGTTTGGATATAGCTCTTCTACGCATCCCCACATACAGACTGCTGTGAACTCTTGACTGAGACCAGTCCTTGGTGGCTGGAAGTCTCCAAAGCGATTCAGAGGTCTGCAGGAAGTTGAGCCGGTCCTCATTACGTAGGACCTGTTTGAGCTCTGTGGAGCTCTTCTTTAAAAGGATTATTTCCAACTGCAGCTCTTTGATGAGACCACTTGCTTGTTTTTCCATTCTTCTCTGCTGCTCTTCCATTTCCCGAATCAGGTCAGCCTGGATTTTCTTGACAGAGTGCACCAGATCGGTGAAGAACCGGACGCTATCCTTAACCTCCCACTCTGAATCACTTTGAGACAGCTTTAAAGAGAGCTCAATCTCCTTCACCTTCTCCAATCGCTCGTTGATCATTCTCTCAGCTGCATCATTTGTTTTCCCAAACTGTGTCTTCCTCTCTTTGTACTCTTCCTCGACAAGCACGGTCAAATGTGCCTCGTGGTCCATTTCGGCACAGAGCTGACACACACACAACTCGTCATTCATACAGAACAGTTTTAGAAGTTTCTTGTGTCTCTTGCACACTTTGTCTTCTAGGTTGTCAACAGGGTCAACCAGTGTATGCGTCTTGAAGGAGGCCACCCTATGATGAGGCTCTAGATGAATCTCACAGTAGGAGGCCAGACATCCCAGGCAGGACTTCAGGGCCTTGAGCTTTGCATCTGTGCAAACATCACAGCCTATATCTCCCGGCTGAGTTAAATTGGGTTGTTCTAGGATGCCAGGTTCTTTCTTAGCTGGAGAAGACTTCCCAACAATGTTGACTATTTCAGCAACAAAAGTGTTAATAACGAGATCCGGTCGTTGATTGAACACCTTTTTGCACAGTGGACATTGACACAAGGAAGTACTGTCCCAATATCCTTTAATACAAGCCATGCAGAAGTTGTGTCCACAAGGAATGGTGACTGGGTGAGTGACCACATCCAGACAGACAGAACACCACAGCTGCTCTTCAGACAGGAGGCTGCTGGAGGACGCCATAGCTGGAAACAGACCAAAGAGCAAACCTTGAAATGTATTTTCTCTGTTTCTCGTTAGTGTGTTATACAGGCACCTGTTTAAGGACAAAAATCAAGTTGTTATTTTTCATAATCTTTGTATGCCACTCACGGCTTTTCTCGGGTTTACGCCCCGACCGTTGAATGCCACGTCGCGAGTATTCTCGGAATTTATATATTTTTTTTTTATTAGCGATCTGAAATCATATTGCATCACGCGAGCCTACCGTTGGAGATCCAGGGACCGCCGCCGCTCAGATCTGAAAAAAGCGCCCCCTATCGTCTCCCAGGTGGTAAATCACCCTTTTGGAATGGACTCAATGAAAGTGAATGGGAGAACGGATTTCTGACTCCACATTTTACTTTTCACTGATGCAGCCGGGGTTACCAGAGTTCATCCTGGAGCCTCTGAGCCGCGCGGATCATGAGTTCCTACTGTATCACGTTGGATCCATACACTTATCGATTTTTTCGAATGGTGATCAGGAATTGGAATATACCATTTGGATACCATCTGATGTCAGGTAAGGAATCTATGTTATCAGTGTTAGGATAATCAGACTCGTTTTCACAGAGATATAAGCTTTTTTGTGATATGTGCTCTAGCTGTTTTCACTGTAAAAGCCATGAGGAAATGAGAGCAGCTATTATCAGCGTGCGGCTCGAACATGCGTGCGTGCACATATACTATCGATCATCTAGCGTTAATTTGAAAACGATTCATAAATAGGCCGACAAATATCAACGTTCTGGAATATTCCAGTAAAAGGCGATTATCATAGAATGTGTTGTTTTTCACCTGAAAACGGGTGCTTTTCAAAATGCTATCAAACGGAAATGAAGCGATAAAAAACCAATCTGCCTTGACAACATTGACTGGAAAATGATTCTTTGATAAGCGACGGGCAGATTAGAAGCCATAATTTAAAACATAGATTAGGCGATATTAACGTTAACATTGGCGCCGATGGTGGCATTCAAGGGACTAAATGGGAATTAACCTCCGGCGCTCAAAGTGTTAACTGTTACTGAAACATTTGGTGGTAATTGGCTTCCAGTGTATCTGAAAACATTTGACAAAAATGGAAAAGAAACGCACCTCCGATGATAGAATGGCAGATGTGTTTGTGACTTTCACAAGTTTATGTGCTGTTTATTGTATTTATGTGGTGAGTTGACAAAGATTTCCTTTTTTCAGTAATGGTAAAAGATTATGAAAAAAGAATGACAGTTGTTTTTGTATCAAGGCAAGAATGTCAAAAATACTGGTCTGGTCTAAGTTAAGAAATCTTGAATTACTTCATACTGGGTGTCAAATCCTTCTAATGCGGTCAGATTATTAATGTTTTGCTTTACAAATATTTGCAGAACAAGTTCACACTCCTAGACAGAAGCCGTCTCTACGCCTGTAGGTCACAGCCTGCATAGTCTGCCGTGTGGAACAAGTTGAGACATAGCTACATTTCTTCCCTTTCTACTCACCTTTACTGTAGCGTAGTACGTTGAATGTGTTGATAATGTAGTTCCTTCTCTCCTCCAGACCGGAAAAAAACTATTTCCTGATTTCAGAAATACAGATTTCCTGCACTTTTTCTTCAAATGAAAACTCACAGTATGTCTACAGCTGGGAAAGTCATGTTACAGGTACCTTCATTTCAGCAAAATGACCAAACTATGCCACTCCCACTCCCTCTCTGCTTTTAAAGTTGTAGTCCACCTTTTCAGATACCGTGTTTCTACAAGCCTTAAGCTCCCTCTAGTGCCCTCATCAACAAAAACAAATCTCACACAAATCTTGCAGGAAAATCAATGGCTACAACGAAAACTAGAAGTGACAAGTGATTCCTGACAATAGAAGCTGACGCAGCACTTAATTCCTACCCATGTTCCCCTGCTGAATACCATTTTCAGAGACAGCCTGAGGCCTTTTTTTTTTTTTTTTTTTTTTTTTTTTTTAACATTCTAGACATTCTAGAGCAGGGGTGTCAAACTCATTTTCACAGAGGGCCACATCAGCATTATGGTTGCCCTCAAAGGGCCAAAGACCGTATTAATGTTAATGTAATGTAAAATAAATGTAGCTACTCATTTACATATTGTTAAACATGTTGTTTCTGTATTTATTACTTATTCAAGTTATACATATTGCATATGCATTTGCATAGATGTAAAAATATATGTTAGCTTATGTTATTTTAACAAATAATTTTAGTTTATCAGAACCCCATATTACTCCATCAATCAATGATCAAACCATTCAAGTAAATAACAAAGAAGAATATCATCAAATACAAGCTATGACATTAAGTTTGTTCAAAACCTTTTTGTCACAGTCAAGAGGGGCAGAACTAACAACTGTGAGCTGCAAAGAACACATGGGACAGATGTAGCAGATGTTACAAAAACAAATGGCTGCACACAACCTTGCAGAGGCCACTAATGGAAGATAGTTTAATTAACTTTAATTAACAGATTGCAGAATGGGTACAGTACAGCTCAATACACACAATTGTTAAGGGGATGCAGACCAGAGAGAGACGTTCGACTTGTTTACATCAGGGTCCCCCATTTTCAATTCGTAATATATATATTGAAATTCTTTATTTGGAATTACCCCTTGAGATGAACCATCTCGTTTTCAAGGGGGTCCACAGCTTACAGAATACATACATTAATATGTATTCAACATAACAAAACAAAGAAGCAAACAAAAACCAAACACCAAACAAAATAGAATTAATAATAAACAGGTTCAAACAACATCAAACAAGAGGAACATAAGACAACCAAACAACAAAACACAGAGCACATATTCAAGTGATTGCTTCAAAGATCTGTTATACTATTATTGGTGGAAACATGAACAAGTAATCTCAAGGTGAGAGGACAGCACAGTTTTAAACAGTTGTGATGATGTTATAGCTCGAATATGAACTGGGAGATTATTCCAGTCAGATGGACCTTTGAACATGAATGCTTTTTTGCCAACTGAGGTAGTAACATTTGTTGGAACTTTAAAAAATAGCTGTGCACAGTGTCTTAGTTGATGTTGAAAGGGTCCATATACTGTTTGAGATATTGCGGATAATTGAAGTGAATACATTTAAAAATGAACTGTAACCAGTGCTGCTGTCGTCTTACTGTGGGAGCTGGCAAATTAAGATTTTCATACATGGTGCAGTGGTGTGTCAAATATGGGCAGCCAAGAGCAAATCTGCATAGACGGTTGAATAGTGTGTTTAGTGGAAGAAGGTTGGTTTTAGATGCAGTTTGGTAAACTACGTCAGCGTAATCCATGATGGGTAAAATTAGTTGCTGAACCAGTTTCTTTCTGACAGGGAGTGTGAAACATTTTCTGTTGCGGTAGAGAACACCAGCACTAAAGTTGACTTTTCTAACAATATTATCTATGTGATATTTATATGAGAGTTCTGAATCAAGCCATAGACCAAGGTATTTAATGTGATCAACTCTATGCAGTTGTGTACCGTCCAGACAAGTGATATTAAATGGTTGATTAATGGTTTTGGATGCAAGATTACGGGTGGTCCCAAAGAGCATAGTATTAGTTTTAGTTTTGTTGATTAAAAGTTTATTAGCCGAGAGCCATGATTCGAGTTTATTGAAATTTGATTGCAGTGATAACTGAATTTGAGGTAAGGTAATTAGAGATGTATATATCACTGTGTCGTCGGCATAGAGTTGAGTATTACAACCTGTGAAAATTGAGGGGAGATCATTAATAAATATTGAAAACAAGAGCGGGCCTAATGTTGAGCCTTGTGGCACACCACATTCCTGTACTGCCAATTCAGATCTACCATCCTGTATAGCAACACATTGTTTTCTGTTGTGCAGATACAGTATGAATTAAACCAAAGCAGGGCATTGCGTGAGAGGCCAATAGCATACAGTTTGTCCAATAGGAGATAATGGTTGACCAAATCAAAGGCTTTTGTTAAATCAATAAATATTGCACCAGTGAGATTACCATTACCAGATGAAGAAAATATATCATTCGTGAGTTTTAATAAAGTAGATGTGGAATGATTGGAGCGAAAACCAGATTGCGAAGGTGATAAAATATTGTTGTTGCTGAGATAATTAGACAGTTGTTTATAAATTAACTTTTCAAAGACTTTTGCTATGGAACAGATAATTGCTATTGGTCTGTAATTATTGGGATCTAGTACATTGCCTGCTTTGTGGAGAGGAGTGATTTTTGAGTGCTTCCAGATAGATGGTATTTCATGTGATAATAAAGACAGATTATAGAGATCACATAGGGGGTACATCAAAATGTGTGGAGCAAGTTTAAGAAATGTGCTTTCTAAACCATCTAGGCCTGGGCCACTACACACTTTGAGGTCTTTTATGGCATTCAGAACATCAATAGGTGAGATGCATTGTTACAGATGACATAAGGATCCGGTATTGTGGGAGTACAGACTGAAGAGAAGTGTTGGTTAAAGGCTTGAGCTACAAGAAGAGGATTATGCAATATGGTGTTATTAACTTTTAATTGATTACATTGAATATTTTTATCAGATGAATTAGTTATAGTTTTAATTTTTTTCCAAAATTGTTTAGTGTTTTTAAAATCAGAGTTGAGAGATTCTTTATAATAATTTGATTTTGCATTCCGAGTCAATATTTTACTTTTATTTCTAAGCTGTCTGTATGTTTCCCAGTTTGCATGATCCTTAGTCCTACGATATGTGGCCCATGCCTTATCTCTCTGCCTGAAGGTGCTGATGAGGTCTGAAGTTATCCATGGAAGGTGACTACCCTTGACTTTGATAGTTTTGAATGGAGCATGTTTGTCGATAATTCTGGTTAGTTCCGTGTGAAGGAATTCCCAGGCTTCATGAACATTTGAGATGATTTGATATCGGTCCCAGTTAACTGAAATTAGATCATTAATGAATTCATCAACATTGATTTTTCTATCTTGCCAAATTTTTATGAATTTTGTGGGAAGTTTGGGTAATTTGATTTTCCAAATGCAGAACACCATGCAATGGTCACTAAAGCAATCTGCCGAAATACCTGAATCAATAATACGATTAGGGTGTGAAACCAAGATCCAATCGAGCAGAGATTGGCAAGTGGGTGTAACCCGGGTGGGCTCACTTATTAGCTGGGTTAGATTCAAGTTCCCAATAATGTTTTTAGCATTTTTTTAGGCTTTATCCAACCAGCAACGGTTAAAATCTCCTAAAATTACAAGTTCATTTTTGTCATGAATAGAATTTATGGTGGAGACTAAACAGTTGAAGGAATCAGCAGGAGCTGAAGGGGGTCTATAGATGTTACCAATTGTTATATATTTGTTCTCGTGTAGGATTACTTTCACAAAAATACCCTCAAAATTAACAGGGACAACTGCAGGCACAATGTCTCAATTCGTAATGAAATTGCTATTATGTGTCTGCATGAACACACAACTGTAACTGTACAAAAAAATTACAAAATAAGGGTTGTCTCAGTTCACAACTATATTGGTCAAGTTTTGGGTGGGACTTGTTTGCGTCCCTACAGCTTCTTATTCAATTGAGCGAGATGCTCGGTTATGTCACACAGCCAGTTTGCATCTGACAGTTCAGACAATATTTCTTCAACCCTTTGTTACCTGGATCTTTTTTGTATTTTGGGCTGTAAAATTGTCAAAGAATGTCTGAGGAGTAAGTGCTTTTGGCTTTTTTCCTTTGTTACTTCATCAATACCTCAGATGTTCAACATACATGTATGTGTAAGAATGTGTGATAACTAAGGCTGTCAAAGGCTGTCAAAGTCAAAGCTTTATTAACGCATTAACCCACAATTCTTTTAACGCCGCTAATTTTAACCCAAGATTAATGTAAAAAAAATAAAAATAAACATTTAATTTTTAATTTTTTTATCAGAGCTCTTGGGGGCCACATCAAATGACGTGGCGGGCCACATTTGGCCCGCGGGCCATGAGTTTGACACCTATGTTCTAGAGTATTTCTAGAAAAGCAAAGAAACTTCAGTGGGTCTCATGACGATTCCTTACAGTCTACTATTACACAAAATATCACATAGCACCCGCCTCATCAAAATATCTATGAAATCAAAAGAACTTAGACATAAAAAGCTTAAAGATGCTATAGATAACATTCAACAACTAGATGTCGCGCTATAACACCAGCATGTAATTATTTTTCCAATCAGGTTTTTTGTCAAATGGGAAGTAGGGAGGGGATGTGCACAACATGGAAACAACAACATTCATTTTGGATCTGCCAAACATTTTTTATAACATTAATCAATAATTGTTTTGGGGGAAAACAAAAAGCTTGGTGGATGTACTGTATTATTATTATTATTATTATTATTATTATTATTATTATTATTATTATTATTATTATTATTATTATTATTATTATTATTATTATTATTATTATATTTTAAAATGTTTTAATGATTACTCTACATACAAATGTTATCTATAGCATCTTTAAAATGTATATTTAAATACAAATGTAAGGCATTCAATTGTGTTGTGAATTTTAGAGGACACTTAATGTGGGGAACATCATCCACATTAAGAATTCCAATATATTATTTCCATGGCCTAAGACAGTTCGATCAATATTTGTGAACATGAGCTACTCTCTTCCAAAGCCCGAAACCAGAGAAGACTCAAATTCATGATGTCGTCAGGTATAAAGTCTGGATCTGCTCCATATTCAATGGGACACTGAATTTGTGGACCCACAGAATGTTTGTTTTAGTTTTAATAACCAAATGAGCTTTATTCTATTGTAGAGTTCCGACTTCTGGAACTGAAAATGTCACCTTTACCATCATTCTCAATTCATTGTCTAAGGAGCAGCTTCATACTTTATACAGTACATCACAAGTTAGAGTTTTAGCTATTTGTTTTTTGGATTTGTTTGTGTTCACTAATATTTTGGACTGAGGAATAACAGTATGCATTCTTAAATTGGAGAGTAGTTCCCCTTTAAGACGCTGATCCAAAGGCCAACTTTGGACTGGCAATCACTGAATGAGAAATATGATGCAGGCTGTGAGTTGGGGATGTTTTATGGGAATGTGTTTATCCATCATGTTTTCTCCCCTGCTGTTGGACCAATGACAGAACAGTAATGCGAAGATATCCCTGCCGAGAGAGAGAGTGAGTGAGAGAGAGAGAGATGGTATCCAGATAGCAGAGAGGGAGCACTCTGAAATCGACGTAGGTAGGCTACTCAAGTTCCACCTATTGATCCTTCACACACACATTACAAATAAAGCCACGTAACCGAACACCTGGCGGTTCCTGAGTAGGCTATATGCTGGTCATGAGGACACAAGTAATGTTTAAACACGACCACATAGTTGTCAGTTGTCCTCCCAGCACAAGGCGACAGTGGGTGTTTTCCTTTTGCCGCGCAGTATTTAGTCTCAGATGGCGAAAAGGGGAAAGGGTGAAATGGGGGGGGGGGCAAACGTTCCAACTGAAGTCAGCACATGGCGGTCTTATAAATCAGCTGGCGGGAAGTGAAACAGGACTTAAGAGATTAAATGACGTGTGGTGGCAATACATTATGTAGCAGACACACAACTAGAGCAGACAGAACGGAATAGAGGCAGCTCAGGCAGGGCAGGGGTTGCTCTTCAACTCTCTTCAACTCTCTTCAGCGGGGCGGGTGGCATTATTATTATACACTTCTCAGGGACTCAGATGCCATATTGCTAAGGACACTCCTGCATCCGGGTGGCTTTTGGGTTGGTCATGTGACTTCACACATCTCAAGATTAAATTCTTTGAGAAGGTATTTTGAGAAGGTCAGACAATGAATGGAAGCGGACATGACCGATTACGGCGGTTAGCCTAGGCATTGTCCAACTAACACCTCTCCCGAAGGCTAACCGGTCATGTCCGCTTCCATTCATTGTGCTAAGCTAGGCTAACATGCAGCCAGATAGCTTTCTACTGAACACACAGAGGAAACTGGTATCTATCTTCTTGTCTCTCTCTGGAGAAGACAAGCTAATTTCCCAAAATGTTGGCATGTTCTTTTAACACTAGCACAGCCGACAAGGGGTCAAATGAATAAATGGGAATTTTCAATAAATGTATCCTCGTCACTCGGTCGAGCTCCAGCTCTGTCACTCAATGACTTTTCCTAAAAGTACCCGTTTTATCTGGCACGGTTTCTGAACGTTTCAAATATACGGTTTCAAAATGACTTCAGGAAAATGTAATTAGAACGTTATTCCACATAATGAGCCATTGGAACAGACGAAAGTCACAGCACTTTGCGAGCATCTAGCACAGGGGTGGCCAACCCGTGACTCGCGAGCCGCATGTGGCTCGTTGCCCGTCAATGTGTGGCTCTTCCATCCAAAAAGAAAAATTATAATATTTGTAATTTAAACAAATAAATAAAAAAAAAGATTTACGTCACTCAAACCTACATTTCATTGTGGTAAACCTCATATTTTTATATTCAGAGGTAATTATATAGTTTACACTGTTTATTTTTCTCATATTTCTCATATAAGCTGTCGGGTCATCTGACCCGTTCCCGGCGGGAATCAGTGGCATTTTCTCCATGGCTGTGCTAGTGTTAAGCTATAAGATACACTTTATTCAAGAAAATTATATGAAAAAATATGATTTTAAGACCCAACATTAGATTACATGACTGTTACTGTAACTGAAAAGTGTTCTCATTTGAAAATCACTCCATTAAAGGCACATATTGGTTTAAGCCGGTGTGTTTAGTTCAGCGCAGATTTAGAACCTGGGGACTATACTACGTTAATGAAATAGAACTAGCTTAACTTAGGGGATCTAGTGTGTGAATTCAGTAGTAGTTAACTTGCCATACAAAGTGAGTGTTAGTGTTAGCCAGCGGTAACTTTCTGTTGAGAATAATTGTCCAGGCAGTCAATAAAGTGAAGAGAAGTCGAACTGCCCCATTGTTCACCGATCGCCACAGTATGTTTTCAACAATGGGGAGTACTTTAAACGTTATTGTTTCATCATTGGCAAACATTTATTTTGTCTTTTACTTTCAAATACAGTTAAACTAACTTACTCTAAGCTAACGTAAAGTATACATTAAAAAGAAAATAGGGACAGTGCAGATCGAGAAACCTCAAAAGGTTAGCTAGATATTAGCCCATCGGTCCCTTGCTAAAGATATTTGCTAATGGCCATATAAGGTGTTTTGAATATAAGCAGGGTTAACTATTTGGCAACACCCCTAGACTGTCGTCATCATGGCACCCACTTTGGGAAAGCCTGCCCTAGTAAGCTGCATCACATTTGATCCACTAACAGAGCACTCATTAACAGACACGTTATTTAATTTTCTTGCTATGTTTTCCCATATGAAGGGCAGCCAATAGGGCACATCCTCTCATTTTCACCACTCAAAATGGCACTTTAGCACAATGTTTTCAACTGTGGGGGCACATGGTCATGTTTAGACCATTGGAAGGGCACCAATGGGCAAGTCCTCTCGTTTTTGCCACTCAAAAGGGCACTTTAGCCTGACGTTTTTCAACTGTGGGGGTACATGGTCAAGTTTAACCATTGGAGGGGCACCAATAGGTCACGTCCTCTTGTTATCGGCTTTTCAGGGACATACATGACATACAGGTATATAGTACTGTTACATTTGTGACATATATGATATGCAAATATACAGTACTGTTACTCAGAGATCCTAACAGAAAATATATACATATGATGGGGAGGAGACTGTACATTAGGAGGGGGTGGGTGGGTGGGTGGGTGGGAGAAAATATATACATATGGTGGGGAGGAGACTGTCTATTAGGAGGGGGGGGGGGGGGGTTGGACATTTATGGTGGCCTGGCCTGGTGGACTGGCAGAAAGAGGAGTTCAGACTGTCAAACTGATGCTGATCCCCACCTTTCCTTACCAAATCTAAGGAACACACCACTGAATGACATGATAGCATCATGAGCATCACCAGCTCAACTGCTGATGGGAAGATGTGTGAGAACAAGACTTCCCACAATGCCACACCACCTGGAACATGAAACAGTGAAAGCACCATGTGAAAGAGTTGCTAGAAGAGAGACAAGCTAAACAGAAGCTGTAGTTTAACCGAGGAGCTAAACAGGAGATGTACTTTAACCGAGGAGCTAAACGGAAGCTGTACTTTAACCGAGGAGCTAAACAGGAGATGTACTTTAACCGAGGAGCTAAATGGAAGCTGTACTTTAACCGAGGAGCTAAACAGGAGATGTACTTTAACCGAGGAGCTAAACAGGAGATGTACTTTAACCGAGGAGCTAAATGGAAGCTGTACTTTAACCGAGGAGCTAACAGGAGCTGTACTTTAACTGAGGAGCTAAACAGCTAGGAATACTTCCAAGTTCCCACTGGTGACAACGTAAGGCTGTGGTGAGATGGAACCTGGTCACCTCCAGGTTTAACAGCAACGGCTGGACAACCCAGATCCTACATTGTGGTGGTGAAATAGGCCTATTACAGGAGGAACGGGGAGCTTCTCATGAAAAGGAGCTGACTTAAGCTAGAGCGCCTAAGAAACCAGACTGAAAGTTCAGATGAGGACAAGAAAGCATATAACAAGGGAGATCGCCTGCATCTGTTGTAAAAGTCCACTCCCCTGTAAGAACTTCAAGTGGAATAATCATCAGAAAACCTGAAGAGCTGTGAGGACAGACAAATAGAGATATTGTAGATATTAAAATGTCATTCTTAGATTTCTACAGTGATGTGAATACATTGTTATTTAGCTTAATTAATGATGATGCTCTTTTTTGTTTGTCTTTTCGAAAAAGGGGGATGTCATGATGGCAAATCGTTCAGAAGATTATTGATGACGTCACATGGAAGTGTCTAGAGTAGACTCATCTACGATGTCTAAACTTGAGTGGAGTCTGTGATGATTCACAACAAAACATATAACACAATCCTTAGCACTGCACATGTCACTGCAATGTGTTTAAATAAAAGTTGGCATGTTGCAGTGAAATTTGCTATGGGCCTGTTGCTAATGAAAAGCCCAACACATACTTTCTGAGTGATAACCATAAACACAGCGCACACTCGGAGCAGGGCTGAGATGACTGCAACGTCAATTAGTCCAAGTACTGACGCTGCACGAGAGCTGTCCACTGCTTTATGGTGCTGAAACCAAAGCGCCCAGCGGCACTGCTGCGAAATGCTGTCATTCTCATTAAAGCCGCAATCTATGAAAACCACACGTGTAATACAATCCACATTGTGGGCCTATGTTAGAATGTAGACTACACAGCGAGCTTGGCCTACATCACCAAACGCATCATTTTGACGCATCATCTGAAGTGCTGGCAACGTGATAATAGGTAGGCATGAGTTGCACAGTTGCCGTAGGCCTGATAAGAGTTATCACATGAAGTTATGCAGGAGAGAGAGAGAGAGTGGCATCTCTCCACAATAGAGGCGTGTAGGCTTCCACCTGCTTCACTCGTACATAAGCATAGACATCAGAAACATCAGTGAACATCCACTCACACAAGAAAACTTCACAACCCCTTAAAAAATAACCATGGCACGTCAAGTAACTGTCGCATATCCTAAAATAAAGCAATTTAGGCCGGGATGACGGGATCTGCATGCTTAGTAGGCTAGTATAAAGCTTAAACACTTACACATATGCATGGTAGATGAACGCCCATCCCCGCGGTCTTTCGAGTGCCTGATAAAGGAAATTTTGTAGTTTCCGATAGCTGGCATATTTCTTCGACGGTCTTGGTCTTGGTCTGCCGCCAGAGATGCTGGACTTCGGTCTGCAGAGAAAGCTACTCCGCTTGGTGCTTTCCGAACCCGCAATGAGCAGCGCCCCATCCCTGTTTGATTCGGGGGCCCCCGGGTCCAACCCTACAAACCCGACTCTCTGCTTCTTCTCTCCGGCTTGAGTTGGGTCAACCCCGCCGTTGAGAGCTTTCTTCACCATTCTAAAGTCGAGGCGACTCTAAAACGGAGAGTTTTCCGTGCCTTTGCCGCGGGGATGCATCACCGGTAAGGGGTGTGCGCTGGTGAATGCAGTCGGTGTCGGTCGCCCTGGAAAACCGAAACTGCAATGTGTAAGCTTTTATCTGAGCCCCTTCCGGCCGAAACCCCAGCAAGGAGGGAATCACACTTGAATGTCTATAATCGCCGTGAATTAAAAATAAGTGACAGGGATTAATGACATCCTAAACAGTTAAGCATACAAAGTGCATTTTGGAATCATGCACATAACATACAGTAAGTATACCATAGTTAATAGCCTATCAACATTAAACATCCCTCACCAAACATATACTACTATAGAATTTGAGTGTTTACAGGCGTTACAGTAACATTCAATGTTATGAGTCATTCATTACTTCATTCCATAAGTAAATTACAAGAAGACAACCCACCATACTCTCCACTCAACCAGAAACCCAAGAGAGTACTGTAGCTGGTATGGAGGCTTTCATTTTATATTGCATGGTCATACAATATTCATACAATTGAGCTCCCCTCACCCAGTATAGCCTAATGGACATCTATAGCCTTTATCATGGCCCTGCTTGAGCAATGAAAATATCTCTTAACATGGAACAGTGGTTTAAAGGGATGAATGAGAAGCACGTGGCTGGCCTTCCTTGAAAAGAACGACATCATTATCACGCGAACTGACACACCCGATACATATTTAAATGTTTATTAATTAATAAACAATAGAAACACTACTGTGCAGTAGAACATCTTGATGGCACAATAGGCATCTGCTCAGAGCTAGAGCAGATGCCAATTTTATTAATTGAAAATGGGGGACCCTGATGTAAACAAGACAAACTGAGCCGTACTGTATTGTACCCATTCTGCAATCTGTTAATAAAGTTTTCAATCAATCAATCAATCAAGAGAACTGTGTGATTGTAAGTATTGGCTACTTTGAGGCCATAATATTAAGCTTTTGAGTGGATTGAAAAATGAATTTATAAGTTATAAAAGAAAAACTTTAAAAAAATGTAAAAGTCCCACTTCTCTTGCCTGGGCACTCATATTAATTAATTCCCAAGACCAATTAGGTATAGCCTATTTATGATGTAGACTGGGTATAAACCACTCCAAAACCATACATCACACGTACAGATAGGAGGTTGGTGACTGGCAAGGAGCACATCCCAGGGATCCTCTGCTTATTGAACTGTCTTTGTAACCACCAGGCCACCTCCTCAACATACAGTAACTTGCATACCCGCTCTGAAACATTACTGCTCAACAGTATTGTACAGGATGATTCATGCTCGGGGTACTGAGGGAAAACACACTCGTACTGTGAATAACATTTTATTTACTAGCTTGTTAAGGTTCCATGTACAATGACAAGTTTAGAAAGAGATATTCCACAAAAAAAACTCCTTTGTACAATTATTTTCAGGCAACACAAAATTGCAAATAAAGTATGTACAATAATGAAACAAAATAATAATGTAAATAAATCAGTGACACTTTTTTGTTTTCCAGGTACACCAAAATACAACATACTGCAATTGTTAGCTAAATTCCATTTAAGATGGTAAGAAAACGTTAAGACCAAGCTAACTGTAATTAATACTGCATTCTAAGTTAAAGAGTGTGTTTGTTTGTTTGTGTGTGTGTGTGTGTGTGTGCTATGCAGATTAAGGACAATTTACTATCAGCACATAAGAGCTCATAAGTATGCAAATATACAGTATCTCCCTATTGATCACTCTGAAAGTATTACTGCAGTGGGACTTTAAATCGCCATTATACAGCATCTGGGGAGGTGGGGAGAGAATTTCAATTTGCTAATTCGGGACCTGGCAGGAGCTTTTATAAATAAATAAAAAGGGCAGAGTGATCCGTCTGAAGTATGCAGCGTGTCAACACACATTCAAACCATGCTGAGTAGAGCCATCTGAAAAGTCAAAAACAGCAACATTGTCAGTGAGGTTAAGCTCGTCTAAGAGAAACAGCTTCTCTTCAAATGTACAATTACCAAATACAAAAGAATTGAAATGTTTTACATACTATATTATCTCCATAAAAATAATCCAATTTAAATTATAGCATCACTCTGCTGCCATGAGGCATAAACCATATCCTATTTTCCCCCTGCTCTGGCAAACATTGTGACAGTTTGTATATACAAGAAAATAAAATCTTCAGTAAAATAATGCTACTGTGTCTCAATCTTTAGATGATCCCTTTGTTTATGGCATCCACAAATCGCCTACAGTACTTTTTTAGCTAACACTGCAATATGATTGGACCAATCATTGTGCTTAATTAAATACAGACAGCTTAAGAGCTAGTTTAAGATCAAACGTGAGACCTGCGAAGCGTCAGCAAAATGTCTGAGTCAACAGAAGGCGATTCCTCTACTAAAAACATTAACTAATATATTAATAATTTAAAGATGAATCAGTATTCCAGCCTGTTGACTTTATTGCCTACTGGCAAACACTAACAACCCTGTCTGGTTAGCTGTAGCTTCCTTTCCCCTGATTCGCATTAGCTTACTTTTCCTAGTTTTTTCCTAGCACTCCCTGAAGCTTTACACTTTATGACATGATCAAACAAAAGACATAAACAAAACAAAAATAAACAACATAAGCAGGTGAGTCTAAAACATGGCATGCCATTTGTCCATTAAATACTGTTCAATACGTAGGCTGGAATGCTTTTAAATTCTTTTAATACCTGATATAATTGAGGAATAAAAATGCTCCTTCTGGATACAATAAATAACTATCCTTCATATAGTGCAGTAATACAGTACTCACACTAAACCTACAGTAATTGCACATTTACCGCATGCAAGGGGGTCATGGCAAGGGCCGCCCCATACCATCCATCTTTTTAATCCATCCCTCCATCCCTACCTCCAGCCCTCTATCTATTCATTCACTTTCTCCCACAAGTGATGCTGCCGTTTGACCAGCCATCATGCATGAATACCTGGAGTTAGGTATTATATTTCCGTAATTCATTCAAGACATGAAATGGACCAAGCATTGAGCCCTGGGGGACACCAGTCCTGATGGAGAAAGAGACAGCTCTGTGGAGTTGCAGTCCGAGGCAAAAGGAGTATGTTTGCAATCAGGATGAGAGAGTCTGCTACAGGTAGTCAAGTTAATCCAGTTAATAATGAAGGCAATCGTTGCAGAAGTCATTGACTTCTTTGTAATGCCACGTCCTCAAAAACTGGCGCTCCTTTTTCCACTTACGTTCCAATACTTTAAAAGTTCTTCGGCCACGAGTTGCCAGGTCAGTGATGGGCTGCTGAGTCAGCATGGTCTAGACAGGCTGTCAGATGAGCAACACTAACAGTACAGTATATATGAGGTGTCTTGCCAATTAGGCTGCACATTATTCGCCTCTTGCTGAGAAAGTTGTCAGTGAGATCAGTAACATAAATCTCACTGTTTGCTCCCCGGTCATTTACAGGTGATAAGTGGGTTTACAGGGAAAAAAAGAGTAGAGCAGTTCATTTCTGTGTTGCACGAAAGACTCTGCGCTGGAATGTTCCGTGTGTAGGTGGGGGGGGGCGGGGTATTCTGAACAAGGGTCTCTCCATAGTCTTTTTCTCTTGGAGGGAGGCCAGTGAGACTTCCACTCTTCCTCTCTTACTTCATCCCGTCTCATCCGGTCTTCCTCCCATTCACCTTTGACCTCTAGTCAATGAGGCTTGTGTTGATAAAAAAAATGATAAAAAAAACAACAACAAAAAAACAACCAAAGCTCTCTAGAGTAAAGCCAAACTTCTCTTAGAGTTCTCCATCCGAGGGCGGTAGACACAGCTTGAAAAGCCTGTGGACGAGAAGAATTTAAACGATGATTCAAGCTGTCGAAGTGTAAAAAGAGGTGCTACTAGTATACTGATGGCTAGGGATGGGGATCATCTGTCAGTTCCCCAAACTACATTATTATGATTCTATAATATCTTATGATTCAATTATGAGGTAATGCTGTGGCTTTATCACTGTTGTTCCTTCATAAGCTAAAACAACATCATGTAGGGTCATAAAATGTCAATCAATTATACTTAGGAGTAAAAAGCCATGAATCAATAACTGCATTACATTTTCAGTCTTTCTAACAGCGGGTCTGACCAACCTTTCCATTTTCAAAAACATCATATCATTCCATATCAATACACAGTCTTTCATTAACAGCCTTCAAATAGTACAGTGAAAAATATCACAGCGTTAGTTGTCAACATATCAATATGATTATACCATGGGAGAAAGCACCATAATACTATTCTGTAGAGATGTTCCCCCTGCCTGTACCACAGTCACCACAGACACCACAGTCGGAGGTGGTTTGGCCCTTACCTTGGTGCTGAGGGAGGCATCTGGTCCATCACCTTGAGGTTTTTAGCAGAGAGCTCCACTCGTGTGCCCTGGAAAAGAAAATAGTACTGCTTTGTTAAGCTTCTCCAACATGAAAACAATTCCCCAGGTACAGTAGTTCCAGCTAGCCTTGCCCTAGCAGTCCAATTATCATAACCCACATATATTGTTCTGACTGGAGCAGCTGATTTCGATTTTGGAGCAAAGTATCTGCAAAGCCAACTAATCATTATGCTTAGATTAAAAGTCAAACAGCTGAAATTTCAGCCTGTTAGACCAAAAACCATGAGGCTTAGCTGAATGGGAGGGAAGTATAGTTCTAGAACCCTGTTCAGACATGCGTGTTAGCAGGTTTACCTGTTTGCGCATGATGTCCATGGTCTGCATTAAGCAGCGGGGCATGAGGCCATGGTTTCTGGCCAGGATCATAGCCTGCTCCAGGGTCACACTCAGGGTACATCTGGGGCACAAACACAAAGGTCAAAGGTCAATGGCGTGCATGGCTGTCGAGAGGGGGGGGGGGGGAAACATTGAGAGACTGAAGATCATACAAAGACCCTGCGGTTACCTGTAGTAGTGATTAAAAGCTATTATTATAATTTGTTTTAGATTCAGTGTAAAGCCAGGTGTGCAGAGCTACCTAAACTGTTTATTAAAGCTGACAGGCCCTACGATATTCCAGCTGTGTGGCACGGGGCCAGGCTGACCTCTGCATTCCCGTGGCACACATGGTGATGTGGCAGGCCCCCAGACGGTTGCAGAGCTCCGAAGACACGCACAGCACGCTCACCCCCGATGGGTGGCCCTGGGCGCTGGGGCGTGCGTTGACGTATGACTGCATCAGGCGGCACAGATCATCCAGAGTGTTCAGGGGTCTCAGTAGCTGTAGGAGGATAAAAACGGAGGGAAGAGAAGGTGAAATGGACTGGAACACCGGGAACCACGGGGCAAGTAAGTGGATGAAATCAATCATCAAGGATATTACTTTCTTTTTCTTTTGTGGTTTAATAATTGAAAAATAAAGCTCTAGATGTTTTTTTTTGTTGCTACATTAAAGAGGTGTTTTGCCAATGTTTAACCTGTTCTGTTTTGAGGACTTGCGATAATCGGACATACAACTTACCAACATGTTCTGTATCTCAAGAGCTCGAGCGCATTGGCCCCCCCCCCCCCCCCCCCCCGCATGACATCACCCCACGGAGAGCAGACTCCTTGTGCATCTGCTATTTCCTTAATTATTTTCAACTGCAGTAGGTCGAACTCCAGCAAAGAAATAATTGAGGAAATGGTGTTTGCAGTCGACTAGAGGTCTGCTCTCCACCGGGTGACGTCATGCAGAGTTTCTCGAGGTGGGAGTGGGGGGGGGCTGGTGCAGTCCAGCTCAAGAACGATAGGATTAAGGTTGAAAATCGGCAAGGTGTACCTTTAAGATTCTTTTGGGAAATTCTATTTCAACTACAATCACAGGAATCTATTACAACTAGAGTCAGTTTTAGGGGGGGCACTAACATAGAAAATTCCATTCATTTCTCGGGGTTCAAATGGAATCGTTTTTTAATGTTGAGGAGGTGAATTGATTTGTATGGACATGTAGTTGAAGTTAGTCAGGGTTAATAATGAGTCTTTAGCAACTACTGGAGGTGGGTGGGGGTGGGGGTTCCAATGGAATACCAGGATACCAGTTATCTTACTTTGGAAATGCTTGGTTGAAGATCTCTAACTTCAAGGCCCAGTATCTGTGCTTGCATTTATATTCAGTCACAAAATGATATACAAAGTGACTTATGGTACATAAGGAATACAAGTTAAGTGAGAAAATACCATACATATTATACAGAATCTAGGACCATTGCAAAAGTAGCAAGATCCATCAAAACAAGCTGTGAAACAATGAATGAATGAATGAAAACTTTATTTAACAGATTGCAGAATGGGTACAATACAGTACGGCTCAATACACACAATTGTTAAGGGGATGCAGACCAGAGAAAGACGTTTGTCTTGTTTACATCAGAGTCCCCCATTTTCAATTCATAGTGACATTTATGACATACACAACATACATGACAACATGACATTTATGGCATAGGGTCAAACATGACATACTGGTATATAGTACCATTACATTTGTGACATATACGATATGCAAATATACAGTACTGTTACCCAGAGATCCTAACAGAAAATATATACATATGATGGGGAGGAGACTGTACATTAGGAGGGGGTGGGTTGGTGGGAGAAAATATATACGGTGGGGAGGAGACTGTACATTAGGAGGGGGTGGGTTGGTGGGAGAAAATATATACGGTGGGGAGTAGACTGTCTATTAGGAGTCTCCTCCCCACAGCATAATATACTCAATATAGATTGGTTTATGTAGTCAAATGTCCGAAATCAGAATAAGTATATTTACCTGGTCAATTTTCATTGCTGTGGTGTTGGAGTCAGTGGGGAGGTTGGACTTTTCCAGGTAAAAAGCCCTGATGGACACAAACATGTCTAGTATTTACAACTATCTGACTCACAGGCGATCCGTGTCAACATTAGTAGTAGTAGTAGTAGTAGTAGTAATGGTAGCAGTGGTGGAAGTAGTAGTAGTAGTAGTAGTAGTAGTAGTAGTAGTAGTAGTAGTAGTAGTAGTAGTACAGTAGTATGACGTGCCCAATCTCAATCATTTTAGGAGAATAATGTAGTAGAACACTATGTACAGGGTGATTGTGTTAGAGTACATCTATAGGGTTGTTCCCTGCTCAGTAGATTTGCTGACTAATTAGCGTTAGTAACATTAGTGTCTAGACCTTTCAGCTGGTAAGTAATATCAGGTTTCATTCATCAGTTATCATTATAGTTATAGTCATTATTGAGTTATTTCCTCTGAAATCACTTGAATCACATCACTTGAATCCAGTGATGCAGTGGGCATGGGACGGGGTTGCACGCCGTTCCACCAGGTCTTTGAGCAGGTGCACGTGCGTGCACACAAGAATGCGTTCCACTCGACTCTGCGCCAAGTACCCACCTGGCTACTTTGCATAACAATAGCTCAGGTCGTCAGGTTTGTTCAAATACTACAGTTGGACCATTCACACAAAACCTGTGAATGAAATGTGTTACATTCCATTCCTAGAGGCAATTAGGCATCGTCTTTATTCGCGAGGGAACATTTTATGCGGGAGCGCGCGTGCACGTGACGTCATTAGAACATAGTGCAACCAGATATAAAATCACCACTGCGCCACTGCTTGAATCACAACTGTACTCACAAATATGTACTGTACTAGTCCCCACAAAAATCACTAAAATATATATTTTTGGACTGTATTACATTGAATAGTGGGTGAGCTAGCAAACCGTTGTGATGCAGTGTAGAGTAGAAGAGCCTATAGGGTACCTTAGTCTGCGGTAGTAGGCTTTGACCCTCTCTAGTGACACAGCGTTGATGCGCTGCTGGAACTCCTCCATGGCACTGTAGTCCTGCTGGGACACCCCCTCTGGCCTCTCCAGGGCTGAGAGACACACAGACCGCATCCAGGTTAAGACATTCAGCAGTTTATTTATTTAGAAGTTATGTAGAGGTACTTAGAACAAATCTTACTTTAGAGTGTGTTAAATAAGAATAAGTAGCCTAGCTGGAAAACACAAAAAGATAAAGAGGAACCAAGCATGTTAATTTTTAGATGCGAAGCACCTCTATGACCTGCAATGACTCACTCACTCACTCATTCACTCATAGTTAGCTACTTTGCCCCTCTAACCCCTGTCCCAAACCCCCCCCCCCCCCTCCCCGTCTCTCTGAGTGGTTGTCTCGTAGTGTTGACCAAGGTGGTGGATGTCTCGGGGTCTTGGCCAAGATTGCAGTAACTGTTCTATGTGCACCACCAAGGCCATGGATCAGCTTCTTACCGTCTTCTGTCCGTGGTCTGTCAACGCTGAGTTCATTGCTGGGTTAAGTACTTCTATTCTATTCACATATATGCTTACCACATGTATCTATTGCTATGTCCGCCCATCACAATCACGCAAACTGTCTAACGCCCGTCTCCCTGAGAGTGGCTGTCTCGTGGTGATGATCAGAGTAGCGGACGTCCCGTGATGAAGACCGGGAGGATGTGACCCTCTCTGCGCCGCCCCCATGCCTCAAATAGATCCGCCATCAGCTCTATTTTAAAGTATTTCAAAATGTTCAGTCGCTATTGCATGCACTTATCTGTGTTTCATTACACATATGAGTGCATGCTTACCAACTGTTCGCCTCTTTTATTGCAACACTACTATCACTGACATCCAAGAAGGGAGATCCCCCCTTGAACGGCCCTTCTAAGGTTTCTCTCCTCCACATTGCCTGTGGTGCATTGTTTCCTATTGCTAGGTTTTAGTGAGTTTTTCCTTACCTTCGCATGGGGTATGCCTGGGAGTGTTGCATTCATTTATTTAAATTTCTTTTGGACTTTATGGTGTTTTTGTTTTGTTCTTGATTTATTGTGATGTTTCTTCTTGACTTGTTTAAAGAAGATGTGTCCGGCCCATGGGGACATTAACGTGTGTTGTCGGGCCTTACAAATACATTTGATTTGATTTGATTTGATTTTCCCCCTAGTGGAAGCTCAAGGGTAATGTGCTTTGTATAAGACCAGATAGCTTTGCATCTATGCCAGTGTCTTTGTTAAAACATATGCACAGGTAGGCTCTGGGCATGAACACACATACACATCACAGTTTGTTTGCTGATAACATAATATTATACAGTGTGCAGCTGAATTGACGCCAGACACAGACACACACACACGCACGCACACACAATATCATCATGTCCCTCAATATTCTCCCCAACTGTGTGTCTCATTATTCGCCTGTAGGTGGCGATCTTCATCTACATATCCAGATGACTATTATCATTCTGCTACTCAGCGAGTCCCAATCTTCTACTTTGAAGTGCCTGAGAACAATAGCCTTCCCCCCCTGTAGGGTTCCTGCTCCAGCTGGCCCTTGTCTATGGAAAATGACTGGTTTGCTGGAAGACGGAAATTATGCACAATACAGTCCATTCATACCAGCCCTGCACAGGTTGAGAGTGGAATTACAAAGAGTACAGAAGGGGGGGGGGGGGGGGTAAAGACTTTCAAACGCCCTTTAAATCGAGCTTCAACAGAACTTAATATAAGTGGACAAAACCTGTGGGAAGGTGAGAGACGTCTGCATAGAGACTCACAGAGTCTTTCTAAACGTCCACCGTGGCCTCCAGGCGCCCCCAGTGCATTTGAATGTATTCACTTTAACTGCATTACGTAGTTGTACACATACTGGAACCTCTGAGGTCCCTGATCGATCCTCTCATGCAAGGAAATCAACAATCTGTTTTATTCTGTTTCATATGCAGCTCTCGCTGGATGCATGCATCCAGGAGCCTTGCATTGCTGTGAGAGTAAACACCTTCATGATGAGGAGAGAGATGAGAAGAGCACCGTGTGGCCCTCCAGCTCCCCCTGGTCTCTCACCCCTGCTGAAGAGCACCGTGTGGCCCTCCAGCTCCCCCTGGTCTCTCACCCCTGCTGAAGAGCACCGTGTGGCCCTCCAGCTCCCCCTGGTGTCTCACCCCTGCTGAAGAGCACCGTGTGGCCCTCCAGCTCCCCCTGGTCTCTCACCCCTGCTGAAGAGCACCGTGTGGAGCCCTCCAGCTCCCCCTGGTCTCTCACCCCTGTTGAAGAGCACCGTGTGGCCCTCCAGCTCCCCCTGGTCTCTCACCCCTGCTGAAGAGCACCGTGTGGCCCTCCAGCTCCCCCTGGTCTCTCACCCCTGCTGAAGAGCACCATGTGGCCCTCCAGCTCCCCCTGGTCTCTCACCCCTGCTGAAGAGCACCGTGTGGCCCTCCAGCTCCCCCTGGTCTCTCACCCCTGCTGAAGAGCACCGTGTGGAGCTTCAGGCTTCCTCCGTTCTGCAGGCGGCTCGGCAGCTCGCTGAAGTGACAGCTGTCCAGGTACATCGTGATCCTCAGAGCCTGACGACTGCCCTTCACCTGGTAGTACACTGGTGTGTCTGAGAGAGAGAGAGAGAGAGAGAGAGACACACACACACACACACACACACACACACACACACACACACACACACACACACACACACACACACACACACACACACACACACACACACACACACACACACACACACACACACACACACACACAGGGTTTACATGAGGTTACTCTTCCAGCTTAAGTGTTCCTACGCAGTAAAGGAGGGGTTTATTCAAGTCAAGTTTGTTTTCCTCAAGAGCAGCTAGTCTTTCACAACCCAGTCTAGAGAGCAACATGAATCATGTGGTTTAGACACACTGGGTTTGTATTGGAGCACTTAATTTCAAAATGACATACTCGCCATTTGAAAAAGATTACCCACTCCGAAAATCTTCTGAATTCATGACGTCTGTATTTCATTAGGGAACATTGCTGAACTAGTAAAGCTATTATTAGACTTCTGCTTCCAAAACAATGTTTTTCAGGACCCCATCTGTATTTTCGAAATATTGAGCAATGAACATCACTTTGTTTGTTTTAAAACTGAGATTCACAAAGATAGATAGATAAATATAGATATATAGATACTAAATACCATTTTAGATGGAATATATAACAATAATCATAATAATACATAACAATGGAATATAATCCAGTCAAAACTGATTTTCTATTATTTCTTTTTTTGTATCTACTTTTTCTCCTCCTATTTTTCTGTATTTTTCTCCCATCCCAATTTTAGTTGTTATGCCAATTCCCCCCTCCCCTTCCTGGTCGTTGCGCGCATTTGCCCCCCACTTGCCGGTCAAGGGAGCCCTAAAGTCTATCACATGCTTCCTCCGATACATGTGGAGACAGCTAGCAGCCTCTTTTCACCTGACAGCGAGGACTCTCACTGGGGAAGTGTAACGTGTGGGAGGATCACACTACCTCCCCCAGTTCCCTCCCTCGCTGTGCAGGCGCCCTGACTGACCTGTAGGAGTCACTGTTTACAACGACCAGGACCCACCCCACCGGCTTTCCACCCGCTGACACTGCCAATTGGGTCAGTATGGACGACCGACCAAGCCGGAGGTACCACGGCAGCCGGATTCGATCCCACTGTCTCTGCGGTGGTAGACAGACGCTTAGTCCGCTGTGCTACCCGGCCGCACAATCTTTTTCCTATTATTTCTATAATGTAGATATCGTGCACTAAGGAGACTAAATAGGGTTATTTATAAGTTTTACTCCCTGTACACACATGACTGTGTGGCTCAGCGGAACAACAACACAATCATCAAATTTGCTGACGACACAGTAGTGGTGGGCCTGATCTCTGCAAACGACGAGAGGGCCTACCTGGAAGAGGTCAAGGTCCTGGCAGGATGGTGCCAGGAGAACAGCCTCTCCCTGAACGTCAGCAAAACAAAGGAGATGATTGTGGACTTTAGGAGGTCGAGGGTCAGGGACTACAGCCCCCTCAGCATCGACGGGGCACCGGTTGAGAGAGTGAACAGTTTTAAGTACCTCGGAGCCCACATATCCGAGGACTTGACATGGACCACACACATTGACAGTGTTGTGAAGAAGGCACGCAACGCCTCTACTTCCTCAGGCGCCTAAGGAAGTTCCAAGTCAGTCAGAAGATCCTTAAGAACTTCTACTCATGTACAATAGAGAGCATCCTGACTGGCAATATCACCTCCTGGTTTGGGAATAGCACCGCACAAGACCGAAGCAGACTACAGAGAGTGGCACGTTCAGCCGAACGCACAATTGGAGGGGGGCTTCCCACTCTCCAGAACATTTACAACAAGCGGTGCAGGGGTAAGGCTAAGAGAATTATCAAGGACTCCAGCCACCCAAACAACTGCCTCTTTGAACTGCTGCGGTCAGGCAAGTGATACCGGAGTCTCATGGCAAGCACAGAAAGACTCTTGTAGAAGCTTGTATCCCCAGGCCATCAGGTTGCTCAACGAACAATAACACTATGCAAAAACCATCAAATGCACTCACAACACACACATCCACACGCACACACTCACTTTAAACAAACAACACACTGCAGCACCCACTCTCCACACTTTAGAACACCTAAACACTTTATATTTATTGATAAAGGATTTGCACTACAACCCATACCTCAGTACACCTTACTGTAAATTGTACCTAAATTGTACCTCATCCCATTTCTGCTTTCCACTATATAGTATTGTATATTAGTATTGCATAGTATATTGTATGGTAACTCAGTTACTTCTATTCTGCATCGAACATTGTACATGTATATACTGAACACTGTGTCTACGTACGTGATTTTTACTTCTATTATTACATGCTATACTATATTATTTCATACTTGTCTCTTGTCTAGCACAGTCTCTGGAGCGTAACAGAAAGAAGCATTTTGTATAAAAGTATTCTGTACTTCTGTATGACAACTATTAAAGAAACTTGAACTTGAAACTTAAGTGCACCATTATTCAGCCTCCTATGAACTGGTACAACGCACTTACATTTACAATAGTGCCATTTTGCGGAATCCACAAAATACCAGCATTTCCTTCTACCTAACATGATTGCTGACATGACCACAAAAGGAACACAGCAGGGGGTTAACCTTTAGCGTGCAGCACCAGGGTGTGTGTGGCTGCTCCTTCCTATGGGACCCATCATGCTCTAACCCTCTGGAATTGACTGTGACGTTTTAAGGCTGACCTGCAGACCATTATACTGCTTACACGGCTCTCCCTAACCTATAGCCCGCAACACGCAGTGAAGCGGCTTTCATCAAATCAATACTGGAGGACTGCTGGAGTATGCATGTTCACTGGAGAAGGCATTCAGATGAGGATCAAATGGGATTTGAAAGGGAATGGATGAATAGTTGTTTGTGTGTGTATGCGTGTGTGTGCACAGGCATGCATGCAAGTATATGTATGCATGTGTGTGTGTGTGTGTGTGTGTGTGTGTGTGTGTGTGTGTGTGTGTGTGTGTGTGTGTGTGTGGCTTTGTACAGTATATGCTTACTCAAGTGTGTGTATACATGTGTGTGTGTGGGTTTGCGTGTACACTGTACACATCTGTACACTCAACAGTTTCCACTTGCCGAGCGAGCCGGCGCTAACCTAGAGTAGCTGAAACCCCTGCTCCATACCTAGTTTTACCTCCTGTAAGTGGGAAGTTCGTGTTATGCACTTGCTTTAGGCAGCAATCTCTGCTGGCCATATTGAGCCTCTCTGCTGAAAAGAGAAAGCACTGGTCTTTTTGAATAGCTGGTGCTGAAGCCTACAGTAGCCAGGAGTCCTTTCAAATAATCTAGGTGTTGTAATTAAAAGAGGTGGGGAGAAGAAAAGGCCTGAAGGTATGTAGCGCCCGGGGGGGGGGTGTAAGGAGGTAAGTGACACGCGTGTTATCTGTAAGACGAGGACAGTTTTTTAATGTTTTCTTTTCTGCCTAATGTAATCTGGGCATCATTGACAACGAGGGTCCGTCCCTCAATGTGCCCAAGAAGTGAATGAAGGTTGAATGAAAGATGAAAGAATGAATAACAACAAGGACAGTTAAGGTTGATTTAAGGATGATTTATGAGGCTTTTATAGTGTTGTTTCAACTCCCTCCCTGCTCTCTGGCTATCTGGTTATAATGGTTATTCAAAGCGCGCTTCGCTACCGTCGTGTAATGTGTTTCTGAATAATGAAGGATGTTTGGATGGGACTGCGGGAGAGGGGGAGGGGGTATGTTTGATGATCATATTTCACTGGTATATTTTATGTACAGCCCCGAGTGCAGGACAGATCAGTGACATTGCCCTTTTCCAGGAGGACGTGAGATTTCTGTTGCCATGACATGACATGATAACATGATAAAACAAATACAAATAATGTTTCCCTTCACTATCCTGCAGTAGCTCCCCGCATCAACATACGCTTTTACACACTGTTAGTCAGAACATCCACAGCTGTCGCTGCTATCTTGTTACATGGGTTGAACCGGCCAGAAAGAAGCATGTTTTTGTGGACAGAATCTCTTACTTGCTACTACACACTCATCCTCCAGCTGCCTGAAGAACACAGTCACTTTGTCCAGGTCCAACAGAGCTGCTTTGGTATCCTCCAGCATGGTTCTCTCCTCCTTCTAGAAGAGAAGAGGGGAGAGGAGAGGGGGAGAAGAGGGAAGAGATGAGATGGGAGGAGGGCAGATGAGAGGGGGAGAAGAGAGCAGATGATAGGAGGGAGAGAGGAGAGGGGAAGGGGAGAGGAGAGCAGAGAACGGGGGGAAGGGGAGAGGAAAGGGAGAGAGGAGAGGAGATGAGAGGGAGGAGAAGAGAGAGGGGGCGAGATGAGATGGGAGGGCAGAGGAGAGGGGGAGAAGAGAGGAGAGGATAGGAGGGAGAGGAGAGAGGGGAAGGGGAGAGGAGAGCAGAGAGAAAGGGGGGAAGGGGAGAGGAAAGGGAGAGAGGAGAGGAGATGAGATGAGAGGGAGAAGAGAGGAGAGGGGGGAGAGATGAGATGAGAGGAGAGCAGAGGAGAGGAGAATAGAGAAGAGGATAGGAGGGAGAGAGGAGAGGGGAAGAGGAGAGCAGAGAGTGAGGGGGGAAGGGGAGTGGAATGGGAGATAGGAGAGGAGATGAGAGGGAGAAGAGAGGAGAGGGGGAGAGGAGAGGGAGAAGGGAGGGAGAGAGGAAGGGAGGGGAGAGGGAGAGAGGAGGGGGGAGAAGAGAAGGATAGGAGAAGAGAGGGAGAGGAAGGGAGAGGGAGAGAGAAGGGGAGAGGGAGGAGAAGAGAGGGAGAGAGGAGAGGGGTGGGGAGATGAGAGGAGAAGAGAGGAGGGGAGAGGAGAGGAGATGGAGGAGAAGAGAGGGAGAGAGAAAGGGAGAGGAGAGAAGAGGGAGAGTGCAGGGGAGAGGAGAGGAGAAGAGAGGAGAAGAGAGGGAGAGAGAAAGGGAGAGGAGAGAAGAGGGAGAGTGCAGGGGAGATGCGAGGAGAAGAGAGGAGGGGAGAGGAGATGGAGGAGAAGAGAGGGAGAGAGAAAGGGAGAGGAGAGAAGAGGGAGAGTGCAGGGGAGAGGAGAGGAGAAGACGACAGAGCTCAGAACTTTGTATAGGATGAAGGTTTTGAATCGTTTGTAAAGAGCTGTGTGACTAAGGTCGCTTTCACACAGGGGCTGTTTGGTCTATCTATCTATCTATCTATCTATCTATCTATCTATCTATCTATCTATCTATCTCTCTATCTATCTATCTATCTATCTATATATCTATCTATCTATCTATCTATCTATCTATCCATCTAACTGTGCATCTTGGGAAGAAGGAAGAAAAAACGCGGCTTATTATTATTACCGAGGCGCACGGCATTGGATCAATGCCACGTCAATACTATTATTACCTTACCACTGCTCGCAGCATTGTTTAGCGAGAGGATGGTGGTAATGTGCTTCAATAGAACAATGGATCAATGCCATGTCAAAATTCGCCTGTGCTGATCTGGAGGGCTCGCAGACAGTCCACACACAGACACACACACGCGCGCACGCACACACGGGCTCGCAGCCACACACACATTTCCACTGTCCAATAGACAAGCGCCCTTTTCGACCGCGTGACATTGTTCAGAAGGTCTCGGTCCGCCTCACAGATTTCTATGTGAACGCAGGCGAACCAAATGAAGAATGCAACAATGTTGCAACTTCACCCCCAGAACCGCACCGAGTCCACCAAAACTATATATGAAAGCGACCTAAATAAGCCTTCAGAACCAACTGATTTACAAATAACAATATAAGCATTATATATATATAAAACAGTATATTGATTATGTTCTCTCCATCCTTGTTTAAAGGAATAGGAATGGAATGGAATACACATTTCCAGCCCATGTGTTTGTTCCTGTTTCAAATTGCTTGGGTTATAACCCATAATATGTCAATTATCTGTGAAAAAACGAGTTGAGCAATACAACTGAAATGCGTGATCATTCTCCTGTGTCACTCAATAGACTCTGGCACACTTACACACAAATATCAAAAACCTTCGCACTGCAGTATAACTTTCCACTTTAGATGAGCTATTTTTATGAATGGCCTTTTTTTTCTTCTTTTTTTACATTCAGTGTGTTCACCAAACAAGTGCAGTACCGCCCCCTCACCAGGTGTGGCGCCAGCGTGGCCTGGAAGTGCAGCAGCACGCCGATGGCAGACACCTGCTCCAGCCACTTGCGGCTGGTCTCCTTGCTGTCCTCCTCGTACTCTCCGGCGTTGTTGAAGCGAGCCCGCAGCGCCGCCAACAGCTGCTCGGCCAGCGTGCACAGAGCGCCCGTCACCGCCTGGCAGAAGATCACATCCCGCCTCAGCTGGAGAGACGTGTCTGGTAGGGGGGAGAGGGAGAGAGAGGGATGAAGGTGGAGAGAGATGAAACAAGTGGAATAGAGGAAAAGGAGGGAGTTCAGGGGGTTATGTGGAGGCGAGTGATGGAGAGTGTAAAACTACGCTGTATCTAGCTGGAAACCTCCCCTCCTGGCATGAATATATGAATATTTAGGAGAAGACCAAGTCGTTTGAAGAGACTCATCATATTGTGTTGAAACAGGGTTCTCTTCCAGCAAAACACATCTGAATCAGGCGCTTCAGGGGCTACCGTGTCTTCATCAGAGTTTAAGTAGAACAAAGACATGAGGCAAACAACATACATAGTCAACCTAGACCAGGTGCACAGCTGGCATTGGTCATCATTATGCACAGGCTAAACAGCCTCTGCAGCATCACTAACATTCTTGGGAATAGGAAACATTTCACCCTTTCCTAAAGGTGGTGACATCATCCACTCACCACTCTGCAGAGAGTCATACTAGTAGATTCACACTCTGAACAGAGTGGAGCTATTTATTTATTTTTTGGCTTGAATGAAGAACTGGTTTTGTCATGTTTCCTCTAATCTGTCACACTCTGCATTTAGACGTATGTGTACTTTGTTTCTTTGTAACTTTAAGAGGTTTGTTGTTTCCTACAGTGTGTCGGCCCTTTGGCATGAGTGAAGAATTTAATTGGTCATGCCTCTTCTCATTTGTAGTCTTCAGAGAGGTCTATGTTGTCATGACTCTTCTCATGTGTAGTCTTCAGAGAGGTCTATGTTGTCATGACTCTTCTCATTTGTAGTCTTCAGAGAGGTCTATGTTGTCATGTCTCTTCTCATTTGTAGTCTTCAGAGAGGTCTATGTTGTCATGTCTCTTCTCATTTGTAGTCTTCAGAGAGGTCTATGTTGTCATGACTCTTCTCATTTGTAGTCTTCAGAGAGGTCTATGTTGTCATGTCTCTTCTCATTTGTAGT
Organism: Notolepis coatsorum; assembly: GCF_963971535.1. Classification (NCBI taxonomy): domain Eukaryota; kingdom Metazoa; phylum Chordata; class Actinopteri; order Aulopiformes; family Paralepididae; genus Notolepis; species Notolepis coatsorum. Next base: position 42,415,319 of record NC_140181.1, on the reverse strand, counting down.
CTTCAGAGAGGTCTATGTTGTCATGTCTCTTCTCATTTGTAGTCTTCAGAGAGGTCTATGTTGTCATGTCTCTTCTCATTTGTAGTCTTCAGAGAGGTCTATGTTGTCTCATCTCTGACATGGTGTTAGGGGTTATTGGTATTCGTACACTGACGAAGGCAACTTCCGCCCTTGGATTCATTATCCAATAGATTTGTTACCCAGTTCAACCAATTATTCAATGCCAGCTGTGCACCTGGTCTAGGTTGACTATATATGTTGTTTGCCTCATATCTTTGTTCTACTTCGACTCTAATGAAGACACAGTAGTGTTTTATAATTGTGTCGTGTGAGTAGACCCCACATCAGCCTGGCTTGCATCCCCACCTAGCGTCCCCACCTAGTGTCCCTCAGTTGTAAATGTTGTCTTTGATATCATGGTGCTTTGGATTATTCAAAGCATTCCTCTACAAGGATGTGGGGAAAGGTTTTGCGCAAAGGACACAGTAAATGGCTGCTTTTTTATATAGCAGCCGTTACTCACATTTTACCCATTCACTCACACATTCACTCACACATTCACACACCGACGGCGGAGGCAACCATGCAAGGTGCCAACCTGCTCATCGGGAGCAATTAGAGGTTAAGTGTCTTGCTCAAGGACACATCGACACGCTGCCCGGGAGGAGCGGGAATCGAACCGGGAACCTCCGGATTGTCAGACGACTGCTCTACCTCCACTGTCGCCCCACACCAAACATGAATGAAACAGTAACATTCTAAGTAGCTTTCTAGCTCCAGGGACGCAATTCCCAGCTGTTCGTTCAGTTCTGAAACCCCCCCCCCAACTTCTCTGAAGTTCAAAGTTCTTTCCCAAAACAAGATGGTAATCTCTCTCCCCTCTTGATCCCTCCACACATTTCACACCTTTCCCCCGAAGGGCCTCCATCCATCACTCTAAAAGTCCTTGTCAAATAAAACAACAACAACAACAACCCTATCTTCAGATCAGAACATCCTTACCTCCTGACATTACCGGGCTGTGTACATTCTAATCACATGCGGCCTGGAGTGACTCCAATATGTACCATTAGTGAGATCACCCAGGAGAATAGCTCCCATTAACTAGCACCATATGCCACAGTGCACGCTTCAGAGTGGCTGGAGCATTCCTCCTCCTCCTCCTCCACCTTCAACTCCTCCACCTTCACACACAAACAACCTCACCCCTGTCCCTGAAATGTACCCCCCATATGATCCGAGACCAAGAAATGTTCTGAGGTGTAAGTATAGAACCGATAATAACCAAGGAGGGGTGGGGGAGGAGGGGTGAGGAGAACATTTCAGAAGACCAGGGGAGAGAAAGAGGAGGAGAACATTACAGAAGACCAGGGGAGAGAAAGAGGAGGAGAACATTACAGAAGACCAGGGGAGAGAAAGAGGAGGAGAACATTACAGAAGACCAGGGGAGAGAAAGAGGAGAACATTACAGAAGACCAGGGGAGAGAAAGAGGAGGAGAACATTACAGAAGACCAGGGGAGAGAAAGAGGAGGAAAACATTACAGAAGACCAGGGGAGAGAAAGAGGAGGAGGACATTACAGAAGACCAGGGGAGAGAAAGAGGAGAACATTACAGAAGACCAGGGGAGAGAAAGAGGAGGAGAACATTACAGAAGACCAGGGGAGAGAAAGAGGAGGAGGAGAACATTACAGAAGACCAGGGGAGAGAAAGAGGAGGAGAACATTACAGAAGACCAGGGGAGAGAAAGAGGAGAACATTACAGAAGACCAGGGGAGAGAAAGAGGAGAACATTACAGAAGACCAGGGGAGAGAAAGAGGAGGAGAACATTACAGAAGACCAGGGGAGAGAAAGAGGAGAACATTACAGAAAACCAGGGGAGAGAAAGAGGAGAACATTACAGAAGACCAGGGGAGAGAAAGAGGAGAACATTACAGAAGACCAGGGGAGAGAAAGGAGAACATTACAGAAGACCAGGGGAGAGAAAGAGGAGAACATTACAGAAGACCAGGAGAGAGAAAGAGGAGAACATTACAGAAGACCAGGGGAGAGAAAGAGGAGAACATTACAGAAGACCAGGGGAGAGAAAGAGGAGGAGAACATTACAGAAGACCAGGGGAGATAAAGAGGAGAACATTACAGAAGACCAGGGGAGAGAAAGAGGAGGAGAACATTACAGAAGACCAGGGGAGAGAAAGAGGAGAACATTACAGAAGACCAGGGGAGAGAAAGAGGAGGAGGACATTACAGAAGACCAGGGGAGAGAAAGAGGAGAACATTACAGAAGACCAGGGGAGAGAAAGAGGAGGAGAACATTACAGAAGACCAAGGGAGAGAAAGAGGAGGAGAACATTACAGAAGACCAGGGGAGAGAAAGAGGAGGAAAACATTACAGAAGACCAGGGGAGAGAAAGAGGAGGAGGACATTACAGAAGACCAGGGGAGAGAAAGAGGAGAACATTACAGAAGACCAGGGGAGAGAAAGAGGAGGAGAACATTACAGAATACCAGGGGAGAGAAAGAGGAGAACATTACAGAAGACCAGGAGAGAGAAAGAGGAGAACATTACAGAAGACCAGGGGAGAGAAAGAGGAGAACATTACAGAAGACCAGGGGAGAGAAAGAGGAGAACATTACAGAAGACCAGGGGAGAGAAAGAGGAGGAGAACATTACAGAAGACCAGGGGAGAGAAAGAGGAGAACATTACAGAAGACCAGGGGAGAGAAAGAGGAGGAGGACATTACAGAAGACCAGGGGAGAGAAAGAGGAGGAGGAGAACATTACAGAAGATCAGGGAGAGAAAGAGGAGGAGAACATTACAGAAGACCAGGGGAGAGAAAGAGGAGAACATTACAGAAGACCAGGGGAGAGAAAGAGGAGGAGGACATTACAGAAGACCAGGGGAGAGAAAGAGGAGGAGGAGAACATTACAGAAGACCAGGGGAGAGAAAGAGGAGAACATTACAGAAGACCAGGGGAGAGAAAGAGGAGGAGGAGAACATTACAGAAGACCAGGGAGAGAAAGAGGAGGAGAACATTACAGAAGACCAGGGGAGAGAAAGAGGAGGAGGACATTACAGAAGACCAGGGGAGAGAAAGAGGAGGAGGACATTACAGAAGACCAGGGGAGAGAAAGAGGAGGGGGACATTACAGAAGACCAGGGGAGAGAAAGAGGAGGAGGACATTACAGAAGACCAGGGGAGAGAAAGAGGAGGGGGACATTACAGAAGACCAGGGGAGAGAAAGAGGAGGAGGACATTACAGAAGACCAGGGGAGAGAAAGAGGAGGAGGACATTACAGAAGACCAGGGGAGAGAAAGAGGAGGGGGAGGGGTAAGACCTCTCTGGCCGGAACCTCAACAATACCAATGTTATTAGTATTATTAATAGTAGTAGTATTATTCACTGTATTATTAATTTTATTATTATTATTATTGTTCTAGGTAGCACTTGTTGTTGTACCCTCTCAGTGTGCTGGATGATGTCATAGTGAGAGCAGAGGGAATTGGAATGCTTGAGGGCTTCCGCAGGATGTCAGTCAGACAGCAGCATGCTGACCGTTGAGGTATCTGCTTCTGACAACTGCCACAGTGACAGCAGAGAATCACACGCAGACTGGCCGGGAGATTTTCAAGTGATTTTGTTTATTTATAATTTCTTTACTAAATGTTTTGGGTTTTTGACATAATATTGCATAATGTCTGGATTTATTAGTACTAAATTCAGAATATTCAGATATAGCTGGTGACACTGTAAATGGCATAATTACAGTGTATTGCATTGTAACATGGACGGTGATTTTCTCAAAGACATCACTCGATATTCAAAGGAAAACAGCCAGTCGTGATATTAGGAGAAATAACAAAACGGTTGTTAGAAAGCCGTCACTCTGGCCTTCCCAAAACTCAAAACTCTAAATGTGTCTGAGGGTCAATGTGACTAAAGATTATGGAGCGAGAGTCTTATGTTAAAATAAAAAGCTGTACCTGTGCACTTTAGCAGGGCCAGTAGAAGCTGGTTCTTTCCATCTGCAGAGGAAGAAAAAAGATTTATGAAAAAAGTAATGATGTGAACTGTTTATGACCATGTGGCAAGAGATGCTCTGTGTGTGCGTGCGTGCATGCGTGTGTGTGTGAGGGTGTGTGTGTGTGTGTGTGTGTGTGTGTGTGTGTGTGTGTGTGTGTGTGTGTGTGTGTGTGTGTGTGAGGGTGTATGTGTGTGAGGGTGAGGGTGTGTGTGTGTGTGTGTGTGTGTGTGTGCGTGTACACATGTGTCCCACTCACCGTCCACGTATCTCTGCAGGCACTCCACCAGGGTCTTGATGGAGGTAGGGAGGTTCCACGGGTCCTCCTGGATGTTCTTGTGGCACCGCCCCGTCCAGTCCTCCGTGTGTCGGAACTCTGGTCACACAGTCGAGAGAGAGCGAGTGAGAAATGTGCACGTTTCCTGGCCAGTGTGCATGTTTTTGTGTGTATGTTTTTTTGCCCTTGATTAGTCCCTTGATTAATTGATTAGTTAATTCTTCGTCGATTCATCTAAATGAATGAAACCCTTCCAGTTTTTCTGATTGAGCACCATGAGACTCCTGGCATGTCATGTGTGGCTCCTGCGTGGGTTTAATACATGCTGTTCATTAGTCTCTAGGCTGCTTTAATGATTTAGTGTCTGGATTTTGAAGAAAAAATATACTGTTGTTTACTATTATGTACTTTACTACTATGCTACTATTAAATACTTATACTACTACTTGCTCCGGTCACACATTTACCCAACTTATAGAAAATACAGCATCAGGCTATTATTAAAATATTATCAATACTAATAAAATGGAGTATTGGACCATTTTTAACAACTGGGTGAGTGACTGAGTGAGTGTGAGCTTTGTTAATGTTTGTCAACCAACAGAATGTAATGATTATAGACAAGCAGCTAATAATGGATAATGAATGTTCTCTCACTGACATGCTGGATAAACTGCTATAGGCTACCTGTTACCAGACGGCATGAACTGTTACCTGTTTCCATACTAAATTGATTGAAAAGTCAAATGACCCCATGTGTGTGAGTGGCCATTTTATGATAGCTGAATAACAGCCTTGACACACCCTTTCACCACACACACACAAACCTGGCTGGCTGTGGTCGGGGTGAAAGTGCTTGGTCTCCTCGCAGGCCATGCTCATGACAGACCCTTTCAGTAGGCTGTTGATGGAGTCCACCTGTACACACACACACACACACAGACACACACACAGACACACAAAGATGTCCTGTCAGTCAATCATCAGTCTATCCTCACATTCCTCCCTCACTTTCTACACACCTCTTTTTACAGCCACCACCTCCCTGTATGTCTCTGTCATTACACACACACACACACCCTCACACATACCCCCACCCTCACACACACACACATGCCCCCACCCTCACACACACACACACACACACATGCTCCCCCCCCCCCCCACACACACACACACACACACACAGTCTATAAATAGTATGTGGCCTCGGTCTGTCAGCGGACAAAACAGCAGGCCCGGTGTGTGTGAGCTGCTGACCCCGAGCTGCTGGTTACACGTGGGGAGGAAACCAAGGCCCAGGAAGACTCCAGGAGCCAGGAGTGGAGAGGTCAAGGGTCACTAAATACTAGTAAGAGGAGATGTGTATGTGTATGTATGTATGTATGTATGTATGTGTGTGTGTGTGTGTGTGTGTGTGTGTGTGTGTGTGTGTGTGTGTGTGTGTGTGTGTGGGGAAGAGAGAGAGAAAGCAGGGTGAAGTGAAGCTGAGGAGCCCATGATGCTGAACAGAACAGAGAAACTGTAGCAACAAGGTAACTCACTAGATGTCTCCCTGATTATAGGCCGTATGGTGAAGGCTGAGAAGTGGCTAGAAAACTATTCTCGTTCCCACCTCGGCGGACTACACAATTTTCAAAGTTCTCCATTTACAATCCTGCCCGTTTTGTGCAATCAGAATTTTAAAGTCGGACTAGATCTTTCCTCGCAAACGGATACTTGGTCACCACAGAGTTTTATTTGATGTAATTGGTGCGAGTTCGGTCACGTATCTTGCGCTCAACCAATAGCAGCTCTCTTTGTCGCGAGGATATGGCCGTCAGGCGACAACAAATGACATCCACAGATTAACGTTACATCAGAACAGGACGAATGGACAAAAACACCTTTTATTTAGAATTTCTTTTTATTTTATCTTTTCCCCCCTCCTTTTTTTGTACTTTTTCTCCCATCCCAATGTTAGTCGTTATGCCAATTCCCTTCCTGGTCGTTGCGCACTTACCCCCTACCATCGGTCTGGGAGGGTGAAGACTACCACATGCTTCCTCCGACACATGTGGAGTCAACCAACCGCTTCTTTTCACCTGACAGCGAGGACTCTCATTGGGGGAGTGTACCGCGTGGGAGGATCACACTACTTCCCCCATCTCCCTCCCTCGCTGTGCAGGCGCCCCGACCGAACTGTAGGAGTCGCTGTTTACAACGACCAGGATACACCCCACCGGCTTCCCACCCGCTGACACTGCCAATTGTGTCAGTATGGACGACTGACCAAGCCAGAGGTACCGCTGACAGCTGGATTCGATACCAGACAAAAACACCTTCTAAAGTTCGCAAAAAGGTTTCTAAACAATGTTATATGCATCTCACGTCCATTCAGAAAGAACGTGTACAAGATTTTACACAGACATGGTGGGATAGATATAGAAACTGCGTCGAACGGTGGCTTAACCTACCAGGCCAGAATCATACCATTGTGGAGAGATCGATTTGTGTCATAAATGTCATGATGAATTGAAAATGGGGGACCCTGATTAGATTAGATTAGATTGTACTTTATTGTCATTATATTTGCATACAACGAGATTTGGGACTCAAACCTAAGGTGCAGTAATACAATCACAAGTAATAAAAGAGAAACATGCGTCACTTGTCAGGGGCATAGAGAGTTCTGGCAAAGCCGATGCCATGCAGAATGCTTTATATCTGGCATCATTCACATTCTTAGCTGATGGCTGGCCATACAGGTGGCACACATATTTGCTAAGACCATCAAAGGTCTAGGGTAATTCACATTTCCCCCTCCTCCCACACTGTGCAACATCCTGATGTGCAATATCCACAGTGCAATACCCACCCACTACCTTCTGACACTGATTGTTATTTGTGTATTGCTATTCTGTATATTGTTGTTATTTTGTATATTGTACAGGACTGTAACATTGTCTTATTGTATAGCATTTAATGTTTATGTATAGGATTTTATGTTTCTCTTTTATTACTTGTGATTTTATTACTGCACCTTAGGTTTGAGTCCCAAATCTCGTTGTATGCAAATATAATGACAATAAAGTACAATATAATCTAATCAGGGTCCCTGGGTCCCCATTGGTTTAAAATTAAAAGGTGAAAATGTTGAAAACTACAACAATACACTTCCCAAAATCCTTAGCACAGGTCACAGGTCACTGGGATGTGTCTATTCTTCGACGTGATCTGAACAGCGGTAAACTATTATTGCAGCCTCAGTATAGCGACCATGAATGGTAAACTAATTATCTTAACAAAAGTGCGCTGGTAGCGTTACATATGTTGTCTAAAGGGGGACATATGGTACAATTTAAGATTTGAATGATAATCGGCATATAAATGACAACATAAAGCATCGCTAATTTGTAAGAAACCTCAATGAAAACGGTAATATTCGCTATTGTTATGAAAATGTGATAGAATCCTATAAAAATGTGGACGCATTTGGTCTACATTCCGTTATCCCACCATGTCTGTGTAAAATCTTGTACACGTTCTTTCTGAACGGACGTGAGATGCATATAACATTGTTTAGAAATCTTTTTGCGAACTTTAGAAGGTGTTTTTTGTCCATTTCCGTCCTGTTCTGATGTAACGTTAATCTGTGGATGTCGTTTGTTGTCGCCCTACGGCCGTATCCTCGCGACAAAGAGAGCTGCTATTTGTCGAGCGCAAGAACTTTGACGTACCAATTACGTCAAATAAAACTCTGTGGTGACCAAGTATCCGTTCGCGAGGAAAGATTTAGTCCCGACTTTAAAATTCTGATTGCGCAAAACGGGCAGGATTGTAAATGGAGAACTTTTTATTCCTAAATATCTTTCACCCAGAGTGAAAATTGAGTAGTCCGCCGAGGTGGGAACGGGATGAAACGATACAGCCTTCACCATACGGCCTATTAGTGTCACAGTGATCTATACCAAATGGTTCAAGGGTCCAACACTTGCATACTGTATGTGGACGTGTGCACATGGATACGTTGGTGTGTGTGTGCACATGGATGCATTGGTGTGCGTGTGAACATGGATACGTTGGTGTGTGTGTGTGCACATGGATACATTGGTGTGTGTGCACATGGATGCATTGGTGTGCGTGTGCACATGGATACGTTGGTGTGCGTGTGCACATGGATGCATTGGTGTGCGTGTGCACATGGATACATTGGTGTGTGTGTGCACATGGATACATTGGTGTGTGTGCACATGGATACATTGGTGTGCGTGTGCACATGGATGCATTGGTGTGTGTGCACATGGATACATTGGTGTGCGTGTGCACATGGATACGTTGAGAGAGAGAGAGAGAGAGAGAGAGGCTATTTATTATCTACAAAGCAGGCATGGCCAGCCCACCCTCATTTCACTGTATGCCTTGTGTATGTATGTGACAAATAAACCTCTTCAATCTTGCCATATCAGTTTCAGTAACTACAGAACATTGCATATTGTTAGACTCACTTGTTTTGTGGTCCGGGCATGAACTTTCCATGATAAAAAGTGTCCATATAAATCCATTTTGTTAGATCCAACACTGTCTGAATGTACAGTATCTTGTGATTATCTCTCCGACTCCTGAGAATACAATTCTTATTACCGAACCAGCTAAACAACAGAGTATAGCCTAGCTAAGCTAACTCACTGAATCTGAAATTAAAATACTCCTGGCTCCTCCTCCAAGCGGCAATTATTTTCTGTCTGATGACTGACACAGTGAGCAGCAAACAGCGAGCCCACTCAGTGAGCGTTAAGTCTAGTGCTCAGGTTTGGAGGTAAATAATAATAATTTAGGACCTGCTCAGAGGTCATCAATCGGCACGCATGCGATTCGTCTCTGCGATTAACCCATCCCATCTTCCTTCCCCCCCAAGGGCAGCCGGGAGCAGACAGGCGTCAACGTGAGCCGCTCCAGGGGACCAATCCAAGTGCTCCTGTCCGTCTTCGTCAAGGACGCCACAGCGTTAGCGATCTTGTTGTTGTGCATGTTTTTCCATTGGGTTTATCTTATCGGGGGGGAAACCCTTGCGAGCACGGGGAGAACATGCAAACTCCACACAGAAAGGCCTGGGAGATACCCCACCTGGGTAACTGGCATCATGGAAACCTGGTCCCCAAGCGGGAATCGAACCCTGGACCTTCTTGCTGTGAGGCGACAGTGTTTGACCACTACACCACCGTGGAGGTTTGGAGGTAGATGTCTATCAGGAGAGAGTGACGTGAATCATGCACAAAACAATGATTTATATTTGATATATTAACGTTATTGTGCATTTTAAACACAAACATACTTAAAATGAGTAATTATTAGGGATGTCCGATATTATCGGCCTACCGATATTATCGGCCGATATCGGCATTCAAATGTGATATCGGAAAATATCGGTATCGGTTTTCAATATTTTTTTATTTTTATTTTTTTTACATTTCTATAACCTTTATTTACCCAGGCAAGCAAGTAAGAACAAATTCTGTCTACAAGACATTTAGAACTGAATTAGCACCCATGTTAGGGGCGGCGTTCAGACACACGATGGAAGAGGGGAAAATGCCCCCCTCGTGGAAGGAAGCCATAATCACCACGATACCGAAGGAAGGGAAGGATAGGGAATTATGTAGTAGTTTCAGACCTGTGTCCATACTCAACGTAGATTACAAGATGTATACATCGATAATATCAAAAAGATTTGAGACGTTTATGCCAGACATTATAGATGAAGATCAAACTGGATTTATTAAAGGGAGACAGACACAGGACAACGTGAGAAAGACATTACACATAGTAGAGGAGATACAAAAACAAGGGGGTAGCGCGGTACTGATTAGCCTAGATGCAGAAAAAGCGTTCGACAGTGTGAGCTGGACATTTTTATATAAAACATTGATGAGGTTCGGACTGAACGGGAGGGCGATGAAGATGATCAAGGCGCTATATCAAGAACCGACAGCGAGGGTTAAGGTGAATGGCAGCTTGACGGATAGAATCAGATTAGAGAGGGCTACCAGACAGGGATGTTGTCTCTCACCGACGCTCTTCGCCGTTTTCATAGAACCACTGGCACAACTGATCAGACAGACCGAGGACATCAAGGGAGTAGGGATAAAGGGAACGGAATATAAACTAGGCCTATTTGCAGACGACGTGATAGTATACATGAGGCAACCAGAAAAGAGCTTCCCGGCACTGATGGATCTACTGAAGGAATATGGCCACTACTCAGGATACAAACTAAACGTGACAAAGACACAGACCTTAGCATGGAACTATTCTCCAACGACGGAAATTAGAGAACAGTACGGGATAAGATGGGACATGGACAAGATTAAATACTTAGGGGTGAACATCACGAGAGGGGTGGAGAAACTGTTTGAGGCGAATTATACACAGATAAATCAGAACATCAAGAGAGACCTAGAGAGATGGACAGTAATGCCCTTGGACTTCAATTCAAGAATAGAGGTCATTAAAATGAACATACTATCAAGGTTACTGTACCTATTCCAGTCACTACCGATACAAATACCACAGAATCAATTCAGGGAGTGGGACAGACTGATATCGAGGTTCATATGGGCGGGGAGAAGACCACGGGTCAGATATAAAACACTACAACTACCAAAGGAAGAGGGAGGGATGGCAGTACCCAGCCTACAAGATTATTACTATGCAGCACAACTGAGAGCAGTGACGTGCTGGTGTAACGACAGATATGAGGCAAGATGGAAAGACATTGAAAAAGAAGGGGAGGGATACAAGGTACAAGCTCTGGTGGGGGATAGGGAACTATTTAAAGAAAAAGAGGGACTATTAGATCCAATCACCAAATGCACCTTGACCATATGGAACAGAGTAGTAAAACACACACAAATTGGAGAAGCAGTCAGGGGTCCTGAGATGGGTAGCACTAGGGCTGGGCGATATGGCCTAAATATGATATCACGATATTTTCTGACCTTTCGGCGATACACGATACGCATCACGATGTTTTTCTTTTTTCCCCCCAAACAATTCATTATGAGGCTTACCAAGACAGTATTTGAGTTTGCAAGCTAACATTAAAGACAAAATAAAATACCCATGCATTTAGCATTTTTATATTATATATTAGATTTAGATTATTGGATTATTAGATTATATATTGCATATATTTAGCAATGAGATATTATATGATTTAGATACGAAATATGATGAATTGAAAATGGGGGACCCTGATGTAAACAAGACGAAAGTCTTTCTCTGGTCTGCATCCTCCAGTCCACTGTTGACTGTTGTTGTATTGAGCTGTACTGTATTGTACCTATGCTGCAATCTGTTAATAACGTTTATATTCATTCAGTCGGCAAACAGAATCAGTTTGATTGACAGTCGCGTCTGCCAATTACGTCACATCGCTTGCACCCGCCCTGCTGTTCTTAGCACCAATCGGCAAGCGCGTATTAATTTTTTACTTCCGCTATTGGAGAGCTCAATGAAAACAACAATGGCAGCGGTAGCTCGCCGCGGCCGACTTTTACCTTTTAGCTCTGCAGAATGACTAAACGACTGGAGGCATAATGATTTTACTGTAACGGATGTTATAATAAAAGCATTTCCATACATCTGTCTGATTGAAAACGTTATTAACAGACCGCAGAATGGGCACAACGGAGTCAGCACGGGCTGAGATATGAACGGCTAATGCTTGCTATATCTAGGTCGACCTCGGTCGTTGCTATGTAAATACGCTGATGTTATTGAAAGTGTAACTATATAACGTCAATGCCACAAAACGAATGCCTTTGTTATCATAAGTAGTAACTTTTGATGCAGTAGTGTGTGTGGGGCGGCGCTGTTCAAAAGTGTCAACGTGTGGACCAGATTGACGCAACACAAGCCTCTTGGGCAAAACATCACGATATCCACGATACGTTTAAAAAGTGTATCGTTAATGAACTGTACCCGATATTTATATAATATCGTCATATCGCCCAGCCCTAGGTAGCACATGACAAGAGATTCAAACCAGGGAGGTTAGACCATGGATTCAGAAGGTGGGAGAGGGGGGGGCAACAGCAATATGCAAAATGATAGAGAAGGGAGAAATGCAGACACTACAAAAATTAAAGGAGAAATTTGGACTAGAAAACAGGGACCACTTCAGATATCTACAGGTTAGAGACTACTACAACAAAGAAATAAGGGGGGCCAAAGACGAGGAACAGAATGGAATAATAAAGATGATAGTATGGGCATACGAAGGGGGGCAAGGAAGAGTAATATCAGCAATATACCGGGCTATAATGACCAGCAAGGGACACACGACCGATTATATAAGGGAGAAATGGGAGAGAGAACTAGAGATAGGAATAACAGGGAAGGAATGGGGGAACATATGTGAGGTACAACATTCAACAACAGGATCGAGAATATGGAAAGAATTTGGATGGAAAAACATAATCAGATTCTTTATAACCCCAGAGCTGAAGGGAAAATATGCACCAACACAAAAAGCATGCTGGAGGATGTGTGGGAAGGAGGGGGCAAATCACACGCACATATTCTGGGGATGTCAGAAGCTGAAGGGGTATTGGGAGGAGATAGGGGAAGCAATGATCAGAATATTAGGATACGGGCTACCACAAACAGGACTGGTGCTTTACTTAGGAGACCTGACACACGAGGGAATACAAGATAATAAAGAACATAAAGATAATGTTGATAGCGGCCAGAAAAGCAATAACGAGACTGTGGTACAAGGAAGACCCACCGACAATAGCAAAATGGGTAGGAATAGTGGAAGAAATACAGGATATGGAAAGGATAACACACATGCTGAGGTTACAGGAAGAGAAATTTGGGGAAAGATGGGGAAAGTGGGAGGATTATAAAAGGAACGAGAACGACATCACAGAGGTAGAACCAAATGCAACACAAGAGAGCGAAGGGTAAAGGAGGAAAGATGTTCAAGCAGGGTCTATGAACCCATGTCACACACCTGTACTTTAGTTAATATTTTCTAATTTGTTTTTTGGGATATTACAATTGCTGAATGCTTTTATACCTTATTATTTATGTCTGTTTAACGGTGTGATATTAAATATTCAGGGATGATGTGGTTTGTGTATGGGTGAACCAAAAGGCAAAGTGAAAGTTAAAAAAAAAAAAAAAAGGACGAAGGAGAAGGGAAGAAAGAAGCTAAAGGAGGGTCTCTGGACCCAGATCACACATACAAACCTTAGTCAGCATTTATTGTCTTTGAGTAGGAATTACCTGTTTATGCCTGTTTAAGGGAGATACACAATCAGCCTTTGTATCAAATACCTAGAAAACAACAGTAGGGGAACCAGACAACTAACCATGTGATACCCATGTAAATATTTATGTGCACTGTTTTTTCTTTTTGTTTTTATTGTGATGCTAGTCTCTTCATTTTTTATTATTTATTTTTTGTAAGTGCTGTCTGTCTAAATAACTTAATAAAAAATTTAAGTTTAAAAAAAAAAAGAACAAATTCTGATTTTATTTATGTTAATTCCACAACAAGAGATATGTAATGTTAATTACCTGAAATTATTCAATTTTTTTGGGGGGGAAACCCTGCATATATCGGTATCGGTTGATATCGGTTGATATTGGTATCGGAAATTAAGAGTTGGACAATATCGGTATATCAGTATCGGTAAAAAAGTCAATATCGAGCATCCCTAGTAATTATTATTTATTTGAAACATGTTTAGTTTATTTTTAGGGGTCCATAATCTAAAATCAAAAAACACAATTTCTTCTTCTCCTTCTCTCTCCACCAGGGGGGGCGGCGCCCGAGCGCCCTCTATGGACCAGCCGCCACTGCATTGGTGTGTGTGTATTGTACATGGATACGTTGGCGTGTGTGTGTGTGTGTGCGAGTGCACATGCATACCTGGTTGAAGAGATGCTCCAGGCAGCCGTGCAGCTTGTCCTGCTTGTCTGAGGGAATCCTCATGTCGCACGGCAACTCATCGCCTAGCGGAGACAACAACAGACAACAAAGAATTAATCAGTGCTTGAATGTAACTTTCAGTCAATTCCAAATCAAAATATTAATTTTTATTTATTTTTTTAATCTTTTCCCCCCTCCTTTTTCCCATCCCAATGTTAGTCGTTATGCCAATTCCCAATCCCCTTCCTGGTCGCTGCGCACCTAACCCCCTACGGTCGGTCTTGGAGAGTGGAGGCTATCACGTGCTTCCTCCAACACACGTGTAGCCAATCAACCGCTTCTTTTCACCTGGCAGCGCGGACTCTCACTGAGAGGGTGTAACGTGTGGAAGGATCACACTACCCCCCTTAGATCCTTTCCTCGCTGAGCAGGCGCCCCGACTGAACTGTAGGAGTCGCTGTTTACAACGACCAGGACCCACCCACCAGCTTTCCCACCCCTAACACTGCCAATTGTGTTAGTATGAACAACCAGCCAAGCTGGTAGCAATGCCGAGAGCTGGGCTCGAACCCAGCATCTATAATAATAATAATAATAATTTAGGACCTGCTCAGAGGTCATTAATCGGCATGCAAGTCAAGTCAAGTCAAGAGTTTTAATTGTCACGGCATACAGGTATACAATGAAATGCGGGTGGTCTTGCCCGCAACGATGTGCAATACAGTGGTACATATAATAGAATCAAAAGAAGAAAACAACATTGTGCAGTAACAGGTAACAGGTAACATGGAGTGACATCTCGGTATCTGTACATAGTTATTTACAATGCGATGCATGTATGCGATTCGTCTCTGCAATTAACCCATCCCGTCGTCCTTCCCCCCCAAGGGCAGCCGGGAGCAGACAGGCGCAACGTGAGCCGCGCCAGGGGACCAATCCAAGTGCTCCTGTCCGTCTTCGTCAAGGACGCCACAGCGTTAGCGATCTTGTTGTTGTGCATGTTTTTCCATTGGGTTTATCTTATCGGGGGGGGGGGGAAACCCTTGCGAGTACGGGGAGAACATGCAAACTCCACACAGAAAGGCCTGGGAGATACCCCACCTGGGTAACTGGCATCATGGAAACCTGGTCCCCAAGCGGGAATCGAACCCTGGACCTTCTTGCTGTGAGGCGATAGTGTTTAACCACTACACCACTGTGTAATCTCCTGCACTAGTGGCGAGCGCCTTGCCCACTGCGCCACTTAACCGCCTCCAAAATATTTATTTATAATTTATAAAGCATTCCTTCAATTCATTCTTAATTATTTGTAAAAATAGCCTTATACAAAAAGCTTTGTTTTATTTAATAAATTTTTTTTTTTTTTTTTTTTACAAGAAAATCCACTTTTGCACAATTGAGCACAAACCCTGGTGGAAACGTAATGCCACTTGAGGGTGGATTTAGATTTAACCCTTTAAGTTCTATTGGCGGGACAGTTCTGAATGTACTTCCTTACCTGAGCCCATCTCATCACTGCCCAAGTAGGAACTGTTGCTTCGTACACTCGTGTAGGAGAGGACCGAATCCCTGTTGCTGTTACATTCACTGAAAAACATACACGAGCACACGCACACACACACACAGGTTGAAGTTTAGTAAGCCAAAGGGTTCATTCCCTTTATGAAACCACAGAGAGGGAATGTGAAAGCCGTGTCTTGTAATTACGCCATCAAATATCCCTGCTGACAGTAACTGCTTTCCCCCCGATTTATGTGCGACTGAAGATAAATAAACGTCTCTCGCAAACAACAACAACTGACTTCATTCACCAAAAATGCATTCGGAAGACACACTGTAATATCTGTGGCTGTGTAAAATTCCCAAACGATGAACTAATAATAACTGCCAGCCGCACAAAGCAAAAGGAGAGGAGTCTGCCCTGTGTCATGAACCACTCCTGAGTTTAACAGTCACACATTCTACGAGAGTTTAATCGCCGCTCAATTATAATATAAATGGTGGAAAGCATTCCAACATGCTGATGCACAGAGCATCGTCTGCAATGCCTCATTTCAATGGGTTTTTTAGGCCACTTTCATGTTTTCAAACATGATTACTGTGCAGATGGCAGATTTATGTAGCTCAAATTACAAAATTGCCAGTTTGAAAGCAAATGTTTTGGCTTCCAAATGACAACAATGCCCCCCCCCCCCCCCCTCCCCCCCGTTCTTGGCTAGGTGACAAGATGGCCTTCTTGCTGCTGTTCTCCTGCTTGGCTAGGTTTAGTTTATTTAGGATCCCCGTTAGTTGTTACCTCAGTGACAACTACTCTTCCTGGGGTCCTCTCAAAATAACATAACACATTCAAACATAAAATCATTGTACAATCAGAATAAAACAATACTTCCATGCACATTGTACAAGCAACAACACCAAAACAAAGAATAATAATGACAGTAAAGATAGTAATTTGTCTGTCTACATGAATGAAGCTCCACAGAAGTGGAGAGGTCACAGACGCCCCAACTCTCCCCTACCACCACACACACAAATGCCCTAATTTGGATTAAAAAAAAAATCGCTGTTCTCAATTTCTTTTTGAAACTTGTCTTACTGGTAATATGTGTTAGATGTAATGGCAGTTTGTTCCCGTTTGACATAGCTCTATACATTACAGTTTTCTTTAATGAATTCGTTTTGGGTAGTGGAAGCGTGAATCTTTCCATCGCTGCATGTCTGGTATTATAAACATGCTGATCTTTTGTATGTATCATCTGTGTATATAAACATATAGGCACTCTCAAGGTACAGATATTTCTTGACGAGGTTGACGAGATAGCTCACGGGAATGGAGGGGGACGCTCAGGGGAAAGCTGGAGCAGATAAAGGTGAAGGAGAGAGGTGTTATGTGTGATATCACCTGTTGTGGTATCTCCTGTCCTCACTGGAGGAGGGGGGGGGGGGGTACTGGATCTCTAAGAGGTATCTCCTGTCCTCACTGGAGGAGGGAGGGGGTACTGGGTCTCTAAGAGGTATCTCCTGTCCTCACTGGAGGGAGGGGGTACTGGGTCTCTAAGAGGTATCTCCTGTCCTCACTGGAGGAGGGGGGGGGGTACTGGATCTCTAAGAGGTATCTCCTGTCCTCACTGGAGGAGGGAGGGGGTACTGGGTCTCTAAGAGGTATCTCCTGTCCTCACTGGAGGAGGGAGGGGGTACTGGGTCTCTAAGAGGTATCTCCTGTCCTCACTGGAGGAGGGAGGGGGTACTGGGTCTCTAAGAGGTATCTCCTGTCCTCACTGGAGGGAGGGGGTACTGGGTCTCTAAGAGGTATCTCCTGTCCTCACTGGAGGGAGGGGGTACTGGGTCTCTAAGAGGTATCTCCTGTCCTCACTGGAGGGAGGGGGTACTGGATCTCTAAGAGGTACGGTAAGCAGAGGGAAAACACGTATGCAACAATCAGCAAGTGGTTTAGCCTGCGTCCTGCTCCGTGGCTTTAGACACTGACACACAAGATCTGGCACAGATGTGCACCATGGGACACATATGCACGTCTGTATGTACACACAGCTGTGTTAATAAAACCAAACAGGTGTTTCTCCGTTTCTCATACCCCCTCCTTCGTTCCTCTCATCCCTTCTCTCTCACTCACTGTCCCTCTATCTCTCCCTTCTTCACTCTCTCCGTCTTGCTCCTGTTTTCAATCTCTCTCACTCACACACACATACTTCTCAACAGTGTCCAAATTTAGCCGCCTCCACTTCGTGCCAAGAGTAAGAGCAGCAGGGTGATTATTATTCCGCTTTTAAAACATGCGAGTGGCAGGTGTGGAGCAGATCTGGTCTAAACAACACACACAGACTTATTGCATCAACAACTTTGAATCTCTCTCTCTCTCTTCCCCTTGTTTTCACACAGCGTTCTTCAGTCGGTACTGAGGCCAAAGACCTCTTGTCAGTTCCAACTGTGTTGTGGTCTGTTGCCACCTCAGGCTTACTTGTCTCTCTCACACACACACACACACACACACACACACACACACACACACACACACACACACACACACACACACACACACACACACACACACACACACACACACACACACACACACACACACACACACACACACACACACACACACACACACACACACACACACACACAGGCTGGACGGTATGGTCTAAAATGTATATCACGGTATAATTTGAAGCATAGATGGTAACGGTATATATCACGGTATTAAAATGTCTATATAAATGCTTCTGAAGGGGTAAAACACTGATAAGGCAGCTATTACTGTACTCTTGTATTACTAGGACATATTTCACATAGTACAGAGGTATTTTATTAAGAACATTTATTGTGCAAAACTGCAATACCTTTTCTCAAGTGTCTGTGGGCAAGTAAACAGTGACAGCGTTTGTTATGTCGGTCCACCGCTGTCGTTGTTAACTTAAAATGTAAATAATCAAAAATAATTAATTAATAATTAAATTATTCTGTTACAGCTGCTGAGCTATACTATAGCTAATGTCCATCAATATCTTCCTTTTTAATGAAATAGGTTCAATAATCGAATTAGGATTGTTAGCAGAGAGAGAGAGAGGGATGGGGGAGACAGAGTGAGAGAGAGGGAGGGAGGAGGCTGCTAGAGTGGAGCTAACGTTAACTTGCTGAGGCTAGTACATCGACAGGCTGCTAGAGTGGAGCCAGCTAACGTTAGCTTTCTGAGGCTAGTACATCGACAGGCTGCTATAGTGGAGCCAGCTAACGTTAGCTTTCTGAGGCTAGTACATCGACAGGCTGCTATAGTGGAGCCAGCTAACGTTAGCTTTCTGAGGCTAGTACATCGACAGGCTGCTATAGTGGAGCCAGCTAATGTTAGCTTTCTGAGGCTAGTACATCGACAGGCTGCTATAGTGGAGCCAGCTAATGTTAGCTTTCTGAGGCTAGTACATCGACAGGCTGCTATAGTGGAGCCAGCTAACGTTAGCTTTCTGAGGCTAGTACATCGACAGGCTGCTATAGTGGAGCCAGCTAACGTTAGCTTTCTGAGGCTAGTACATCGACAGGCTGCTATAGTGGAGCCAGCTAATGTTAGCTTTCTGAGGCTAGTACATCGACAGGCTGCTATAGTGGAGCCAGCTAATGTTAGCTTTCTGAGGCTAGTACATCGACAGGCTGCTATAGTGGAGCCAGCTAATGTTAGCTTTCTGAGGCTAGTACATCGACAGGCTGCTATAGTAGAGCCAGCTAACGTTAGCTTCCTGAGGCTAGATCAACAGTTAACATTACATAAGGTTTTAGCGCGATGTGGGCATTCCAGACGATTGGACCCGTCGCAGAGTTTACATTACACATAGAAACTGCGTGACTCGCGAGAGAAGTTGTCACACAGCCTTCAAACGCAGGGCGGAAGAGCTTGTTTGCTTCTAGAATTGAAGGTCCGCTCTGCTCTGTCTATTATGAAATGACAATTGCGCGTTGACACGTCCACTGCACGAAGCCTCTGTGCTCCTAAATAACTTTTTCCAGTTTGCACATATCTATTATCTATGACTAATTATATCTATTTTTAGGGGCAAGTGCAAGTGAAATAGTCACGCTGTGGTTACATGACGTCATTGCTATTTTAGAGCTGCTCTACCGGTTACAAGGTATAGTCAAAATCCATACTGTAGCGCAAATTCATACCGTTTATACCGTATATACCGTCCACCCCTAACACACACACACACACACACACACACACACACACACACACACACACACACACACACACACACACACACACACACACACACACACACACACACACACACACACACACACACACACACACACACACACACACACACACACACACACACACACACACACACACACACACACACACACACATCTTTGAATTTCCTCAAGCCCTTTGAATTTAATATGTGGGATAATTCCTCCTGTTCATTTTGTCCCCCGCATGAAAGTGCTGCCACGCAGTAGACCGTACTGTACCGTCTTGTGTGTGTGTGTGTGTGCATCCGTGTCTGTAAACACTGCTAATGTATTTATGTGCACACTAAACATAAACAGCTTACATTTATTTGTTTGTGTGCATGTGGACTTAATTGCATTAATGTATTCAATGCACGACACAATAGCTTATATATCTGTCACAATCTGTGTATCTGTACACAATATAAAAACCATTTGCAATAAACCCTCTTCCATCTCTCAGGAGGAGAGTGTATGTATGTGTCTCTATACACTTACACATGCTTACATGTGTGTATGTGTGCATGTGTGTGTATGTGTGCATGTGTGTGTATGTGTGCGTGTGCGTGTGTGTGTGCATGCATTATAACGAGGTAGTTCTGTAATGAGTGGCGTGGCCCTGGTTATAATGACAGACTGGGCAGGCAGGCCGCTCCCTGCTAATTTAGCACTATTATACAGTATGACTTGCGCCAGCAACCAATAACTGCATCTTAGTGGGTGGTGGAGGGTGGGGCTCGATGGAACACTGCCCAGATGACACTGACACGCGCGCGCACACACACACACACACACACACACACACACACACACACACACACACACACACACACACACACACACACACACACACACACACACACACACACACACACACACACACACACACACACACACACACACACACACACACACACACACACACACACACATCTGAATGGATTCACTTGGACACAACAAGCGAGTGACATAACCAAGTTCAAACAAAAACATTTTGGATTACATTTTTAGCCCTCGATCATGGTTGAAATGGCCACATCTGGAACCAATCTCCCGACTTCGGAGGGGGTGAACGAGCAGTGTTACAGATTTATCAAGTAAAATAAGGAGCTGGATGTTGTCGTTTGTGTTTTATAGAGCGTTTATGGAGTTGAAAAAAAATGACTCGAGGTGTGAGGGAAGGGTGTACCATATCGCCACTGTTGTTTATACAGACTGTTAAATACCAGATAAATAAGAGCTAATCTCCTTTTTCCAATACAAATGATACATTTGGTGGAAAGAGGCGAATGACTTGATATAATCACGATTGAAACTTGGGGGTTTCCACCAAAATAGCTTAAGTTGGAACTGGTGAGTGCAGGGACTCAGAGAAATACAGAAGTAGGAAGCTTCTACTTGTTGCTGCTAATATAACAGCTGGTCTCTGTTGGGAAGTAAATGTACCACTGAGGCCTGCTGACAAAAAACATGCTTTTTTGTGTATAATGAATGCAAATGAACTGGACTATGTAAATGTCCAACCTCTTCCGCCTTTAGCCATGAATACACAGAACAATCATTATGTTTCCTTTGGATGACAATTGACACATCACAGCACGTAAAACGGACTTCCGACGGTTCTTCACCTGTGGGATTCATCTCCTCTTTTCTTTTTCATCCCAAGAACAATGATCGGTTAAAACCCTAATCCTACAAACTTCGGTATGGCTGAGCGATCTTATGCATATTAGAGAAGATTAAATAATCACTTAGGGGGTCTAAAGAGAGATTTCTGTCCGTCTGGGGTCCGGTCCTGCACCATGTTGGAGGACTTGTTATTTACCTGATAACCTAGTTGTTTGATGATTGTTGTAGTTTCTTATGCAGCCTTAAGCATTGACATTCACTATGTTGATGAATGCAACCTAAATAATCCTTGATTTATGTTACAAGCTTGAACGTGGAAGTGGTGTGTCTTATATATATATTTTTGTCTCTCTATGTTTGTTTGTTTTTGTGTTATGGGGGGGGGGGGGGGTATTTTTGTTGTAAAATGGGAACTGAATTGAATCTATGTGAAATATACTATAAAATAAAAACCTAATCCTGACCCATGACGCCTGTAGAACATTAATCTGACCTCTCACCTGTAGGAGTCCCTGTAGCTCATGGTGTCGTGGCCAGAGTCTTCCTGGTCCTCCTCGGTCACCTTGAAGCACACCCTCTTGATGCCTCCGTGCTCCGTCTTGTCCTGGTCGCAGCCCTCCTCGCAGGGGGCCAGGGAAGGGGGCTGGCTGGGTTCGTAGGACGGGGACCCCCCCGGCTCCTGGGGCTGCGTGGGTTCCGTGATGGATGACAGGAGGCTGCAGGAAGAATCATCTACACGTTGTCAGGACATTTCTATCCAAAGTGCTGTGAGTAGGTAGGTACATTTTTAGTACTGGTGCCCACAGTGGGAACTGAACCCCTGTTGTTACCATGATCTACACATTAAGATATAGGGGAATGGACCCGCTAACCATGTAAGTGTTAGTGTCATGCTCTACCCATTGAGCTACAGAGGGAATGGAACCCCTAACCCTGGTAGTGTTAGTGTCATGCTCTACCCATTGAGCTACAGAGGGAATGGAACCCCTAACCCTGGCAGTGTTAGTGCCATGCTCTACCCACTGAGCTACACAGGGAATGGAACCCCTAACCACGACAGTGTTAGTACCATGCTCTACCCATTGAGCTATGGTACACAGGAGCACATAAAAATTAAAGTAATTTCCTTTTTATGCTTATTCTCGTAAAAAGTACAGCATATAGTGTGGCGTGGATACAGACCCTCACAATCAAACACCTACAGTACACACCTAATCACACACACACACACACACACACACACACACACACGTGTTCCTCCCTGTTCCTGGGCCCGTAAATATTTTGAGCCTGAAGAATGTTCCTTTCACTAAGGCCTGAGCTTTAAACAAGGGAAAAGAAAGCCAGGCAGACAAAGGGAGCCTGACCTATGACCTCAGGAGGGTTGTCTGGTGGTGGTGGGGGGGGGGGGGGGTCACGTATCAGCTCCTCAACGCTTTGAGGCGGAGACATTTGAAGATCTTTAAATGTCACAGCGACGAATACAAAAATAGTCTGCTCAGATATTGAACGACACCGGAATGTCAATATGATCCCAGCGTGTTGTCATAGCTATGAATGTCTACTGAATATATATGACTAACAAATTGTGTTTTTTTTGTTGATAGTTCGAGAAACAAACCAGATACGGGGAAGGAGAGACTGCAGGGGTGACCGAATAAAATCAGGGATTCTACTCATACATATCATGAGGTGAATACATTTTCAAGACTGCTTGATTATACTCAACCAATATGTTACTCTAAATCACAGTGAGAAATTAACCACAGCTGCTAGCCAAATCCTCGTAAATCTGTGGTTACCAGCTACGTTGACACGGAACCCGGAATCTTACGTTTTGAGCTGGAGAGAGAACTACCAGGTAGGTGAAGCTTCTAAAGCCCTGCTTCTAATACTTACACGTCGATCTGGGCCACATACTGCCTCATCTCCCTCACGGCCACATCCAGCCGGCTGTAGAGGCGGTTGTAGGCGTCCTGGGTCTCCATGTCTTCCTGTTTGAGCAGGAAGCTCAGGCCGCCCTCCCCGTGGGGGCCCCGCCCCTCGTTTCCGTCCCCGATTCCCTCTGCCTCTCCGTCCAGCTCCTCTCCCTCCAGGCCCGTGCAGCTCCAGGATGGAGCTCCCATGCTGGTCACACAGTGCTGGGTGTGAGACATGGGGTTCAGGTTGGCTGTGAGGAGGATATGGACGGTGGGGGGGTTGGGAGAGAAGGAGAAAAGAGGTCATCAGGTGAAAAACTGTGTATAATAGAGAATGCAACAATGATCTTATTTCAAGGGAAACTTCAGCAATTTCCAACCTTAATCCTATTGTTCTGTCGTGAGGAGGACATGTTAAACCTTTATTTACATTAGGGACGTTCTTCTTTTTCTAGCACCGCCCGCTACACATTCAGGCCATGTCCAGACGAAAACTATTTAGATATTTTTCGTTTAGTTTTCATTTAAAAAAAGGTTTCCGTAAAAAAGAAATTGTCTCGAGAAATAAGTGCGTGCCACAAATTTACAAAATAATTGTCTTTCCTGTTTTAGACGTCGCTCTTTTATTTTGAAACCCCCCGACCGGAAGTGTTATCGTTGTTTGTTGCTACTTGTGTTGTCCGGTTCTGTGCTTTTGAGTTAACGTAACGCTAGTTTCCAAAGGAGAGAGAGACCACGGCTCACATGCGCAAAATGCAACTACAGCCTACAGGCAATCGATGATGAGGAGGATTTTATTCGGCAGGAGAGAGAGAACGTGTCAAAGCCGTATATAATATGGTGCACGCAGCTTAAACTACTGTTGTATTAAATTAATTGATTGATGTTTAACTTGTCCCTGTGTCCAGTCCTTTCGACTAGCAAACGTTGTCTGTATTTAACGTTACCTCAGGATACCACTGTCTTATTGTAGCAAAAGTTGTCTGTATTTAACGTTACCTCAGGATACCAGTCTATTATTGTATTTAGTTGGTTAGCTATTTAGCTAATGTTGATAGCATTGAATAGCATCAACGCTAGCTGGCTGGCTACAGCTCAACACCAGCCATGGGAATACTATTTACTAAATTATGGAGGCTTTTTAATCGTCAAGGTAAGAGAGGATTTGTCATGATCAACTGAAGGCGTATGCTATGGAACAGTCTATGTGCTTGGCTACTTAGCTTATTTGGGTTTTCAGAAAAAGGCCTGCTATGTGTATATGTATCATGTTTCTTTTTTGTTGGCTGTGTTTGTATGCAGATTAACTCATTCGGGGCCATCCACGTAATATTACGTGTTTGCCCGACAACCGTTGGGTGCCAGCCACGTAATATTACGTTTTTGGTTCGTTTTTCTCGATATTAATATCATATTCACTGTCACAGAGCTGTATTTTGGCTGGAAAAGGCATATTGGGACTCCGAAAGTGCAGTACCGGCCAGATCCTGGTAGTGGCGCTGTCTCGAGAATGCAGTAACCCCTGTTGCAGACTAGGAGTGCCCCCCGGACCCCGGTTCTAAACGGGAACCGGTACTATATTAGAAAAGACCGGAGTATTGATAAGCTCCGACGTTATCGGTACTGCTATCGATACTTATTATTATTATTATTATTATGAGTTTTTTTTTAGGAATTTAAACGTTGCGAACGATGTCTCCTCTCTCTGTCTCTGCACGAGAAGCGAGCCGCAGCGAGCCATTATTACTCACTCAACTTTTTTTGCCATTGCTATGTGTACTATACATTGGTTTCTTGTTCGAATGCATTTATTTCTATAGACCAGTGGTGCCCAACCAGTCGGCCGCGATCGACCGGTAGATCAATGACATGCAATATAATTGATGCGAGCAATGTTAGCTGCTAACTAGTAATACATAGGCTAAGCTAACTAGCCGCTAACCCTGGAAAACGCTCAAAGCGGACTCCACGACACCAGTTCCATTCGTGAGAAAAGGCGGTGGGTTATATTGACAAGGCTTGACAAAAGAGGTTCAAATATAATTTCATATTTATTGGTTATTTGTTTCTTTATATCAGCATCCAGCTTCCACCACCGTGTGTTAAAACTCTTCCTGTGTTGACGTTAGAGCGTGACATCATCGCTACGGCAAGCTTACACGCTCAAAACGCAAACCGTAAACAGAACCCGGAGCGCACCAAGACACACAGCCTCTACTAATAACATGGAGTATTGAACCTTTTTTAACAGCTGGGTATTGGGTGGGACATTCTGATTTAAGAACGTTTTTTTTTTTTTTTTATGTTGATCTTTTTTTCCCTCCATTTTCCTCAGATTTTCTCCCATCCCAATGTTAGTCGTATGCCAATTCCCAGTCCCTTCCTGGTCGCTGCGCACTTACCCCCCACAGTCAGATCATCTGGGAGAGTGGAGGCTACCACGTGCTTCCTCCGACACACGTCCAGCCAATCACCGCTTCTTTTCACCTGGCAGCGCGGATTCTCATCGAGAGGGCGTAGCGTGTGGGAGGATCACACTATCCCGCTCAAGTCCTATCCGCGCTTAGCAGGCGCCCCGACCGAACTGTAGGAGTCGCTGTTTACAACGACCCGGACCCACCCCGCCAGCTTCTCCCACCCTCTAATACAGCCAATTGTATTAGTGCAGACGGCCAGCCAAGCTGGTGACAACCCCGGAGCTGTGAGCTGGATTCGAACAGGCGAATCCAGCTCACAGCTCCGGGGTTGGTGATGAACGCAATCTCCGCTCGGCCACCTAACCGCCGATTTAAGAACTTTCTAAATAAAATAGAAAGTCCCAAAATAGTTAATTTATCTGACTGCTTGTATTAATTGATAAAAAAGTAGCCATGTGCAGTAATATAGTTATATAAAAGAATAATAAAGCAATTTCAATTCTGTTCTTAATAATTTTTTTTCTTCTTTTTGCTAAATCAAAAAGAACCGATAAGAGTATTGATAAAGTACCGAACCGTTAAGCAGTATCGATAAGAGTAGTAGTATCGATAAAATCCTAACGATACCCATCCCTACTGGTGTCACACTGTTTACGTTACGGGCGGACTTTTCTGTTAGTCTGAAGCGAGGACTTCACTTGATCGCATGGAATACTTCTTGGGATGCCGAATTCATTATGCAGTAAAGGATTATGGCATGGGCCAATGGACATATGATCTACCAGATGGCGATCAAATAATTGGAAAATTCTTTTTGGAATCCAACCGGCCAAAGGTAAGAGCAATTTGACGTCAATTTCAGCTTGATCGTGCAAGGATTTAATAGCCATCCCCCAGATCAGCCTATGTTGTGGTAATAACGAATGCCGTTATTGGCAATCAATTCATCAGAAACTACTTCCCCCGCCCCCGCTTTCATGGATTCATGATGGGACATAATACCGATCATATGCATTTGGATTTTTAACTCTAGTGTATGGACGAAACACCAATGGATTTAACGTTATTAGCTTAGCGCCTTATAAATAGCCTTGCAGGAATTATCCCAGATCATTCCGATATAACACTCATATTCACCACGGTATAAAACGGGAACATATTGATGAAAAGAATATTTCTTTTATGCATCTTGAATGGAAGGTTCTTACCGTCAATTGACAACGATATTGGATACATAGCTATAATATAAAATATAGATTTAGCTCTACGAACAACGTGACGCACAGTGAAAAGTTGTAATGGAAAGCTGGCCTAACTACAGCAGGGCCCAGTCTAATAGCTGGCAATGATTGAGTTACGGGAGATGTCAATCTGTTGTCGACGGTGGTAGTACAGGGGCAGTACATTTAGCTGTAAAAGCCAGATCAAGCTCAATAGCTTCTGTAACACGAACGCAACTACTCTGTACGATGCCA
Organism: Notolepis coatsorum; assembly: GCF_963971535.1. Taxonomy (NCBI): domain Eukaryota; kingdom Metazoa; phylum Chordata; class Actinopteri; order Aulopiformes; family Paralepididae; genus Notolepis; species Notolepis coatsorum. The sequence goes on along the minus strand of NC_140181.1, from coordinate 42,387,906 downwards.
TTGTTGTTGTGATGCTGGCTGAGTTAGCACATACGGGTTAAGGGAGAGGTGGGCTATCGCGTCATCGGTTCAGGAAAATGCGCGTATAGCTTGCATAAGGTGGGGTTCAGGTTCACCCCAAGCTTATATCCTTGGTCATGGCACATGTGTTGCCTTGCAAACTAGAGGGTACAGATGACAGCAGGGAGGAAGGACGACCGCCACCCCTATTCAAGAAGCTGGCACCTGCATCATGATCTGAGACAGAACTAAAACACACTGCATCATCCTCTGAAACAGAACTAAAACACACTGCATCATCATCTGGAACAGAACTAAACACACTGCATCATCCTCTGAAACAGAACTAAAACACACTGCATCATCACCTTTGAAATAGAACTAAAACACTGCATCATCCTCTGAAACAGAACTAAAACACACTGCATCATCCTCTGAAACAGAACTAAAACACACTGCATCATCCTCTGAAACAGAACTAAAACACACTGCATCATCCTCTGAAACAGAACTAAAACACTGCATCATCCTCTGAAACAGAACTAAAACACACTGCATCATCCTCTGAAACAGAACTAAAACACACTGCATCATCCTCTGAAACAGAACTAAAACACACTGCATCATCCTCTGAAACAGAACTAAAACACACTGCATCATCCTCTGAAACAGAACTAAAACACACTGCATCATCCTCTGAAACAGAACTAAAACACACTGCATCATCCTTTGAAACAGAACTAAAACACACTGCATCATCCTCTGAAACAGAACTAAAAAATACTGCATCATCCTCTGAAACAGAACTAAAACACACTGCATCATCCTCTGAAACAGAACTAAAACACACTGCATCATCATCTGGAACAGAACTAAAACACACTGCATCATCCTCTGAAACAGAACTAAAACACACTGCATCATCCTCTGAAACAGAACTAAAACACACTGCATCATCCTCTGAAACAGAACTAAAACACACTGCATCATCCTCTGAAACAGAACTAAAACACTGCATCATCCTCTGAAACAGAACTAAAACACACTGCATCATCCCCTCTGAAACAGAACTAAAACACACTGCATCATCCTCTGAAACAGAACTAAAACACACTGCATCATCCTCTGAAACAGAACTAAAACACACTGCATCATCCTCTGAAACAGAACTAAAACACTGCATCATCCCCTCTGAAACAGAACTAAAACACACTGCATCATCCTCTGAAACAGAACTAAAACATACTGCATCATCCCCTTTGAAACAGAACTAAAACACACTGCATCATCCCCTCTGAAACAGAACTAAAACACACTGCATCATCCCCTTTGAAACAGAACTAAAAGACACTGCATCATCCCCTTTGAAACAGAACTAAAACACACTGCATCATCCCCTTTGAAACAGAACTAAAACACACTGCATCATCCCCTCTGAAACAGAACTAAAACACACTGCTTACATCATGTTTCCAGTCTAGTTTCAGGGGTCAGTGTCACACACATGGGAGCTGCCCAGTACCCCAGCCACGGAGCAGATCCACATGAGCCGTTGGGGGTGACGTGCCTTGCTCAAGGGCACATCATCAGAAGGTGTTAAGGAATGGGGGGGGGGGGGGGGGGGGGGGCAGAAAGACAAGCACATTGAAAGGAAATAAAAGAAAAAGAGACTGTCTAAGTGTGGAATGAATAGAACAGTAGACGTCTCCTCCAGACACACATACATACACCAGATGTTTCGTCATCAAGTAACCTTCTATTCTCGTCTATGCTGAATTTAGATTAGATAAGAGAGCACCTCATAAAGGGCACTTATGCAACTATAATTTTCAGGGTGATAAAGATAGGCTGATTAAGTTATCAGGACGAGCCCAGTGGTGCATAACAGCTAATCGCTCACATTAAGGAGAGAAGCCCCTACATTGTTATGTACATTCCACCCGGGCCTGCGTCACAAACCCGCGGCACATTGTGCTCACGCCGCAAGAGAGGCAATTTTGCATCACCTCAGGAAATATCCCCCGTAATTCCACACATCTGTCCGCCAGTGCAATGAAGCTGTCACTTTGGGAGTGATAAAACTTGAGGCATTTCACCAGGGAAGCCTTGGTCTCCTGGTTGAGGGCTATAGCAAGCCGGTGGAGCGCGTGTCGGAGAGGAGCAACCGCTAAACGTCTCGTCTGTACAACTGTTGAGCAGATGTCCCGCTGTGCCAGGAGGACAGACGGGGAGGAGCTGCAGGAGCGATCCTAGCTAACGATGCTAGCCGTCTGTCGTCTACTCTAGACCAGCTGGAACATTGCCTTTCTAGGTTTCCGGAGAGCGCGCAGAGTTATTTGGTCAGGTGACAGACGTGAAGATACTCTTCCTTAAAACTCAAACCTGTGTCACGAGTCACGACAACTTAGGGCCAGATTGACGTAAGCCACTGTTCTGCCAAGTAGTTATTTCTGTGTAAGTGGAAAAGGGTATGTTTTTGTTATTTTAAGGTTTGTGCGAAAAAGGTTTGACCCCTATTAAAATTATTACTAAGCTGAGCTCACTTTCGATTCTCTCTCACTCTTTCTTTCTCAGTTATTCCCACATGAATCACCCACTTACTGCCCATCCTCTCTTCTTTCACATTATCATAGAGAGTGAACTCCACACTAAGCCTTGTAGGGCCATGGTTGATGACGGCATTCCTTAGCCTTTTCAATACCATGGGAGTTGCCTGGGGGCTAATGGGGTCTCGATGGCTGACCGCTAGAAGGAAGAACATTTCACCACCAACCTAATTTACTATGGGAATCCTCGCTGAGAAACCGTGGCTAATGTGGGAGGCTGGGGTCCACATTCCCCATTCTGTATTGTGGGATTTAATTGGTCGGAGAGGGTAATTAGCCGAAACGATTGAAACGCTGATGTTAAGTGGTATCATTGTAAAAGGGAGGGTTTCTCCCTGTGAAAGAGAAAGCCTAATTAACTTGGTGGTGTAAGCGAGAGAAATATTAGATGCTGTGCTTGGTCTCTGGGTCAGAGGGGTGTGTATGTGTGTGTATTATACTCATAAAATTACTATTCGAGTCACTGGGAACTATTTGAATACAAATCCCCCCCCCCCCCCCACCCCCACCCACATCAACATGTGTTTTTGTTTTTACTAAATAGCAAACATGACATAATCAATCAACAAAGCTAGCTGGCTGCTGTCATTGCTAACAGCTAGATATTTGCGAGTCGCAGCAGGCTAACGTTATTTCGAGGGACAAACAGATTCATTCCAAAAGTTACATTGTTGAATTAAATGTCTGAGCTTCCACGTTAACATAATGGTTTTGTTTACTTAATAGCGAATAATTGTATACTATTCGAATTTTCGAAAGTCGATGTCCATCCCTACCGTCTATGTATACTGCTAATGCATTCATATATTCAACCCACACAACAACCCCCTGTCAACGTCATGACTGCTTCCAAATCTAAACTGTGTACGCATCTTTTGACTAGTCCGCCACGTTGAGAACCACTGGTCTATACTATGCACATATGGCTGCCTGGCTCCCATCTCTCCCCCCACCCTTCTACCTTGGTCGGGGTCCAGCCCGAAGAAGGAGTTCTTGCGTCCGAAGCGGATGCTGAAGGTGCGGCCGGCGGTGGTGGTGCTCTTCGGGTAAGACACCTGCATTAGGTTGATGTGGCAGTTGGTCGGCACAAAGTCCATGCAGCCCAGCAGGTGAGGACGCATGGCAGCCTGCTTGAAGGCGGGCCACGCCTTGTTCCTCAGCTCCATGGCAAACTGGGAGGACAGAGAGAGGACAATGAAGGAGAATGGAACAAGAGTTTCCTCTACATGTTAAACTGCTAGGCAGTCCATCTAAGTGTTTTTTGTTTTGTTTTGTTTGACCACCAACATTTTAATTGTGTATTCACCTCAGCCATCTGAGTGGGCATCAAACAGCCTCATATTAGCGCCAACAGGTTTTTGTGGGCTCTTAAGATGCAATCATCGTCATCTCATGTGTCAAATCCATCACATTGGTGATATATATGGTAAATATAAATATATGTATATGGTATATAGTACAGCATTATTGTATAACATGTCTAGTGTTGCGTGGGCGCAACACTCTGTTTAGAGGGTTAAACAGCTGACCAGTATGACTTACTACCATAGTGTCTTTATACCTGTATCACTTTACATAATAATACTATAACACTGTAGATACATCTGATTAGCACTATTACTCAGTAGTACTCATTTATATATTTTATATCCAGTTTAATCACCTGTACATTGTATATTTCTATTGCACTTTACTGTTACATGTGCACTCTGGTTAGATGCCAAACCACTTTTCCTTATACTGTACTTGTGATGTATAAGGATAATACATTATAATCTAATCTAATACTACTAACTAAGCCTCTCTAAAAGGACAGGGAAATCAAATACAAATACTGTATATGGCCAATTAGTTCAGATAAAAAATAATAATATTTAATTATGTTTTTGGTAGATTTTTATTTGTTTGTACTACCGGGCAGTCCGGTAGAGAGAGAGAGAGGAGGAACGGGAGACAGAGCGGGGGGAAGACATTCGGCAAAGGACGCCGGGTCCGGGAATCGAACCCGGGTCGGCCGCTTCGCGATGCAGCGCGTTACATGGGTGCCCTAGTTCAGATTTTTTTATTAAGAAATGTCACACCCTCCACTAGAATTGACATGACACCACCAAAACATGAATGGATGCAGAATTACAACTGCCCCCCTCCCCCACAAATATATGGCCAATTAGTTCAGATTGAATTTTCCTTCCAATTGTCATTATATATCCAATTAAGAAATGTCACAACCTCCACACTACCAAAACATGAATGGATGCAGAACCACCACACACGCACACGCACACACACATACACACACACGGTTATGAAACAACCTTAGTGCAACACAAGAACATATACTTTGGACTGATCCAGGAACAATATGGCCTCTTATTACCTGCTGGTAGCTCCCGATCCTCAGCTTGATGCTTTCCAGCTTGGTGTCACAGATCTGTCTGAACTCAAACTGAGGCATGGTGATGACGCGGTCGCTCTGGGCGATCAGCTGGCTGTAGTTGTGCACGAAGAGGCTGTCGTCGCTGGCGAGGGCCTCCAGGATCTGAGGAGACACAGGAGCAGCAGGTAAACATGGACCGAAATGCTCTGCAAAATGGACATATAGCTCAGGAGCAGGCACGTTGGAACTTTAAATCGGTAGGGGGTGCGGCCTTTGAGCCGCCGCGGATGATAAATAAAATAAAATAAATGTCCAAATCTTTTTTTTTGCAGTCAGGCCACTGAACTTAGAAGCAGGCCAGGCCAGTGTTTCTAGTTGCACCAGCACAATAGTTAGATAACCTAGGTGGGGAACAACCAGGAGATCACTGCAACTCACACAAGTTGGAGAACTATCTCTCTCTCACTCTCTCTCTCTCTCTCTCTTGCTCTCACACACACACAAAGGGAGCTGCATGTGATTGGTGGAGGCGGGACCCTTACAAAAAACTGCTAATCATTGACACATGCTAGCCTGTAATAATCCCCCCCAGAAAATCTACTTTGCATTTGATATATTGCAAATATATGCCATCACACACACTGGCATTTAAATGGTTAGAATTATAAAATGAATATGTGGTGTTATGATCAGGGCTGAAGTTGAATAAAATATTGTATTTATCAATTACAAAAAAACTGAAAATCCATAAAAATCTGTGTTGTTGCTAATCATACATATGCTAGCCTGTTTTTTAACAATAATTTGTGATGCCATCACAAACACTGGCATTTAAAGGGTACAAATAAAAAAATTCCTGCACCAGAATGCAGGAAATGAAGTCTATGTAACAAAAAAATTCCTGGTGGGGGACCCCCAGACCCCCTGCTGGCCTGACTGGGGCTATATTTTGCACTATATTTCCTGGCCTGAATGATTTCCCCAGTCCGGCCCTGGTTAAAAGCCTCCAATGCTTATTAGTGTGTGTGCGTTTGAACGTTTGCATGTTTCAACCGTACATTTCCATTTATTAAAAAAATAAAATAAAAAAAAGATTATTATTATTATTATATATTTTTTACCTCCTATAATAGTGGGGGTCGCGGCTCTCTGACACAGTTTTTTTTGGGTCGCGGCCTGAAAAGTTTGGGAACCCCTGGTCTAGCCTGTACCCCCCAGACATGTTGCTGGCCCCGTCAAAACAGTATCCTATCAGCCTCTCCATGGGCAGGTCGAGGCGTAAAAGTCTTTTATAAACAAAAACAGCGTCTCGGCTGTTGTGTCTGGGCCGGGCATTGTAAAAACCCCAAAAGAAGTTCTGAGCTTCCAAGTTGTCATCGGCGAACTGTATATTACACGAGAATTGTTCTTTTCCAGTGAGTGACATCAGTGGTTCCGTCAGCGCTCAAGCCAAAGAATGGGCTTTTGCCTCTAATTTGTTGCTGAATATCATAGGCAAACAGCTGTAAGATTTCGTTTTGGATGTTGTTGGACATCGAGTTGTCTCTCTTTTGGAGCCAATTCTTCAACTCGGGATCAGACTCGGTGCGCACTCTTTCCATCATGAGCTGCCATAACACCCCATCCCTATTTGCATCACCCCTCAGTGGAAGCCCCTGGCGCCCGAGGGGGGGTATAGGGGAACAGACTCAGTTAACTCTTCAATACCTGATGCTGAGGCTGAACCTGTCGTCTCTGTCTCTCTCTGACGTTTATCAGATTTAGTAGGACTGTCACTGGGACCGGCGGGACGTTTAGAAAATAAATCTGATATTTTTCTTTTCTGCGAGTGAGACATGCTGTGCAAAGTCTGACTACTAGCTAAAATCGACTGACTGCGCAAGCACTGTATCACAGTAGCTCAGTGGTTCGTGGCGCGTGGGAAGGGCGGGAGACGGGAGGTGAATACAATTAGTTGTTTCACCTGTCATTCAATCAGTCTGTGACAGTCTGTCATCACTCGAAAATCTACTCTGCTGCAATCTTGTCGGTTTTACACGTATGATTGTGTACGTACAGTAGTGTAATGAATGAATGAAAACTTTATTTAACAGATTGGAGAATGGCTACAATACAGTACGGCTCAATACACACAATATTAAAATAGTGAAGTGCTTTGAGCAGGATAAACTTATAATATACAGTGTTACAGTTATACAGTTACAGTATATAATATACAAATATATAAATACTGTCCAAAAAAAAACATTAAAAAAAAAGATATTTTTTTATTTATCGTACTTTTCGGACTATAAGCCGCAGCTTTTCCCCCCCATTTTTCGACCATGCGGCTTATATAACGGTGCGGCTAATCTATGGATTTTTACAGCTAACTGGGCTCGCTGCCTCAGCTCTGTGACCGTCAGATCAGACTCGTAAATCTGCTGCAGCAGTGCACGCCTTGCCCCTCCTCCTCCGCCTCACAGTCGAGCCCTCCTCCCCCTCACAGTCGAGTGCATAGCCAGCAACCAGCCAGACGTTAGCTCCCAGGACGATTAGCCACGTTAGTTTGCCAGCAACCAGCCAGGCAGAGACGTTAGCTCCCGGGACGAGTAGCCACGTTAGTTAGCCAGCAACCTGCCAGGTATCGACGTTAGCTCCCGGGACGATTAGCCACGTTAGGTAGCCAGCAACCAGCCAGGCAGAGATGTTAGCTCCCGGGACGAGTAGCCACGTTAGTTAGCCAGCAACCAGCCAGGCAGAGATGTTAGCTCCCGGGACGAGTAGCCACGTTAGTTAGCCAGCAACCAGCCAGGCAGAGACGTTAACTCCCGGGACGAATAGCCACGGTAGTTAGCCAGCAACCAGCCAGGCAGAGACGTTAGCTCCCGGGACGAGTAGCCACGTTAGTTAGCCAGCAACCTGCCAGGTACCGACGTTAGCTCCCGGGACGATTAGCCACGTTAGGTAGCCATCAACCAGCCAGGCAGAGACGTTAGCTCCCGGGACGAGTAGCCATGTTAGTTAGCCAGCAACCAGCCAGGCAGCGCCATTTGCTCCCGGGACGAATAGCCACGGTAGTTAGCCAGCAACCAGCCAGGCAGAGACGTTAGCTCCCGGGACGAGTAGCCACGTTAGTTAGCCAGCAACCAGCCAGGCAGAGACGTTAGCTCCCGGGACGAATAGCCACGGTAGTTAGCCAGCAACCAGCCAGGCAGAGACGTTAGCTCCCGGGACGATTAGCCACGTTAGTTAGCCAGCAACCAGCCAGGCAGAGACGTTAGCTCCCGGGACGATTAGCCATGTTAGTTAGCCAGCAACCAGCCAGGCAGAGACGTTCGCTCCCGGGACGAATAGCCACGGTAGTTAGCCAGAAACCAGCCAGGCAGAGACGTTCGCTCCCGGGACGAATAGCCACGGTAGTTAGCCAGCAACCAGCCAGGCAGAGACGTTAGCTCCCGGGACGATTAGCCACGTTAGTTAGCCAGCAACCAGCCAGGCAGAGACGTTAGCTCCCGGGACGATTAGCCACGTTAGTTAGCCAGCAACCAGCCAGGCAGAGATGTTAGCTCTCAGAATGATTAGCCACGTTAGTTAGCCAGCAACCAGCCAGGCAGAGATGTTAGCTCCCGGGACGATTAGCCACGTTAGTTAGCCAGCAACCAGCCAGGCAGAGACGTTAGCTCCCGGGACGATTAGCCACGTTAGTTAGCCAGCAACCAGCCAGGCAGAGACGTTAGCTCTCAGAACGATTAGCCACGTTAGTTAGCCAGCAACCAGCCAGGCAGAGATGTTAGCTCCCGGGACGATTAGCCACGTTAGTTAGCCAGCAACCAGCCAGGCAGAGACGTTAGCTCCCGGGACGATTAGCCATGTTAGTTAGCCAGCAACCAGCCAGGCAGAGACGTTAGCTCTCAGAACGATTAGCCACGTTAGTTAGCCAGCAACCAGCCAGGCAGAGACGTTAGCTCCCGGGACGATTAGCCACGTTAGTTAGCCAGCAACCAGCCAGGCAGAGACGTTAGCTCCCGGGACGATTAGCCACGTTAGTTAACCAGCAACCAGCCAGGTACCGATGTTAGCTCCCGGGACGATTGCTACCTACAGTAGTGTTGGCTCTATCGTTCCATGAGCTAACGTTAGTAGCTACCTAGTGTTGGCTAAGTAGCTATCGTTAGTAGCTAGCTACCGTTACTGTTTAAACAAATTTTAATACATGGGAGCTTCCTCAAACAGCCATCTCTTTCCCGACAATCCCCTCTGTGCACGAACCCTTACATTATGGTAATTAAACATTAAAACACCTGCGGCTTATAGTCCAGTGCGGCTTATATATGTACACATCATTCAATTTAGCTGCTGCGGCTTATATTCAGGTGCGGCTTATAGTGCGAAAAGTACGGTATTTTTTGCAATAACTGAGGGGGGGGGGGTGCTACCGCACACCCCCTTCCAACGTGCCTGCTCAGGAGTGAAACGTAAACGGATATTAAATCCACAGCACACACTCAAGTCAGTATTTAGTTGTAGTGCTGATCCAAACTGAAATTGTGGCCAAGTGGTTTGCTTGCCAATCCTAACATCTGGAACTACAATTCTCATACCTTAGCTGTGAGCAAGAAATTAGCAGTGATTGAGGAAAACATGTTGTTGCCTGCTCTTAAAGATGCATCAACTAATGGATATTTTCAAACAAAGACGACATAGACTCAACCACACACACTGTTTGTTCGAGGAAAGCAGGATCTGTGATTGGAGGATCAAGAAAAGAGGGCAGAGGTCGAGGTGGAATAAGCAGATGATTTTGTGGTTAAGTCGACATGGTCCTCATTACTGGACGACATCAAATGAGGATCGAGTACTGGACTCCACCACTAGATTACATGCTTATTCGACAAGTGTGTGTGCGTGGCTATATGTGGAGTCTATACGGTCCTCATTTCATATCATTAAAATGTTAACGAATGCATCATTTAAATACAGTATAATAAATAAATATAATAAAATGTCAGGAAAATTACATTTGAGGTTGACAACATGTGTTTTTCTGTGGGATGACATCAGACTGATCTGAAAGTATCACTGTCAGACTACTATTATCAACTGTAAAAACTCCAACTCCCATAACCCTCTCTGTCTTCCCGTACCTTGGCGGTGAGGCTGAAGCAACCCTTGGGCTCCACCACCTTCTCCAGGACGTGGCTCTTGATGCCGGCTGTGCTGACGTACTCGTACACCACGCCGTGCTCCAGGTGGACATTGTCCACCGTTAGGCTCACCATGGGCAGATCGTCAGACAGGGACAGTCGGCTCAACCTGAAGTCTGTGGGGGGGTAATTTGGAAGTATACACAGTAGGCTATATTTTGAAGTGCATACTTTTTATTATTATTATAATTCTTTTTTACAAGTAATTTAAATATACTGATACTGTAGATAGAGATAATGTACCGGTAGATAGATCGATAGAATATGAAAATTAAATATGAATATTAAATATACACATTGAAGCTATAAACATACCCGTTTACAAAACAACACTTTAGATAGAACTGTCTCACCTGTTCCGTTGGTGCCGCTCTCTTCCTCGCAGTCAGAGCCGTTCTCAGTCGCCCTGAAGGCACTCTCCTCCTCCTCTTCCTCCTCCGCCTCACCTCCTTCTCGCTGCGCCTCCTGTTGCTCCTCCACATCCTCAAATGTCCGGTACACCCACTGGCACTGAGCGAACACATACTAGGGTTAATATTGAATTACAATGACATGGAAATTCAAACAGAAACTCTTAATACTGGTTATAGTTTGTGTGTGTGTGTGCGTGTGTATGTGAGCGTGAATGAACAGAGAGAGGGAGAGAGAGACGGGTCTGTATGAACAGTTAGGGGCTGTGTAGGGGCTTAAAGGTTAATGCAACCAATTTTAAGAATTCATATAATGTTCTTCCTGTGCCCCAGGACAGTTCAGTCAGTATTTATGAACACAGTGTTAATTTTGTCAACAAGAATTATGACTAAATATGACTAAATCTAGACTAAAACAAAAAATACAAAATCGAGACTAAAACTGACTAAGACTAAAATGCTCAGACCTGTAGTTGACTAAAACTGACTAAACGAAAAATAAATGAAGGTGACTAAATGTGATGAAAATGAAAAAGGAGCATTTGACACATGACTAAGACTAAAAGTAAAATTAAAATAGCTGCCAAAATTAACACTGCACACACCACTCTCTCCTAAAGCTAGAAATCAGAGAGAGAACCCTCCAATTGGTGATGTAAATGTGATGTAAATTCTGGGGCTGCTCCATAGACAACAAATGGAGCTCTGACTTTATGAGGCCACAAAATGTTTGTCTTTCTACACCCACATTAGATTTATATTCTAGTATTGCCAGGTCTGAACCAGAATAAAAAAAAAAAAAAAAAAATCATTTTGGGGCTCTATGGAGCAGCCCTAGTATTTGTGTTCACAAATACTACAGGACTGAACTGTCCTGGGGCACAGGAAGAACATAGTGAATTCTTAAAACGAGTGGAATTCCCCTTTAAAGGTGCACTATACAGTCTGGGGTGGACATTTGTTTATATTTGCACAACCTGCAGTTTATAAACATAGTCTACCAGACATTCTAGTCTATCTTATGTCATCATAAGTCAAAACAACATCATTTTGTGAACAACTTGTAAGCCTGGAAGATACTTCTTGGCAGAATATGTTTGTAAAGAACAGTATTTATAAATTATTATAAATAAAGCTATTATAAACAACAGTGAAACAGTAACTTCCAGTTGTTCCAGGGAGTAAATCTTCCTCTAATGACAGTTTGTTTATTCATTTATGAAAATATACAATAGTACATACTTCTCCAAGTTTCACATTTCTTTTCCAAAACGACATGTGGCCCTTTAAGTCGCCATGCAGGTGTGTGTACTCTATAAACGGTATAAATGGTATATTTGTGTGCGTAAGCGGCATTACACGCAAGAGTGTGCGTGCGGCCCTGAACGTGCCGTGATACATCAACAACATCCTGTTTATGGAGAGTGAACCAGCAGGAAGTGTTTTGGATGTTGGAACGACGTTGTCCAAACACAACGAACGCGACGGAGGCCGCCTGACTGGGCGTGAGCAGAGGGGGTTTTGACAGAAGAGTGAGGGTAAACAACATGAGAAACACTCTGAAACCTCTATAGCACGTCCTGCACGGTCTCCAGAACCAGGGGGAACACTGGCCAGAGCCAAAACACTCTGAAACCTCTCTAGCACGTCCTGCACGGTCTCCAGAACCAGGGGAAACACTGGCCAGAGCCAAAACACTCTGAAACCTCTATAGCACGTCCTGCACTGTCTCCAGAACCAGGGGAAACACTGGCCAGAGCCAAAACACTCTGAAACCTCTCTAGCACGTCCTGCACTGTCTCCAGAACCAGGGGGAACACTGGCCAGAGCCAAAACACTCTGAAACCTCTATAGCACGTCCTGCACTGTCTCCAGAACCAGGGGAAACACTGGCCAGAGCCAAAACACTCTGAAACCTCTATAGCACGTCCTGCACGGCCCCCAGAACCAGGGGAAACACTGGCCAGAGCCAAAACACTCTGAAACCTCTATAGCACGTCCTGCACTGTCTCCAGAACCAGGGGAAACACTGGCCAGAGCCAAAACACTCTGAAACCTCTATAGCACGTCCTGCACTGTCTCCAGAACCAGGGGAAACACTGGCCAGAGCCAAAACACTCTGAAACCTCTATAGCACGTCCTGCACTGTCTCCAGAACCAGGGGAAACATTTCACTCGGTTTCGGGAACAATCCCAGAAAACATGCTGAAGTGGGTTTTGGGGGTTTTCTAAAGTGAGGGAGAGAAATATTTGAACCACGGTCGTAAAGGACAGAAAATTCGATTATGTCTTGAATCAAGATTATTTGAGAGAGCAAACAAGTTTGACTTGTTCAGAGGAAAAGCGAAGGGATCAACAGTCACTACAGACTCACAGGCACATCACATACACACACACGCACACATACACAGTGCCATTTGAGGAGTGTAGTGTCATGGTTGACTCACCACCTCATTAGCATAGGGAAATAATATGGTGAAGTCAAAGATAAATGGATTTTCTTTAAATAATTCACTAATTAATTATCCAATTGTAATGCAACAAAGCACACTTAAATTAGGATGAATGGACAATAGACAGTAGACAGACAGTGACATCATTTTCAGAAGTAGACTGCATCTACAGCAAACATCACCAAGTCAGAGGATTTGGAACAGAACAGAACAGAACAGAACAGAACAGAACTTTGGCATCACCTGGGATATAAAACAGACACAGCAACACACAACACACATAATATACATGTAAAGCATTAAAAGACAACATTAACACATTAGCCTACTTACCGTACAGTATGTACTGGTAAGTATGTTGCTTCTTAAGAGTTTATTATGTACGCTGTTTCTTCACAGCCAGTTACATTTAAGTGCAATTTCTTTGAGATGTGATCAGAAAGACGCCTCTCATGAGGTGTATTTATCTCAGTGTCTGCATCACATCCTCTACCCGTCCTCTCTATCTCTTTACATTGCTAAAAAAGCACATTGTGGCCAGACTGCATTCCAAGCCGCCATGTAGAATTACAAACGCATTGCAAGCCTGACCACTTCTAGATGTGGTTTGGCTCCTTGGATCACAACGGGAGCAGAATCTGACTTGGGAGCTGATGTTTCCCCAGTGGCCTAATGGTTAAAGGGGCGTGCTAAGGTTGCCGGTTCGATCCCCTGGACCGGCAGGAAACATCTGGGCGGGGAAGTGAATGAATAAAGCTTTCCCCTCCCTCAATACCCACCGTTGAAGTGCCCTTGAGCAAGGCACTTAACCCCCAACTTCTCCCTGGGTGCAGGACTGTGGCTGCCCACCGCTCCTAAATAGTTAGGATGAGTTAAATAGTTAGAATGGGTTAAATAGTTAGGATGGGTTAAATAGTTAGGATGGGTTAAATAGTTAGGATGGGTTAAATAGTTAGGATGGGTTAAATAGTTAGGATGGGTTAAATAGTTAGGATGGGTTAAATAGTTAGGATGAGTTAAATAGTTAGGATGAGTTAAATAGTTAGGATGGGTTAAATAGTTAGGATGGGTTAAATAGTTAGGATGGGTTAAATAGTTAGGATGAGTTAAATAGTTAGGATGAGTTAAATAGTTAGGATTAGTTAAATAGTTAGGATGGGTTAAATAGTTAGGATGAGTTAGTTATGATAAGTTAAATAGTTAGGATGGTTAAATAGTTAGGATGAGTTAAATAGTTAGGATGGGTTAAATAGTTAGGATGAGTTAAATAGTTATGATGAGTTAGTTATGATAAGTTAAATAGTTAGTTAGAATGGGTTAAATAGTTAGGGTGAGTTAAATAGTTAGAATGGGTTAAATAGTTAGGATGGGTTAAATAGTTAGGATGGGTTAAATAGTTAGAGTGAGTTAAATAGTTAGGATGGGTTAAATAGTTAGGATGAGTTCAACAGTTAGGATGAGTTAAATAGTTAGGATGGGTTACATAGGTAGAATGGTTAAATAGGTAGAATGGTTAAATATGTAGAATGGTTAAATAGTTAGGATGGTTAAATAGGTAGAATGGTTAAATAGTTAGGATGGTTAAATAGGTAGGATGGTTAAATATGTAGAATGGTTAAATAGTTAGGATGGTTAAATAGGTAGAATGGTTAAATAGTTAGGATGGTTAAATATGTAGAATGGTTAAATAGTTAGGATGGTTAAATAGGTAGGATGATTAAATAGTTAGGATGATTAAATAGTTGTGATGAGTTAAATGCAGAAGACAAATAGAAAGTTATGTAAATGTATGTAAAAATGTGCTCAATAAAGATATTCAATCCATTCATATGTGTGTTGAGAGTTGTGTGTATGACCACCAGTACATCTCTCTCACCATATAGGGAGGTTCCTGGTGTGTGTTCTGGGCGGTGAAGTGCTCCAGGACCTCCTGGTAGTCGCTGCGGTTGACGTTGTTGCCGTTGACCTTCAGGATGACCTGGCCGGGCTGGAGCCCCGCCCCCACCGCCTCCCAGCCTGCATGGGGTCAACACAAGGTCAGAGGTCAAAGGTGATAAGTAGTAAAACTGGAGATATGGACTGAAGTGGTAGAACTAGTGTGTGTCTGAAGGTTTATACTGCCTACTCACACTTTACCATTCAATTAGAGTCATTGATACATTTGTAAAACAGGAAAGACAAAATCATTTCACAAATCCAGGCAGTCATTGATCATTTTGACAAGTTTATTTAAGTTTATGTTAATTTGTGCAATTGCTTTTTGTCCCCTAACATGAGGTGAATATGTATAAAAAGGGTTACAATTCCTACATGGTTCACCAGATATGGATAAGCTGAAAGTCTGCACTTTAACCTCAGTCATTGTTCCATTTCAAATCCAGTTCCGGAATAGAGCCCAAAAGAAAATATATACACTCAGTGTCCACTTTATTAGGTACACCTAGTATTTGTACATCAAGTGTCCACTAAGTATATCATATAAAAACATATATATACATATTTACTATTCCATATATATATATATATTCTACTATGCAGGCTATGACTGTATTTTGATCATGTTGACCACACAGCTCAGGGTCATTGACATGTGGCTATAATGAAAACATGTTGTACTTTTAAAAGGTTCATCATTTGAGCATCATTTCTGAATTACCTTCTGATCCTCTTTCCTAATTCCAATCTCTCATAAAAAGCCGGAACACATTGTCCCAATCTACTACTAATACTGTAACTCTTCAAACCTGGAATTCCAATCAACACCTCCATCTTTCTCAATAAATACCAGCGCTAGCATCACGTCCACACCGGACGCTAGCAACACATGCAATGATCTAACTTTAACTACAGAGGCACCACACCCCTGGATGACCGGCCAGGGACTGATTTAGTAGTGGAGCGGAAAGCGGGAGACTTGTGATGACATCATCAGCCCCCCCAAGACTAGTCCCTAGGGACAGGTAGCTGGGTGGGGGAGGGACACCACACACAAAGCATGAGAGAGAGAGAGAGAGAGAGAGAGAGAGAGAGAGAGAGAGAGAGAGAGAGAGAGAGAGAGAGAGAGAGAGAGAGAGAGAGAGAGAGAGAGAGAGAGAGAGAGAGAGAGAGAGAGAGAGAGAGAGAGAGAGAGAGAGAGAGAGAGAGAGAGAGAGAGAGAGAGAGAGAGAGAGAGAGAGAGAGAGAGAGAGAGAGAGAGAGAGAGAGAGAGAGAGAGAGAGAGAGAGAGAGAAGGGGAGATGGGGAAGGAGAGAGAAGAGGGAGTAAGGGAGATATACATGCAAAGAGAGGGATGAAAGAGAATAAAAGAGGTAATGGGGAGGGAATGTAAGAGATAATGGAGAATGAAAGATAGAATGAAAGAGAGAGAATGAAGAGAGAATAAAAGAGAATGAATAGAGAATGAAAGAGAATGAAAGAGAAAGAATGAAAGGGAGAGCAGAAAGGTCACAGAACGTGTGAGATCTACCAGCCATAACAAAAGAATAAAAGTTGAGGTCAAGTTCCTCAGATGAGCGATGCTCTCTCTCTCTCTCTCTCAGCTGGTTTACACATTTGGATTCATCCCTCACTCGCCGCTCGTAAATCTCTCATCTTTCTTTTTTGAGTCACACTGTAATATAAACATCTGGTGGGCAGGTCGAGAGAGAGAGAGAGAGAGAGAGAGAGAGAGAGAGAGAGAGAGAGAGAGAGGAGAGAGAGAGAGAGAGAGAGACAGAGAGAGAGAAAGAGAGAGAGACAGAGAGAGAGAAAGAGGGCCAGGTGGTTTTAACGACAAGAGTATGGGTGAAGTAAGTCAGTGTGTGTGTGTGTGTGTGTGTGTGTGTGTGTGTGTGTGTGTGTGTGTGTGTGTGTGTGTGTGTGTGTGTGTGTGTGTGTGTGTGTGTGTGTGTGTGTGTGTGTGTGTGTGTGTGTGTGTGTGTGTGTGTGTGTGTGTGTGTGTGTGTGTGTGTGTGTGTGTGTGTGTGTGTGTGTGAGTTAAAAGTGTCGGTCTATTAGGGGTTTGAACTCTTGACTATAGCCAGAGCTGGCTAACAGGTGGCCATAGCCAGTGAGAGCAGAGAAGGTGACAGGTGTTTGGTAGGTAATGTTACCTCGCTGTCGCTATTCACATTCATCTTAACAACAAATTGTTATCTAATGCACTTTCAAAGCAGTTACGGGTTTGGATACCACCATAGAAGATATCTAGGGGTGTGACAATACACACATTCTCAGATTCAATATGAATTTTTAAGTCACGGTTCAAGTAGATTTTTTTCGATTCTGTATGCGTTCAAATGTATTCATACTACAGAGATCTAGATATATATACGTATATGTATATATATTTAGAAGGCAGTGGAGAAGAGATTTAGAGGTTTTAATCATTTCTCTTTTTAGTAAATGTAATTTCTCTTGAAGTTTATAGTGGGTGTAGCACAGACCAAATCTCAAGTTCCTTATTCTCTCCCCAGATTGGCTGCCTGACCTAGCAAGAGTGACAGGCAAGCCCACTCCTTGACCTAGAACAAAAGTTAACACATTAACTGTGCAGTACATTAAGTAGGCATTATTCCTGACTCCAAATAGAGTGTTGCAGTGCTCTCCCACACTCTGGTTCGGGCGAGTTTTCTAAATGGCTGTATTAAGAAAATGAATATGAGCTACAATAATTATACTATAGATAGAACATAGAAACGCACTGTTCACTTCTCTAAGAACAGACAGCAGTTGCGTCTTTGTCAGAGGCTACGGCCAGAGAGACCATTGTCCTGAGCAGAGCGGGCACAGAGAGGTTCTACAGGAATGTTAGATTACACATAATTGGTTGATTCCACAGAAGCCCAGGTGTGACATGGGGCCAGTTCTGAATGGATTGTTTCATCTGTTTTCTTTTAGTTTGTTATTTTCAGATAAAAACTCTGGGGTTGCAAGGAGTGCCAATTTCACTCTTTAAATTATTTAAAATATTTTTTTGGTGTTTACTTAGTTTATTCCGTATTGTATTTAGTTTATTCCGTCATTGCATTGTTTGTCATCCACAAATAAATTATTTTTAGCAGACCCGTCCATAGTGCTGAATCTTTATATCGAATTTAACTCATTCTGTGCCAGAAACGTAATATCTCATGTTTTGCCGCCAACCGTTGAGTGCCAAAAATGTAATATCTCTCTTTTTCTGATCCCTGTTCTAAACACTCAGCCGGAGCTCCCTAGGTCTCCCTGGCTCATCTGCCTACGTTAGAATTGCAAAGACAATCGAATCTCACAAGGTGGCAGTATCGCCTACCTTTTGAACTGGGGATATCACTTGTCCCCAGTACTGAGTTTACCTCCGGCTGTTTCCACCTAAGAGTGGATCACAACATAGCAATCGGTGGAAGATTTGGTGCCTCAGAGCTATTCTTTCCCATATGGTAGCCATGCCCAATATACACGAGTAATTACAATCGCCATGGGATTGACTGGGATTTATTAATTTTGGAGTACTTTCTGACTGAGGTAAGGTCTATCTTACAGTATAGGTAACCTGCTGGTATTTTTTTTTTTTTACGTAAAACATGCTTCTGTACTGATCACAGTGTCGTATTTTACCGGACCTAAAACATGCTCGACAAACACAATCGCAGTTTCTAGTTAAAACGCCCCGTAGCGGTGGTGATGTTGCAGGTGACTTGTTAGGTTGGATGTAATATAAGTTGTTGCCCTTTCCCCTTCTCGTGGAACTTCTGCATTGCATTTGTTACAAATAGCAAGCAAACTTTTTTCCTCTGAAACTACTGACGCCATCTTTGTTTACATCCGCGCTGCGTCTGAAACTTACGTGGCTACGTCACAGCCAAGAAAGGGAGCGCTGGATTTGTGTAAAACGCCCTCTTCCTAAACCACACGCTATCAGTCGTACCACAGTACTGGCAAAACGGGAGGAGCCTACAGTAAAAACAAACGCCCTTCATCCCAATTCACCCACACCGCATTTTCTTTTTTTACCAAAAAATATATTATATTATCGGAGCTATCAATAACGTTATCGGGTTTATCAAGATGACGTCATAATTGCTGATATCGGCCCGATAATTATCGTGCATCCCTAGAAAATGGTCAATAATGCTGGCGCAATATGGTACAGATGGGGAAAGAGCGTGGCGCCCAATGAGTTAAGCACTGTGCCAGTGAAGATATTTTCTAATTTACAAATATTTTGAGTGAAAAAGTTATATTTAATGTTTAGTTAAGATAATAGAACCTGCATTATCATATACTCCAGAACTTTTCATTGGCCGTGTTTCCAGCATCTACTCCATGGACCCGACGAAATGTTATAAATTGTACGTTTATTCTGGAGCATATGAGTGTGGTACAATTGGAACGTGAGTGCAGTCAATAATAATAATAATCTTTATTTATATAGCACCTTTCATACAAGGATTGCAGTTCAAAGTGCTTTATATAATGAATACATAATAAAAACAAGCAGCAAGAACAATGCATAACACAAATAAAAGTTGCAGCATGATGCAAAATCTAAACTCGTTTCAAAATCAATCAATCAATAACGCCATCAACATTGGGAAAGCCTACAACGTTAAATAACAATATTTAAATAATAAATACGATTGCATGGGATCTCTGGGTGGCTGATGCCCCTTTATAGATGCATGGCTTAGGGCTTTGTGCTTAGTTACCACCATGTCTGTGAAGACGGTGCGTCGCGTTAACTGCTTGGTGCAATTTGTGCCAGGCTTTGTGGATTAGGAGCGTTTTTGGACGAGACTCATTTGCATATAAAGGAGAACATGTTCCGCCCATATTACCTCATTTAAATACGCGCTAATTGCACCGGACGCAATGCTGATGGAAAGCAGTTACCACCTCATTTCACCTGTTGCGCCTCCTCTGTGGATAGCAAACTGTGTTTCAGCGCTATTTGCACCGGCTTTGCATCGGAAAGAGCAGTGCAAACCCTTTGTGGATTCCGCCCCCAGTATTGATAAGGCTCTCTGGTGACTCTGCAGGCTAAGGCGCAAACCATTGTAAATGTCATGGGTTGAAATCTTACCAGCATTATGTTGCATAATGTTAATCACCCCAACCCCCCCCCCTCCCCCTGCATCTAATACTGTACAGTACTTTTGGGAAGAAATCTATCTACAGTAATAATACAACAAATATGTACGCAACTTTTCAGAAGTTCTATCTCAAAACTTTACAGTGCAGCTTTGAAAACAAATCATAGCACTTCCTGTTTGGGAATGCCTCCATCTAATCCACACCCAATCGGAATCAAAGTCGTTGCAGGAAGTCGTCGCTCACCTTTCCTGACTGCGTGCACATGAGGAGGGGCGGAGCCACAGAGTCTGAAGGACAGGGCGTCTGGGTTGTCAGGGATCTTCACAATCCTGGAGTAGAAAAGGCATGTAAAGGGTTAAAACAAGCGTGTTAACCAGCTACAATCCTGTGAGACGTGACCACTTGGATCCGGGACTAAATTCACTTTAAATTCCTTCAATTGCCCTATTTCCTTATTACATTACTATGTAAACAGAACATATTGCTGTCACGCGAGAGGAGGGGTAAATCTGTCACTCGCTCTCATTGAAAACAGCAGCTGTAGTGAAATGACCTTTGTAAACAGGTTTTCTTCATTCCAGTTATAGTGATTGTAAAATCAAGTGATAAACATAATTTCTTCTAATTTACCAAACCGCGTTTGCAACAGCTAAAAAAAGATAACAAAAATCCCCATTCATAGGTCAATGTGGGAATTAGATTGTATTCCTACATTAAAGTAAAAAAGAGCTTGTCATATCCATCCTATTAGCAACTAATTGAGGATGTTTGCTCTGTCATTAGCCAGTGAAGGCCAGTTTGTGTTTACATTTTAAATTGATTGTACTGAACAGGAACTGACCCCAACCCTGTACTGGGCTGACGTCATCCGGTGCTCCCGGGCTAGTCACACAATGCCCTGGTGCACCTAGTGCTAACATATTGGCAAGAGCAGATGTTGATACTGGGAGGCTTTTCTCTCTGCACCTGGTCTATTGCATGCTAGTGTGTGTGTGCGTGTGCGTGTGTGAGTGTGAGTGTGTGTGTGTGTTCCTTGTTTCTGTATCCAGTAGGGATGGGCATGATGATATTCGACTATTGGAAAGGATGCAGGTGTTGTACTAGAGCTGATGATTTTGTTTCTATCAATTGTACTGATTATCCTGATATCCAGTTATCTTCTTCTATGTTGTTCAATACATTGGATTTGGTTTCCTTATCAATTTGACCAAAAAAAATAACAATTCTGATGATTTGTTTAGTGAAGGAGAGGATCACAGAAGCCTTTTAGGCTACATTATGAATGCACTGCACGTGTTTTCTTTTGTTAACCAAATATTGATCCTTCAAATGCTCATCCCTAGTATTTACTACTGTGTGTGTGTGTGTGTACGTGTACGCGCGCATGTACGTGTGTGCGTGCGTGTGTGTGTGTGTACATGTGTGCGCACGTGTGTGCGTGCGTGTGTGTGTGTGTGTGTGTGTACTGACTCCTTGGCCTTGGTGGCAACCAGCAGGCGCAGGGAGCGGCGTATGCAGAAGGACTGGTTGATCATGGTCTCCACCTCTGAGAATGGCCTGAGGAACACAAGGTCCTCATTGATGGTGTAGATCTTCCTGCCCACCAGAAGACCTGCCATCTGGATGAGAAGGAGAGGGGGAGGGGTTAGAGGACAGAGGGGAGGAAAGGAGAAGAGGGGACAGAAGGAAAGAAGAGGGAGGATAGGAGAGGAAAGGAAATGAAAGGAGAGGAGAGGAGAGGAGAGGAGAGGAGAGGGGAGGAGAGGAAAGGAAAGGAAAGAAGAGGAGAGGAAATGAAAGGAAAGGAGAGGAGAAGAGGGGGTACAGGAGGAGAGGAACGGAAAGAAGGAGATGAGAAGAAATGAAAGAAGAAGGGGAGAGAAAGGAAAGGAAAGAAGAGGAAAGGAATGGAGAGGAGAGGAATCGCTTACTTATAATTAATCAACACCTTTTCTTTCATGAGGTAATGCCCTAACAAGTCATGCCAGGTCTTACATGTCTTAACTAAGGCATGGAAATGTACAGTATGCTTGCTCATTTTTGCACATGAAGCAGGTCTCAATCTCTAAGAACACTTAGAAATAAAAGCCCAGATACACAGCATCAAAGCACAGATACACAGCATATCACTCAAATGCAGTTATCTTGAAAGTCTTTGGTCAAATTGTGTGAATAATGGCATCTCTGTGTCTTCTGTGTGCTAGGCCAGTGGCCTGGGCCCAGATCCGGAGAGGTGGCCTTGGCATGGGATGGAGGGGTATGATGGGGGATAGAAAGGGGGGAGGGGTGGCTTGCTCTGGAAAACAGCCCAGAATGGATATAGGAAGGACTGGGAGGCACAGTGGCCATCTGAGAGAGAGAGAGAGAGAGAGAGAGAGAGAGAGAGAGAGAGAGAGAGAGAGAGAGAGAGAGAGAGAGAGAGAGAGAGAGAGAGAGAGAGAGAGAGACGTGTGTGTGTGTGTACACATATGAATGTGCGAGGAGGAATCAGTGTGAAACCACTTTGTTATAGAAAGTTCTTATACCCACTCAATAATAATCAATAGAGAAAACCTGGACGTTTTGATGGACGTGAGTAGCGTGCACAAGTTTGAATCTTTGACACACCAATAAACACCACCTCCCTATCATTAGGTGGGTGCAGCACCCTCCCCTTTCCTCCCTTTATCCACACTACAGGATACTGCGTCCTAGAGATGAACCCATACCGATACCAGGCTAAAACATACTGATGATACTGGTATAGGATATTGGTCTGATACCAGGCTAAAACATACTGCTGATACTGGTATAGGATATTGGTCTGATACCAGGCTAAAACATACTGATGATACTGGTATAGGATATTGGTCTGATACCAGGCTAAAATAGGGTATCTGATCATTTCCCCTATACTAATGATCCCAAACTGATGGTCTAAAAAGCCATGGATCAGAT